>NC_034592.1:94214859-94254985 GCF_900095145.1 Mus pahari | reverse complement strand
CCTAAGTACCCCCTGAACTTGTGTCTCTAGCTGCATATGTAGCAGAAGATGGCCTAATCGGCCATCACTGGGAATAGAGGCCCCTTGGTCTTGCAAACTGTATATGACCCAGCACAAGGGAAGGCCTGGGCCAAGTAGTGGGAGTGGGTGGGTAGGGGAGCAAGGGCGGGGGGGTGGAGAGGTATAGGGAACTTTCGGGATAGCATTTGAAATGTAAATAAAGAAAAAAAAAAAAAGAACAGGCAATAAAGAGAGGTCTTGCTGCAACCTAGCAGTTCCCTTGAATGAGATAGACTTAGTCAATCCATTTTTTTTTTACATTTTTTTGCATAGCATCAATAAAATTCACCCAAGATTGATTATCTTTATTTTTAGTATTACTAAAACCAATAAAATCTAGCCCAGAGTCTGGCTCATCAGGAAAATTCACTAAATTCTTAAAGGAGAATTCTCCCTTTCTTTTTATCTGTATGTTTTGATTACAGTAAGATAAACTTAAACCCTGTCTCGAAAAACCAAAAAACAAACAAACAAACAAAAGATAAACTTAAAGAAAATGCGATTGAAAAACTGATTAATCCACATTTATATTAATTATTTATATATAAATATATAATAATTACATTATTTTCTTATAATCGCAATGAGAAAGTTGAAGTGTATTCACTGTTCCTTGGAATACTGGGTAGGTATTCAGCATCAGTAAACACTGCTAAAATCTATTTTAAAGATCACTGTCAGTGTTCATGCTAACTTCTCTGGGTTCTTACTACAAGCATTCCTTTCAATGTTCAGTTACCTGTGAATAAGCAAAGACACTAAAATCAGGCAATCTGGTTCCCTAATTAGCAGCTGTTGAACACTCCCTTACTGTCTTGAGTAAAAGGACCATTAGCCTAAGAGCATTACTGTAATGCTAGCATCAGCTATATTGAATACTCTACTGCCCCTTGAAACAACTATGTAAAAGACTGCAGCTGCTTGCCCTGGCTCCTGAAGATGTGGCCCTAGCCAGGGCAATTGGAAACAGTTTGTGTTAGGTGTATCACAATCACAGGCTTCAGTGATTTCTAGATGATCTTGCAACCATTTCCACCCTAACCAGTAGGGAGAAATTCTCCTAGGAGAACTACTGGGACTGAGGCTAAGAGGCAAGGCTGTGATTAGTCTAAACAAATAGCTATAGCTGAGCCGAACACACATTCTGGAGCTGTATAAACAGGCCATCGAGACACTTTCAAGCAAGTTGACCGTTAGATGCTCTCCTACATTGCCTCCTCTGGTGGTGGCTCAATGAGGGCTTCTCTTTGGTGCTATTTCCATCCCTAATTTTATTAATGCGGACTGAGATACTAACATGAAGAGATAAGCAACAAAGGCAGAGAGAGCTGTGGCTCAGTGATGTGGTTGTGCCAAGCAGAGTAACCAGGGATCATAGCCACCGTAGATGTCTGGATAGTCACACCTAAGTGATCCTAACTTTGCTAGCATACATCTCCTCAGTGGCCCACCAGGTGCATTGGTTTTTAGTGGGAGTGGATGCCACAACTTGCACCCTCGCTTCTGAATGCAGTCCAGAAAGAAGTAGGCACCTAGGTCTTGCAAGCAGGTGACAAGGGGTTGTGGTAGGAAGTGTCAACAGGAGTGCTGAAGAAGAAGCTAAACAGTTAGAAAGCAGCCAGAGCCAGAAGGGGATTGGAAGTGGAGAGAAGAACAAAGGAAAAGGAGATGGGAACTGACTCAGTAATGGTAATGGCCAGAAACTGTCAGAAAACAGTCCCTGAGAGCTGTCAAGTCCCTAGGGCCAAGGCTGTCACTAAAGGCTGAATCCTGTTACACCTGCCACTGCCCAGGCTGCGTCCTGACCCATGAATCCTACACAAGGACTATAACACTGGACAGTATCACTTGTTGCTGTTGTTTTATGTCTGCCCATGACAAATACTGAGGGAAAATAGGCTGCCTTTGTGGAGAGCCTTTTTGCCTACTTGTGATGCTTATCCAGGAAGAACAAAGAACCAGACCCCAGTTGGTGGATGGCACCATTACTTAAGAGTAACTATCTCCAGCTAAAACCCATAAGCCAAAACCTGACCTTATACTTATCGTTGTGAAGTTTATTAAAATACACTGAGTCTGTCCCTTACACATTTTTATACCATCTATCGCACCACATTTGCAGAACTTGGTAGTTTCCTAGGATACCCAAGAAAAGATCTAACTACTTAACCATGTAAATGATGTTGACGAACCTGGAAAAACAGAATCTACGCAAGAAAAGAAGACTGCCAATGATACTAGCTACACACCAGGGGTTTAATGTTACTACTACTGCTATAGGCCCCACTAACATGCATAATAGTGGAGTCTGAAACAAAACCATACAAACTAGCTCCCTAGAATATTCAGATGTGGTTCCAGAAGAGAAGGGTGAAAGAAAAATAGAGTCCATGTGTCAAAAATGCTCCTAAGGACCCAGACTCATAAGCCACCTTCAGAGAGCTTCCTGAACCTAATGCTCTTTAAAATCTGTCCATCAGAGAGTAAAAGTACAACTTAATTCTTGTCAGTCATGTTGATCAGCACAAAACTAACTACATCTCAGCTCAGAATGATGTGGTCCCAACAGAGAAAGACTTGTCCTGTGCACACTGTTGGAATAACTGTGTCACAAGCCACAGCAATGGGGAGGGCAGGGCTGTGGCTGTGATCTGTTATCTGCTGTGCCCTGCTGGCCTGGATGGGCAAATCAAGAACAAATACAGATACCTCTCAGTGCTTGCTGAGTCCAGAAGCAAGATAGAAGCCCTAGGAGATTTCAAAACAAGTGAAGCAAGGCACTGCTAAGTGATAAATGCTTGTGACAATGAACTGGGAAGCCCTGAAAATGGGCCTGGTTAAAAAGTAATATAATACCATAAAGGAAAGCCCTTTCCAAAAAAAAGGGCTGCCATGCACATTAAGGATCAAGCTTCCCATTTGGAGCCTGCAGGAAAACAGTTGATACTGAGTCACAGTGAAGAGTAGCAGATATAGGACTCTGCAAAATCTGCAGAGGCACTTATGTCAGGTCTGGCACACTGTGGCTCAGTGAGACCCTTTCTGTAACTCTTTCCAGTCAAATGCCACTGGTTTTTAATCCTGAGGAGACCACTATAAGGACAGACCACTAATTCCCATCCTGCATATGATTGGAACTAGCCCAGAATGAGTGGTCAAGTAACTTATCCATAATATCTCCACATATTTGGTGCATATGGAAAACAGAGTGGGTCCTCTTGGGTGGTCCAAAGGAACTGAACTGAGACCAATAGGTAGAAATTTCTGGAGAAAAATTAGTGTTTGGAAGAGGGACTTCCTTCTATGAGTCAGTTAGTTTTCCCAGGATACTATTAACTATCATAGAGAGAGTGAGGTGTCACCAATGACTGTACTAGGCAGTTAGTGCGTTTCTCTTACAGAAGACAATGATATTCTCTAAGAGAAAGAGGGTGGGTGCTTAGGTCTGATGAAAACTCCAGTAAATGAAGGCTAACATCTGCCAGGATTCCTTTATGTTTTTAACTTGGAGGTTTTATTTTTTAATCTTCTTCACTGGTGTATTTTAATTGTAAAAAATAATGAGTTTAATAGTACATTTTCATACATGCATAAAATCTATTTTAATCATTTTTACTTCCCTTCCCTCCTCTCCCCCCCTCTCCATCCCTCCCTCTCTCCCTCCCTCCCTCCCCTCCACCCTCCCTCCCTACCTTCCACCCTTCCTCCCTCCCTCTGTTCCTCCTTCCCTCTCTCTTGTCCCCACCCACACATCTCCTCCCCCTGGCTTTCTTCCACTTTCCAAATAGGGTGCGTTTAAGTCAAGAAAAACAGTATCTAACATGTGTATGTTTCACTTTTTTATTTTAATGGCAATGTGGTAGAAAAATGTTTATAGAATAATACACCAGTGTAAATGTGTAAAATGTTTCCACTAATTTACAGTTTTATAGAAATCTTTCATCTCTTTTTTATCAGATATTTTATTTACTTACATTTCAAATATTATCCCTCAACCACCATGGGTTATGATCACTATTCCCCATGCTCAGAAGGGAAGACTGTGAGTGTCAAAGGCATGAATGCTAGCTGCTAAGTTCAGCAGCCCTGTCTGCCTTATTCTGTACCTCAACTATTACATATTTGTCTATTGCCAAAACAACAGGAGCATAAGCTTGTAAGGAAGCTGTATCATGCATTAAGACAGACACAGGGCCACTCAACAAAGATACATTTTAAATGGATTTGACCCTTTTCTGTCCAAGTTTCCTGAAGATCCTTTCTTCACAGATCCCTTATTGGTCTGTTGCATGTATATACTTCCGCAACTGTTTGATACCATTTAAAAAGCTTTGAATAACATTCCTGAAAAAGTTTCCTCCAATGAACAATGAACAAAAAGATAGGTCTGTACCTTCTTTCTTAATATAAAAATGACACTGGAGAATGAAGCAATCAGAATAAGAAAACAGAAAGTATCTCAGGAGGAAGATGTTAGTGCCAGGAGAGGCTCACAGCCAGTACTGATTTTAGATGATTCAAGCCATAGTAAAGTCTACATGAAATAAAAATTTTAACTCACAAACTCAATATTCAATGGGTCCTGGCACCAAAAAGCTAAAAGACAAGATAGCCCCAAACTCCAGCAATGGAAAACCACAGCTGCAGAAAATCATAGAGCAACAGCTAAAAGCTTCCACCTCATTGCTTCCAATCTGTGTCTGAGACACCACACATTTATCAGTGGTCAGCAAAGCCTTACAGCAAAGGGAGAAAAAAAATCTTTAAATACTTAAGCCATATTTTAATTTTGAAAGGGCACATCTTGCTACAATTTTCTTCTCTGAATTTTTTCTCTGTAACTGAAATATTTGTTTTGACTTAAAATCTAACACTTTCCTCAATATGTGGTTAGGGTTGTAGGCTCAGAACTCAGAGTACTTTTGTTCTCTTTCTTAAATCTTTTAAATCTTTGGTTCAGACAACTGCCTTAGAAATGGGAAGGGCAAAAAATGTATATGTCCAAAACATGTATGTCTCCATATATCAGTTTTCCAGTCTATAAATTATAGCATCTATACAGCATTATAGTCTTTGGACAGGTAAAGTAAAATGGTGCATGCTAAGGACTTGAAATAGCTTGGTCTTGCAAACCTTATATGCCCCAGTACAGGGGAACACCAGGGCCAAGAAGTGGGAGTGGGTAGGTAGGGGAGCAGGGTGGGAGGAGGATATAGGGGACTTTCAGGATAGCATTTGAAATGTAAATGAAGAAAATATCTAATAAAAAATTGAAAAAAAGAAATAGTTTCCAGCATTTAGAAAATTTCTAAATTAATGTTTTCTATTATTTTACTTTCCCTATAGAAGAAATCATTTTCTTATTAAAACTAATCTGTGAATAGGGTGCTTATCAAAATTTTGAGGGCCACATTTTAAAATAAAGTTGTGCTTGTCTTCTTCAGTAAAATTTGTTTAGCTTTTCTACCCACATGCCATCCTCTCCTCCGGCTACTTCTAAGATGTTCACTTTCCCATGCTGCCTCAGATTCTAGAAACAAACTCCTCACTATGGCATGCCCTAGATGCTCTCCACTCAATGTTGACTACTTCTTCTATCCACAAAAGAATACTTCTCCTTCAGTCTACAAGGCTTTTCCTGTTTCTCCAGAAGGTTCTTATTGTCAGGGTAACACCAAATTGGTAGAATTGTCTGAAAAGTAAATGAGATGGTGCATGCAAAATTGTTAGAATAGAAGTTGACTGGTGGAATGGATGTATGTCCTGAATTAATGCTTAAATATTATTATTACTCTTTCCCTCTTGACATAAAAATTAATATGAATCTGTGTGTCCTCCTTCATTTTCTGTGTCTTGCCCATATAGAATATATCATTTCAACTATCGCCTGTGTCTAGGCCACAAAAGAAAGAATGTAATTGGAATCTACCAAGCATCATGTGTGCCTGCAGGCAACACAGTGCCAGTCAGTGTGTCTATTACCATAGCTTTTCATAATGGACACTTTGTAGACCCTACAGCCGCATTTAGACTGCATACTCACTGAGCACACACACACACACACACACACACAAATCAGAACTTTTTGGTCCTCCAAAATGTCTTACAAACGCTAGCATAGAGTACTTAACTATTTACATATAGCATAAATAAATATTTTTTTAAATAGAGAAGTCCCTTGACACTTCATTAAAAAGACAAGACAAAGACACTGATCCCTTGAGTTTATATAAGAATGAGCACATTCCAGTGTGTGACAAATTTGGAGACATTTCTATAGTTTAAGAAGTGGGATAGGCTTCACTTCAAAACTCTGAACTTAAGAAATGCCCAATACCTGATAATAAAATAATTTGTAATTCAGTACATTTCTACTTATATTAACTGGGATCATTTAACAGAAAATAAAATTAAAAAAAAAAAAACTATGATGGGAAAAGCCTGCAACTTCCACAGTTTCTACACCACACTTCTTTAAGCATCATAAGACTGTCCACTGTGGACCAGACCACTGCAGCCCTCAGGGATACTTACTTCAAATACTTAGCAATGGTCTGATGTTTATATATGGTATTGTCTATATTTTTATTCTGGCATTACATTCTTTGCTCTTTTACTTTTAGTGAAAACCAGACATCACATCATTTTGTGTGTCATCAAAAGTAGTGCCAGACATTCTGCTCCCCCTGGGAAGGATTCAATGGCTAGTGAAAACACATCAAGGAGGTCATCCCAGAGCTGAGCTCAAGCCAGGAAAGTGCTACATCAATCGGCCCAAGATTTAAAATTAGCTTTGCAATGAAGGGATGGGGATAGGTTTTGAATTCAGCTTTTAATGAGCCTTAGATTCCCCTAACTCATTCTTTGGGTAAATGGGGCTTTTCCAAACATGTGCTGTGAAAGCTAGTATTAAGAGGCAATTGACAGAATCCAGAATTACCTGAGAGGTGAGCCTTTGGGCATGACTGTGTTGCAATAATTGAGGTGGAACCTGTCCACTTTGGGCAGCACCATTCCCTAACTGGGCTCCTGAACTATAATCGGTGAAAAGGGACTGGGCAGCACCATGAATTTGTCATTCTTTACCTCCTGAGTGTGGATGCAATATGATCATACTGCCTCATCCTCTTAATAGCATGCCTTCTATACTGCCCTGTCTTCTCCTGTCACACACACAAAAAAAACTGTATTTCTCTAGAACTGTAAGCTACAGTAAACCTGTTCTTCCTGAATTTCTTTTTGTCAGGGTATTTTACCACAGCAACCAAAAATAATAAAAACATATTTAAAACATATTTGGGTCATCACAAGAATCATAAATTTAAAAAAAAGTATTTGCATGGCTATATGTTTATAGACCCCAAATGTCTATGTGTATACATATGTATGTACTCAGAGGAAAAAAATAGGAACTAGACAATATTTGAGGTTATTACCATTGTCCTTTGTTTTCTTTCAAAATTATAATGTAAGGCCCTATTCCTGAGGATAACACACACTTTCAAAAATTGAACTTGAAAATTTGTGCTGGAATGACATTCTTTCTTTACAATATCCAATGGTGCTATGTAAGCTGCTTAGAGATAAAAAGTAATCAATAGCTCTACTCCAATTCAGAGTGGATCACAACACTAACCAGCCCAGTAAATGGTGCAGTAGAAACATTTCTACCTTAGGAGTAGTCAACAGCTGTCTTGTCGGACTTAAGGCCCACTTACTAGGAAGTTATTCATGCCTGGTGCTACAAACCAACAATCCATGGCTGGTGTAACCAAGGACTCTACAGGAGAAACTACTACCACCGCCTTCCTAAATTAGTATAGATCTAAATCCATTCTAAAACCATATGCTTATACCCACAGATAAATGCTACTCTCTCCCATCCCTAATGCTAACCCAAACCCTAACCTACTCATCAAAGAAATTTTTTCCTGCATCAGATGGGGATAATTACAGCAATCAACAGCTAGTCAAAGCACAGAGAACAACAATCACAGTTGATGCATCTACAAGAAAATCACTGCACCTAAGGACCAGAGGACGTTCTAGAAGAAAGACCAGGAAGCTTGTAAGAGCCAGAGGACGAGAACATTTATTAGAAGATATCCTCTTCTATATATAACAGGGAAGTTGCATCCATGAAATCCCAAGAACATCATCACCTAAACAAGACCTTCATAATGACAATGCTAGTTGACCTGTAAATGCAATGTGAGAAATCTCACAAGGCCCATCCACAGAAGAAGAGCTACAAGCAATTAATGGCAGCAGGATTGGTCACTTCCACAAATGAGCCTTTTAATAGGCTGTTCAATATCATGTGATCAACCTTAAACACGTGTGCAGAGAGCAGCACTTTGGACTCAGCAGGTTTTACAGTCAGAGAGCACAAGATGATCTGTGAAAACAACTTGCATTACTATTTGTATTTTAGTCTGATATTTAAAAGCAATAGAAATAAATAATTATAAGGAAAAAGGTGTCTGCACCTTTCTCCCTCTCCTTCATTTAATACTGAGTTGGGTTTTTTTTGTTTGTCTTTTTTTTAAGATTTATTTATTTATTATATGTAAGTACACTGTAGCTATCTTCAGACACTCCAGAAGAGGGAGTCAGATCTTGTTACGGATGGTTGTGAGCCACCATGTGGTTGCTGGGATTTGAACTCCGGACCTTCGGAAGAGCAGTCGGGTGCTCTTACCCACTGAGCCATCTCTCCAGCCCCTGAGTTGTTTTTTAAGGCACAGCTATATTTTAAAAAGTGCTTCTACACTCTGCTTCATCTACGGTACTATATTGAATGTACTGATCTTTTATTCTTTTAGTTTTCTAGACCTCAGTCAAGATCAAAATCCTTTTAAGTTAAAGTACAAGTGGGAATGGCATGAAGCTAAAATTTCTATTTCATCATATTGATTTATAAAATTCAAAATTTTCAGATGTTAGGATTTTGACGTTTGGGAATGCTATAGTTAAGTATTATAAACTAAGTAGTTTATAAACAATGTAAAATCATTTTTTATAGGCCCTGGGACTAGAAACTGAGAATTTCAAGAGTAAGGTATTAAAATTTGATATTTAGTGGGAACTGCTTTGTGATCATAGATGACACCATCTACATATGTCCTTAAATGGCGAGAGACACAAAATCTTCCTTACGGAGCCTCCTTTTTTATTAAATTAATTTATTTTTACACTCCATATTCTATTCTCTGCCCTCCCCATCCACCCTCCAACTGCTCCACATCCCATACCTCCCCCCACCACACCCCTGTCTCCACATGGATGCCCCCACCCCCCACCCCACCTGACCTCTAAATTCCCTGAGGCCTCAAGTCTCTTGAGGGTTGGGTGCATCATTTCTGAATAAACACAGACCTGGAAGTCCTCTACTGTATGTGTGTTGGGGCCTCCTATCAGCTGGTGTATGCTGTCTGTTTGGTGGCCCAGTGATTGAGAGATCTCGAGGGCCCAGATTAATGGAGACTGCTGGTCCTCCTACAGGATCGTCCTTCTCCTCAGCTTTTTTTCAGCCTTCCCTAATTCAACAACAGGAGTCAGCTGCTTCTGTCCATTGGTTGGGTGCAAATACCTGTATCTGACTCAGCTGCTTGCTGGGTCTTTTGGAGGGCAGTCATGACAGGTTTCTTTTTGTGAGCACTCCATAGCCTCAGTAATAGTGTCAGGCCTTGGGACTTCCCCTTAAGCTGGATCCCAATTTCTGCCTGTTGCTGGACCTTCTTTTCCTCACGTTCCTCTACATTTCCATCCCAGTAGTTCTTTCAGACAGGAACAACTATGGGTCAGAGATGTGACTATGGGGTAGCATCCCCATTTCTCACTTGATGTCCTGTCTTTCTACTGGAGGTGGGCTCTATAAATTCCCTCTCCCTCCTGTCAGATATTTCATCTCAGGTCCCTCCCTTTGATTCCTGAGAGTCTCTCACCTCCCAGGTCTCTACTGCATTCTGGAGGGTCCCCCCAACTCCTATTTCCTGAGGTTGCCTATTTCCATTCTTTCTGCTGGCCTTCAGTTTGCCTGCTCTTGATTTAACTTTGGTATGTGGCATCTGTCTAGAAAACCATCCATTTCATCTAGATTTTTCCAGTTTTGTTGAATATAGACTTTTATAGTAGATCTGATGATTTTTTTTTGAATTCCCTCCATATCTGCTGTTATGTCTTCCTTTTCTTTTCTGATTTTGTTAATTTGGATACTGCCTCTAGGCCCTTTAGTTTGTATATTAAAAAGCAGTAATTTGTGGTAATTCTGGGAGAGCTAACCAGATGGTTCAGTGGATAAAGACACTTACCACCATGCCTGACGACACACAATAAATTGTGGCACTAATACAGTAGTACAGTAGAAAGAAGGAACCAACTCCTATAGGTTGTCCTCTGGCAGAAGTTTGAGATAAATCTAATCGAATACTATGAATACTCTAAGCAGTAGATATATCCCATAAAATCATGTAAACTTGGATTAACACCAGCATTCAACAAAAATACATATGAGAAGACATTATAAGTGATGAAATATTTTTATGCATAACATCAAAATTGAACCAGGCAAACACTGACAGGAGAAACTTTGCAACTGATTTTGTTGACTGCAAACATTTATTTTTAAGTTAAAATTAAATACTATTATTCCTCCATTTCATTTTTCTCTTTAGTAGGTCTATATTATAAAGGGTATATTATTATTCTTTGTACTGATGTTTTATATAATTGCATATTATTACTATATATTTAATTCAATCACTATGATTTAGGAACATTCATCTTCTCTGTTGTCATAACTACCCATAATCTCATTAGTATTATCTCTTGACTCTTTAAAATCTAAAATATTACTATTTGACTCTTCACAACAAAAAGTTTGCCAATGATCAAACTATAATATTCACACATATAAAAATGTCATAATGATGCTTATCATGTGCCATTAACCTACACTAATAATTTTTTGATTATATAAGCCATAAAATAGTAACAATAAACCTTGATACTTCAACATCTTGACACTGGCAAATTTGAATACTATTTACAGCTCAGTCTCAAGAGGATCTGTTTTTTTTTTCCTTCTTGCTTCCTCCAGTGGTTCGTCAGTATTTCAAATTCTTCCTCTTGCAGCTTCATGATCTTGAGCTTCAATCTTGTTTTCAAGCTTGTACACAAGAAAGTGAGAAAATGCACAATTTAGATTGCTTCTCTTCACTGGAATAGAAGTGATAGATCATTCATGATAAATGTGGCATAATGAACTCAGCATGCATGATACTAAAGAATATGAAAGCAAGATAATCTACCAAACATATAGGTCAAAATAAAACCCACTTGCTTAATAGTCATTTTTCTCAATATTTTCAGTCCTTGCCAAAAAGAGAGAAAAAAAATGGCTATAAACATACTGTTGAGAGTGACAACTAAAGAAAACAAAAAGATTGGTGAATAGAAGTCAATCTCAAAATGAGGGCACTGTTATGTGTATGAGTGGTCTATGTCTACATTAACTATCTGGGCTAAGGTAAGCCAAAGCTTCCTTAAAATAAGAATTCCACACCTGTATATTAAAATGCTATCAGAAGAATCTAACTCAAACCATCCACTATAAGATCATCATAAATATATACAAAAGAACTATGATTG
The DNA here is from genome assembly GCF_900095145.1 of Mus pahari. Taxonomy (NCBI): domain Eukaryota; kingdom Metazoa; phylum Chordata; class Mammalia; order Rodentia; family Muridae; genus Mus; species Mus pahari. The sequence continues at coordinate 94,243,273 of NC_034592.1, read as the reverse complement.
CTCTATTTAACAGCAAGTGTTACATTCGTGGCTTCTCTACTCTGAACCAAACATTCTTGAAGAGTTAGAATTTTCCCATAACCTACCTTAGACATTGCTTCTGACATAACACACCAGGTTTTTACCAAACTGGTTTGGGCGAGGATAACCACAAACTAATTGAAATTCCTTCACTCCCAAGAAAAGGATTTCATAGACAAGATTTCACAGACATAAAAATCTTTCAGTGAAAATAAGGAGTTCTGTGTTAAATCCTTACAGTCTTTCTGGGATAAAGAACTAAACCAGGCTGGCAGCTCCTGAACCACCATAAGGCCATAGACAGACAAGGTAAGCTATAGTCTGAGTTCTGTAAACAGTGCCTCAGACTTCAAAACTCATAAAAGCAGCTGAATGAAAGCTACGTCTGACTACTTTGGACTTTTAGACATCAACAGAGAAGGTAAAAATAAACAAATATGAATTTATCTTGATTTAATACCAGACCTTTCACATTGTAGATCTTTATTAAAAACCATTTACAAAAATAAAGAAATTAAGTTTTTATTTTTCTTCTTTGTTCATCCTGATATATTGGAATCATTTGATTGAAACCATATGTGGCACCATCATTCTCAGTTGCAAAATATGTAGCATTTTAAGACCCAATTAAAAAAAAAACAAAAAACAAAAACAGGGAGAAACTAATATAGCAGGGTAAATAGTTGAGGACAGATGGAACTGGGCATTTCCAGTCTGTAAGCAGAGAGGAAAACCTATTTCTCTGATTAATTACTTGCAGAGCAAAAAGGTCATGCAACTGAGTCAATGACACACTGGTGAACTGGGGAGAGAGCCTTATAACTCAGACAGAAACAAGCCTCCATTCAAATTCAACTATTCTACCTTTTGACTCTGTGCTCTTTTAGACATTTGTCATTTTCTTTAATATGAAGTTCATTTCCTGTGCTATGACCTAGCGTAACTGTTAAGTTTGCTGAATAGTCTGTTGTAGTATACATGTACTTACTATATACTTGCAACTCAACACCAAATAGTATGCATAAAAATCTAACATCTCATTCCAGATTCTTTTACTCTTTTTTAGTTTAAGTATATATTTTTATTTTCCAGACACTAACTATGAAAATCTGAAAGTCAGATGTTATAGCAATTTTATAATATACAAAAAGATGAACTATGTATAAGAATCACAATTAATTTGTTCTATTTTAGGTGCAATCCTTTTACCAATGTAATGTGAAAATCTGAAATTAAAAACCAGAGAAGACATTTTCTTTTCTTTCTTCTGTTTGATTAGAGATTAAAGACAGCAATGGATTATATATACTGTTTCATTTCATTTTGAACTCAAATTCAGTGTTACTATACTTTATCCAATGCTTAAATCAGTGCTGACACAGGACAGAATTTTATATGTACTTGACAAAACAATGAATACACATGAATCAATATGTGGTTAAATGAATTGATGGATACATTCATTGGGAGCAAGTGCCTAGATCTCTTGTTGAAAAAGAAAGAAAAATTCTGACCTATACTGTAACTATTATATATATATATATATATATATATATATATATATATATATATATATATGTGTGTGTGTGTGTGTGTGTGTGTGTGTGTGTGTGTCATATTCTTGATATTGTTATGCTAGAGCATATGTCTTAGTGATTTTTATACTTAATTCTCCTGGTTTATTCCTATGCACATAATATAGGTGAAAATGCTTTAAAACAAAGGAATTGATATAAATCGACTGGCCTCTGAGAGTTTAATCTTAAATACATAACAGGACATTAGAGACTGAAATATGCAAGAAGCAGCTCACAGATAAAATAGACATGGCAATTAGCTTCCAATGTGTCTGTCAGTCTAGAATTAGAAAATTGAAAGTTGACAAACACACACACAAACACACTCGAATGTGCTCATGCACACAGACTCACATGCATAAAAGAAGTAGATGCGGAGGGGGAGAGAGAGGGAAAGGGGGAGAGGAGAGAGAGGAGGAGGGGGAGAGGGAGAGGCAGAGGGAGAGGCAGAGGGAGGGAGGGAGGGAGAGAGAAACAATGCTAGCCAAATGCAGTTTGATGAGCACCATGTTGTGGGTAATGAGGATCATTCACCAGTATTCTTATGCTAGGTAAATCTGTGTGTAGAAATGAATGCATCAGCTCACGTTAGCCTAATAGGGTTAAATATGTAAAGTATATAAGCTAACTAATGTTACATGTAAAATAGATTAGCTAAAGTTCCCAAGGATAAATATAATTTACTATGCTCCTATTCTTCCTTGGATAAAGATGGACAGGCTGATATGAGTCATCATATGTATGCACATCAGTAGAGACTAGTGTTAGGAATGGTCACAATTCACAAGTTCCATGTTGTGTCCAAGGGGCTTGACAGTAGATTAATATTCAGTATAATAGTGCAAAGATGCAGCCTGGCCCCATGACAAGTGCCTAGAATCCAAGGAAAATGCAAACCATCAGGAAGATGAAGGCTCTATCTTTACACATTTCCAAGAGTCACTTCAGCATTCGAAGGCATGATCTTTATATTAGGTTTTCAGAGTTCACTAGTAATTCCCTCTAAGAAAACAGTACTGAAGTTTGTAGGAGTCAGAACTCTGTGATACAAAACCTACAGATAATACTACTGATGATTCTGTTTCAGCATTTTCTGCAAGGAACAGGTGGGATAAAGAATGTGTATATTATTATTTATTTAGTGCTCATCAATTTTCTTTTATCATATATCATAGTTTGCTAATACTCTAATTAGATCATAACTGAAACAAAACTCTTGAAATCAAACAACAAAAATCAGTTTTATCCTGTTAGAACTCTTTTCACTATATCAACAAGTTCTTATAACGTCTCAAGACACAGCCAAATTTTTTGCTTTGTTTTTGTTTTCTATCAACAATTTGTTCTGAGTTTTAGAAGGGATAATTGAAAAGTTTTTTTTTTTTCCTGGTCATTGCATTCTTCACATTCCAATTAAATTTACAATTTAAATTTCCAAGAGAGATTATGTCCTGATTGTGATATTTATTCTTGGCTCATTCATTCCATTGCCTGGGAGGAGTAGATAAAGTAAGTTAAAATAGAAAGGAAAGTTTACTGCTGTACCCAGTATGTCACAGTAAGCAAATGTGACACAGTCTTGCATCTTTACGGAGTAGCAGCAAAGTCAGCAAATACATACAGTATGTAAAGGTCAGCTGAAAATTAGCATTACCTGTTATAGAATAAACTGCATTTGACCCATCACTGCAGAAATTCAAACTGATTATCAGTAGCCAATTGCTGGTGATGTGACTGAGAATATCCCTGTTCTTCACTGAGCATTGGAACAGGTTTAAGAAGCTGACTAATCATAAGATATTATGATGCATTGATTCTATAGAACATAAGAAAAGCCAAATTGATTGATACATGCAATTAAGTGTTTTATTCTGTTTTACACTGATAAGCAGGTAACTACATGTCTCATTGTGTGCCTTCTGAAGCAATCTGAGAAGAGGCATGCCAAGAAAAGATATTGTCTGTTCAATTCCCAGAAAATAAATGATGAATTCAAATAGTAACCAGAGTATCACTATAAGCAGTCATTTATTTATAGTTACAACCCTAGGCTCAAGTTGGTGGATGGCTGGCTGGATGAGACAACTGACTGGGATAGACAAATGAGTATTATCTCACGTTCTTCTGAATACCAGAATTCAGGATTTGAAAGGAGTTGAGACTTCACCCCCTTTAATACTCGCTCAAAGAAGAGAATGAGGAGGCTCTTACATCACATGTGGCTTTGACCTCTGGAACTGCATGTGTCTGCCTCTGTTCAAGCTCCATTGTTTGCCTGGCTACTGTCAGAGCTTTCACATATATTCTTATGAAAGTAGGATTCCATTTCTAGACTTCCTCAAAATGATACATTTCCATAAAATACCAGTTTGGCCATATTCAGAACAGACAAAAACAGACTTTATTTATTCTTTGAGTGTACATTGAAAATGTGTACTATTAATCATATACTAGAGAATCCTTTGAGAAAATCCAAGGTTCAGAATAAACATTAACAAGTGACTGAATGTCAGTACAAAGTCCTAGAGCTTTAGCTTCACTCTCTACACTCAACCTCAGAAGAAATTTAGCCCAGTAACAGAACAACAGCACCTGCATCAAGTTGACTCATGATAAATTTTCCACTCTTCAACTGGCAAGCTATATGTCCTCAGGCAAGTTTATGCACCTCGACAGGCCTCAGTTTTCACATCCGCAATGTAGCAATGGAGAACAATAATTCAGATTCCCTAGTGCTTCCGTAAGACTTCAGTAAAGAAAATATGTAAAGCATTCATCTGCTAAGTGCTAAATCTTAGCCAATCAAAACTACTCGGTGTTGCACTGCTTTGCTGCTAAGACGTAAGCTTTAAAGACAAGCCTCTGTTTGTTTGGGTTGTTATGTTTCATAAATCAGGATGTGTTTTGAACAGAAGAACTTATAGTCACTGTGGCCCTGGCAACAGCATGAGGCAAATGAGTTCTCTGTGCTTGTTGTAGCAGTTTATGATATTGTCACTTTGGTCGATATGTGTGCCTAGTGGTTACTATGTGTGTTGAGTGTAACTGACAACTTAAGTGTACTTAAGAAGGTTATGTTATGGCACCGAATTGAAACAAAAGCTGCAGTACAGGCTAAAAGCACACACACACACAAAAGAGTATCTGAATATTTAATATTTGAATTACTATTCTTTTCAACAATGCAAAGGAGAGGGGAATCTAATGAAATTAAAAAAAAAAATCATAGGGCCTCCTGCCTGAGGTTCCATAAGTGACAAATGATTATTGGTAAGAGTAAACTCTTTGTTGGAGCAAACTGCCAGTTGTCTAGACCATTTCAATCGCACAGCCTTTACCGCTGCCTGAGCTTTTCAGGCCCTTTCAGCTGCCTAAGTGTCCTCTAACTCTTGTAAGTCACCCCAATAAACTCATTGGCTCAACCAATCCAAAATTGTATGGAATTGTTCCTTTGGTCTGTGTAGGTGCCCTATCTGAGACAGATAGACATTGTTCTTGTCTTCCTAAGAAAAACATAGATCACACCACCTGCAATTGATTTTTAAAGGCAGAAACACAAGAATGGTGGGAGAAACAGACATAAAAATGAAACACTTGTCTGTGACATTGAAGCTTCCATCCACTCAGACCCAGGTATAAACAATAGCTTTGCAGAAATATTTAGGCAGCCAGAGTTTCCTAAAACAGAGAGCATATGTCGACCTTCTACACTTCTACCATCTGAAGAGAGAACAGAAGGAACATTTCAAAGAAAGTAAAATAACTAAATAGAACATTAGCAAGCCTCTCCCTTTTCAATCTGGGAACAGAGCCCTACAGGAGGAGAAGGGAATGATCCAGGGTAAATTCAAATCTAAAAGGAGAAAATTCTTGAGACTTTTCTTTTTATTTGAATGAACCCCAGAAAATTAGATACAGCGCACTTTAAAGAAATACTATGGGCTTCTAAGGTCTGGTAATAGTACATATACCATAAGGGTTTATTGTATTTGAAGGTGTCAGTGGGCTGAAGAACCTTGGAATTTTCCATATCAGCATAACACATAAAAAGTGAGTGTTTATCCTTGGACATACATGCTCAGTCTAACTCTGGCTCTAGTTTCTAACATCCCTGCCATGTCTGATTCTCACCCAATAGCATCCAATGCTGCTTTTATCATATGGAATGTTGTGGTGGTAAACTAACACTATCCTCCTATCAAGATGATCTTACTGAATAAAAGCCAGTACAACTCATTTCGTGGCTGCCTCTCTCGTGGCCTATAAGAGAGGAGCTATTGCTTTTCCAAGACAGAGTAGAAACATAGTCGTCTTCTTCAAATTCCAGTGAGTATAATATGATGAGTCTAATTATGACATTTTGATGCATGTATATCATGCCCTTTGCCCATACTTACCTTGTCAAGAGAACTGAGGTCACTCTACCCTAGAGAGTGAGACAAAACTCTGCAACCTTAAAACAAAAAGAATCACTGAATAAATATATACTGCTTCAGGAATGATAATACTTTAACAACTTTGTTGACATTTAACTGTTGCACAATAAGCAAGGATTTAAAGTATAAAATAAGATCTTTTGGCACATATATGTTTACATTGTTTTACTCTATAAACTATATATGGTCACAATCAAGATAATGAACACATATTTTTCGTCTGTAGTATCCTGCAGTTTGTTCACCTTCTAGAATTAAGGTGGAATTATCTGGCTTCTCTAGTGGAGTATATCACTATGATACGGTTCTATGTCATAACATTGCTTTATCCATTTTTTGATAACATTTGAATTAGCTCTAGTTTAGAGCTCTTACTAACAGCTAACATTCACGAGTGGGTTCACGTGCATTCATTTCCCTTGGACAGATACTTTGAGTACAGTGACTAGATCAGAGAGCGGATCTATATTGAACTTTAGAAAGTATCCGCATTGACTTAATAGAACACAGAAGCAATTCCATAGAGGAGGGTCTTACTTTGGCCTACAACTTCAAGAGGCAGACAACAATTCACTGTAGTGTGGAAACATTATGGTACCAGCAGCACAAGATAGAAGTGTAGTATATGAGATGGTTTACTCATGTCTGGAGAAGTAAGAGAAGGAGAGGAAGACCAGAATCAGGGCTGAGTGATAGCCATTAAAGGCCCGCCATCCATCAATGATACATCTTGACCAGGAGCCATGACTCCTGTCCCTACAGATGCCACAGCCTCACAAAACATCCCCTTCAGCTGAGGATTGAGGGTTCAAACACATGAGAAGGTCATTTCTCCAAATCACACATTGAACTATTTTCCATGTGATTTTAGAGTTTTCTTTCTGCTAGCCATGTGTGAGCTCCGGTTGCTCCATACCCTTATAAACACAGTAAGTTTTGAGACTATTTGCCAACGTGTAGTCATATCTTATGATGGTTTTAATGTCCATCTTGGTGATGACCAGTGTTCTCAAGGATTTGCCATTTGCTTATCAGCTGTTCAATAAGCCAATTGCTAATAATTAAACGCCTGCTCAAATCTTCTGCCCATTTGAATTAAACTGTTTGCTATTTTATTAATTTATTAACATAGTTTTATTAGATAAATAATGTGAAAATAATTTCTGCTACATGGTAGCTTTTGTCCCTCGAGGTTGCCTCCCCTCACAAAGGATATCGTATCATCTGAAGTCTCAGGAGTCACCCACTCATGTTTTTAAGTGCTTCATTATTTGGGAAGCTGTTTAATATAGTGTACCTATTATTTTAGGTTTTTCAAGTTGAAAGACACATACAAACTATTACTGTATTTTCGCTAACTGAGAACCTCTTCTTGTTTAGTATTCTAGGTCAGGGTTCCATTATGTTGGAATGCAAAGGAAAAAATGTAGCGGGAAACACAGAATCACGTCCCCACATACTGCTGAGCTTCTGAATCCACAGGTTTGCTTCCCTGTGGATGACTGTTCTGAAAGCTCACTTTCTGTTTTTCCTGTCACCTGCTGATGCTCAGCACCCAGGACTAAAAACCACAGTGAATCTAACATTCCAAAGCTAATCCCTTTCTGTTCTTCAGCCAGCTTTGGAATACAGCCACACTGAGGGGTGGGGTGGGGGTGGGGTGGGGCTCCTTTTGTTTAAAACTAAGAAATAATTTCCTCTTGCTGAGGACTATAAAAATGAACCTGTGAGTGGAAAGCACATTTCTAAATGACAAATCACTTTTAGTTATTTTTAAATGTGCTTATATTATTTCTGACAAGCTTTTTTCCCCCCTTTTTTGAGAACATTTTCATCCTTTTACATTTGGCTCCTGGTTGGTTGGACTTTGTTTTCATTTTTTTGTTTTCTTTGTTTGCCTCCTTGTTTGAGATAAAATCATTATCAACAAACCATTTCAGGGAAAGAGCTGATGGTTTGTCTTAGACAGTGAGCCTCAGACTCATCCTACGCATAGAGATGGGAGACACGGGCTCCAGAGTGGACCCCAGCTTGAAGTGGCTTGCCTTTCTCTTCACTAGCTAGAATCTCCAAGATGAGAAATAGTTTCCTTTTGTGTCCTTTTTTTCCTGAATATCTTGGAACTTATTATTTTTTCATTTCCACCACAACAGTGTTATTACAAGTCACAAATATTTCTCCTAGTCATAAATTATAAATGGCTGCCAGCTTGTACCAGACATTGGTGTACTTTGGGGAAAAAAAAAGTATTCTCTATCTTTTATAATAGTGAGTCTTTATAAACATCATCTGTTACTTGGTTACTTAAGAGACCACCTTGGTAGCATATGCTCTATTTTTAAACTTCAGAAACATCTTAACGGTTTTTTCCCAAAGCTTACAAAATTTGTCAGAAGATGTTTTGCTATGGATAACATTTGGATCAAGAAAGCTTATTTTTTCTTTAATTTTATCAAAATTGTTACCATTATTTTTTAACTTTGAATATGAGAAATGAATCCCTTTTGTTTCCCTTTATAGTGACATTGCTATGTAAGCAATCACACATTCTGTCTTTGTTTAACTAGCTCTGGGGCAAAACTACATGTTTTACTAGAAGGAATGATAGCCCATGTGTGGTAATTATCTTTCTATGTGAATTTTAAATTCTTCTATTGTACAGGAAGCAAGCCAGATTATAAAGCTCTTACAGGGACCTCATTCATTTAATTGATTGTGTGAGGCAACATTTGTGGAAGCAGTTATTATTCTGATTAACATGCAAATGAACTGAAACTGAGAAAGGAAAACTATTTCAATCCAGTTATTCAGAACTACTTAGAACTGATTATAATTCCAGAATCTCAGGATTCTTAGGAGCTTCCTACTTGCCTCTATAGCCTCTATGGACCTTCCAGAACCTCCTAAATCCTAAGAGCATTTTCCTTAGCTACACAGGAGAGTGGTTTAAGAGATAACGCAAATGAGAGACTCTGATGTGCAGATCAGCTCAGGTCAGGGGAGCACCCTGTCTGAAGAATGTGGAGGGAGCCCTACAAAAGGACTGCTTTTAGACTAAGACTTGGCATCTCCTGTCTTTTTGTTCTAATTCCCTTTCTGTGTTTGTCTTTTTAAAAGAATCTGCATTACATATTACTGTGGAAAATATGGATAATGCACATAATACTGCAGATAGAACTATGGCCTTTGATCACCTCATAGAATGAATGAAGCCTGATGCATTTTGTCAAGCATCAGCCTTGGATTCATAGTCTTAGTTTTGTTTTCTTCATGAAGCATTTTTATATAGATTAAATATAGATGAAATAATAGTTTGTCATTGCCATTTGCTAATCTATCTTTAAAATTAATTTTCAAAAGATACAAAATATTTCCAATATATGGGTATGGAATGAATTCAGCGTTTTTGTAGCATCTAGCTTATTTCCATATTGCTAATCTAAGAAACAAAGCAGCAATGCATATATCTCTGCTTAACATTTTCGGTGTTTCTGCTTATTTCTCCAGTATACATCCTAAAAGCAAAGTTCTCTTCCTTCCTTCTTCCTTCCTTCCTTCCTTCCTTCCTTCCTTCCTTCCTTCCTCCCTCCCTTCCTTCCTTCCTTCCTTCCTTCCTCCCTTCCTTCCTTCCTTCCTTCCTTCCTCCCTTCCTTCCTTCCTTCCTTCCTCCCTTCCTTCCTTTCTTTCTCCCTTTCTTTCCTTGAAGAAAGTTCTTCAATTATTCATTTTAGTATCCTTACCAGACCAAGGCAGGAAGAAATAAAACTTTGACAAAGTGGGAAGAAATGAAGACCAATGCTTCTGCAAGCTTGGCTGATTCATCCCCTCAGAATACTTACTTCAGACAGTAGGGAAAAAAAAGAGAATAAGCCTTTAATGGGAAAATAGAAAACTACCCTGCTGGATAGCCTGTTTCTTCCTCAGTTTACAGACCATAATATCTCCCGCGAGCGAGCGCATGCAGAGACTGACCTGCAGTTTACTAGGGACTGTGATGTTCTGAGTGGCACTCACTCTGCGCTGCCCATCCTGAGCACTGGAATCCTCAAGGCTCCTCCCCTCCTTTCCGGCCAAGTTCATCCATTCCTCATGAGAACATCACACACTGACTGATGTTCGGGAAAAATGTGAACTCTGATAGACTAGCTAACCTTCATTAAATAATAAAATTCTTCAAATTCCACAGTTTAGCTATCAAAACAAATAAGTATTTGGCCCCAACTACATACTAACCACAAGGTCTACAAAAGTAAGTGCTGAAGAGCTCAAAGTCTTAAAGGTTAGGTGTACAAATTAATAAATGAATTCAAAACAATTTTTATCATACAAGTATGTATGATAAAAATGGAGACTGGGGAGAAAGCTCAGTGAATAAGATGCTTGCTGTGAAAGCATGAGGATTAAAATTTCAATCTCTAGAACCCACTTAAAATACTGGGCCTGTACTCACACACCTGTTACCCTAGCACTCTGAGGAGTGGAGATAAAAAAATTTGCTTGGACGTACTAACTGCTAATATAGCTCCAGGTTCAATGAGAGACCCTTTCTCAAGGGAATACGACAGAAACTACATAATACAGCAAAACGTATCTCCTTCTCTGGATCTGCACACACATATACATACACACACAAACACACACACATACACACTGTACCACTGAAACATTAAGGAGAAAGTGGTTGACTTAACCTAAGGTGGTGACATATATCCAAAATTAGCAACTACAATGGTCCAGTCACAAAGCTAAGATAGAAGGCTTCCGCCGCATATGTAGCAGAGGATGACCTTGTGGGACATCAATGAAAGGAGAGGCCCTTGGCCTTGTGAAGGCTCTATGTCCTAGTGTAAGGGACTGCCAGGACAGGAAAGCAGAAATGGGTGGGTCAGAGAGCAGGGGGAGGGAGGATGGTATGGGGGGGTATTCAGAGGGGAAATGAGGAGAGGGGATAACATTTGAAATGTAAATAAAGAAAATATCTAGTAAAAAAAGAGAAGAAGATAAACAGAGCGGTAGGAGTGTATGATTTTCATCTTCGTAGGTTAACATGGAAAAAAAACTAAAGCAAATTAACACACAAAGCAAAGCGCCACTATAAACAATGGAAAATTCCAGGAGGAAAAAAAAAAGAATACAGAAGATATAAAAAGAATGATAGAAACAACTAATTAATATCTAAAGGTCAGTAGAGGGCCGTCTGAAGAAATTTTGTCATTTAAGAAACAAGAGAGTAAATCCCTAACTAATAATAGATTTTAAAAATATATTCTATCTAGACTAAACACATGAATTATTCACATTATTTAGAATACCTGTTTCCTGTTCAAGACACTACTGGCTTCCTTCCCATCCCTAACCAGCAATCCAGCAATGTTATAAGAATGTATTGAACTTTTTTCTTTCTTTTCTTTCTTTTTCTCCTTGCTACATTCCTTTCCCAGTTCTTGCTCATCTTTCTCTTGTCTTCCCCCCACCGTGTGTGTGTGTGTGTGTGTGTGTGTGTGTGTGTGTGTGCTGCACATGAATGCACACACATGTTGTGAGTATGTGCACAGAAGCCCAAGGGCAATCTTTAGTGTCATTCCTCAGGTGCTGTCTAACTTGTTTTTGAGACGAGTTCTCAGGAAACTTGAAACTCACTTATTGAATTTGGTTGACTAACCAGTGAAATCTAGAAATCCTCCCATCTGTATACTCCCATTGCTAGGATAACTAGCATTCAGCATGCTTAAGATTTACACGGGTTTCAGAGATCAAAGCCTATGCTTGCATAATAAGCAACCTCCCCACTGTGCCATTTCCATAGCCCTCCTTTCAATTGTTCTTCCTCTGCTCTTCTTACCTTCTTTAAACAATCACTGCTCAGTAAATACCTTAGACTTATTTTTGTTTATTAAAATCATTGCCAAAATGCTAAATAATATACCTATTGCTTGTATTGGCCCCATCTACTCATCAACCTTGCTCCCCTCAGTTCAGGACCTTCATCTACTGTGTCCCCAGGCATAGTAGATGCCTTTTGTCTTTTCAGACCCTTTGATTAGGTCCAGGATCTCAGACTGATATATTGGAGATATTGGGAGTGATATTGGGAGAGTAATACTGTCTTCTGGGATCCCAAGGTACATTTTGGGAACCCAATCATTCTAAACTTTCTGATGGTAAATATAGTTAATTTTAAAGGCAGGATCTAGAATCACCTAGGAGACAAGTCCTGGCCATGCCTGTGTTGAATTATCTAGATTAGGTTAATTAGGGTTAAAAAGCCCCACCTTAAGTATGGGCAGCACTACTCATGGATTAGAGTCCTATATGGGGTACAAGCAAAAGGCAAAGAAATGCACTGCTCCTGGCCATCTCTCTCTCGATCTCTCTCTCTCTCTCTCTCTCTCTCTCTCTCTCTCTCTCTCTCTCTCTCTCTCTTGGTGGCTATGCCTGCACCATGACTAGCTGCCTCAAGCTATTACCACCACAGCATCTCAGCCATAGTGAACTTTACCCTTCACTCGTGAACCAAATAAACCTTCCATCCACTCAGCTGGTGCTCACTGGCTACTTCACCACAGCAGCAAGATAAGTAGCTAAGATGTATGTCATGTACTTCAGGCATTTGAGCCTTGTTTGGACAGAAGTTGTGCTATTATGATAACCAGATTAGGCAAAAGATTAGAAAGCCTTTGAAAAAGGAAAGTTACCACGTTTTAAGCTCACAATGTTAACCTAAATTCCTGCTGTCTTCACTAAAGTAGTGGTTGATCAAGAGAGAAGCCAGATTTAAAGGTACAAACTGAAGAAGAATACATTAAATTTCAAGAGTGCCAATGTGGCTGGCATCGTGTGCTGGAATTAAACATGTATAAGTAGTTGTGACTGCCCACTCATTTGTCTACCTGGGGGAGTTCAAAGACTCCTCCTAACTAATACCCTCCTATATGCCTAAGTTGCCTGTGTCTGCTTTCCCACTTGTCTTTAGTCTTCTGTCTAGACACAAATATTTTCCCTATCAGCAGATAACATACCTCACTTTTACTCTAGAATATTCTGTCCTGTATGTCATGTTTGGACTTTACCTCTGGCTTCACTTTTCCTAAAAAATCTCCCAGAAGTCACTATAGCTCTGACCCTAGCAAACTAATCCAAGATGGAATTTGGCGCATATTAAGTATTAAGCAATAAAAACTGTTATGGGGTTTTAAAAAAAAATGAAGTGCTTTTTTCAAAAGATCATGGTGTGCTGAAGACAGATTGTTGGAGATGGCTTGTGCTGCTTCTTGAATCTTGGTTGTTAGATTTTCAGGAATTTTACAAGCCAGTTGTTAAACACTACTGTTTTAAAAATCTAAACTGTCTAAGTTGGTAATTTAAAAGCTATATTATAGCAAAGAAGAGATATATGCAAAACTCTCCTCTTACAGTTGAGAGACTTTTACTGCTTCTTCTGTCTTGAGCTCATCTATATCTAATGTATCTGTACAAGAGGAATGCTGTGTGAGGATACACTAATGCATTCATTCCCCAGCTCTGCATTCAATAATGCTGGTCAGAATGAAGGTTTGTTTTTGTTTGTTTGTTTGTTTAACGGTATATTTACCCTATGAAAATCAACAAATGCAGCATATGGAAACCCTGCCACATGCGCCAATGTCTAAGCACACTATTGCAAAAAGGAAGCAATGTCTTCCAGGTATACTTCGCAAAAATCAGACATGACATAGGGAGACCGTTCATAGACAGTATGGATCCTATCACCATACTATCCCTTTGCTAAATAGGACCCTAAATTACTCAGCCATGTAGCTTGTATGGTATACCTCTAGCTGTGTGTCAGGTAGACACACAGAGCCCTTATTTTCCTAAGCAAAAAGGTTTATACTGACTCATGCTATCATATTTGTGAATAAAACAAATGAGGCCAATTGTGGGCACCGATGCTGATATAAGTTGAATCAAACAATAGAATATCCACCTGCTATGCCTGCGAGATACAAACAAACTAGTATATGTGTATATACAAAGCAACCTTATGTGTTGGTTTGAATAGGAATGACCCCATAGACTCATGTGTGTGACATAGGAAGTAACACTATTAGGAAGTATAGCCTTGGTGGAGTGGGTGTGGCCTTGTTGGAGGAAGTGTGTCATTGTGAGGTCAGCTTTGAGGTCTCATATGTTCAAGCTAGGCCTAGTGTGGTAGTCTCCTTCTAGTGCCTGCAGATCAAGATGTGGAACTCTCAGCTTTTTCTCCAGCACCATGTCTGCCTGTATACACTGCCACATTTCCCCACCATGACAATAATGGACTAAACCTCTAAAACTGTAAGCCTCAATCAAATGTTTTCAAATAAGTTGCCTTGGTCATGATGCCTCTTCATAGCAATAGAAACCCTAACTAATACATTGTAGAAGAGACTACTAATTTTGAACATACAAGTGTCTGGTGCAATCCAATAACAAATAAAAACTTATATAGTGGATCTAAAAATGTATATATGCCAGGCAGTGGTGGCGCACGCCTTTAATCCCAGCACTTGGGAGGAAAAGGCAGGTGGATTTCTGAGTTCGAGGCCAGCCTGGTCTACAAAGTGAGTTCCAGGACATCCAGGGCTATACAGAGACACCCTGTCTCAAAAACAAAACAAAACAAAAACAAAAACAAAAACAAAAAAACAAACAAACAAAAACAAAAAACAAACAAACATCTATAAATCAATGAATTTTCCTTTTAGTTTAATTAGACTGAATTTTAGATGTACTCGCTGATACATGTAAAGACTTAGTATTTGGATTTTTAGATGAAAAGGGTTTTTTGATTGTTTGTTTGTTTGTTTGTTTTGTTTTGTTTTTTTCGAGACAGGGTTTCTCTGTGTAGCCCTGGCTTTGTCCTCCATAGACCAAGCTGGCCTTGAACTCAGAAATCCACCTGCCTCTGCCTCCCAAGTGCTGGGATTAAAGGCATGCGCCACCACTGCCCGGCTGAATTTTTTATTGAATATTTTTGTATGTATGTTTAATTAAAACTACATCCTGTATAAGTAGGAAACTGATAATGAGTCCTTAATATAGCTTAGCATAATTGAATTGGTTAGTAAGTTAGAGGAGGTTAGATTCTGCAAGAAGTGGAGTGAATTGGAGTAAATACTTGTTTTCTTCATTGGCCAAATAGCTATTTGAATTCATCAGCTTTCATTGGTGAATGTCCCAAGGAAAAGGAATGAGGGCTGTTCTGACCCCACAGTTCAGTGGAGATTTCTGGTGGCACAAAATGAAAATGAACCTTGGTCTTTTTTTTTTTTTTTTTCTGTTGTTGAATTTATTACAGGAAGTTGACTGGCAAATGCTGTATTATACTTCCAACTGTTACTAGGTAGTAATGCAGATGAAGTCAAGGGTTGAGGGAACAGTCAGGGTTTCTGAAGGCAAGGGTCAAAGAGCCTCAGATGCCATCCCTAGGAAGTGGCCAGGCCAACAGGTCACTAGGCAGAGGACATTCCTTACCAACAGTCTCTGGGTAGCAAAGTTCACAGTCAACTTCACACACTTGGGCTGGGCTAAGCAGATTGATGCTGTACAGAGAGGGCACAGCCTTGCGCCATCCACCTCTCCTCTGTGCTGTGCTGGGCTAGACTCACTGCTGGAATACAGCAGCCTGTGCAGAAGTTTGTGCCTTCCTTAAGGGATACTTGGCATAAGCACTAAGGAAACCTTGCTTTGGTCTATGTTTTCTTGATGTTGAGTGTCTAGAGAAACCCCAAGGAGTAAGGCCATCATGAACATGCTTCAAAAAGTCTGTGTGTGTGATTTCACACCCAAAATCATTAGCTAGTCAATTGGCTCTTCATTGTCTTCCAGGAATCTGGATTGCCTGTGACAGGAAGAGTAAAGATGAGTCTGACAACAGGGCTGTGTGCATCTGAATGAAAGCTGTTCCTTGTGGTGCAGAGAGAGACTCTTACAGAACAGTGAATACTCATTGTGAGTAGCTCGGTTACATTCCAAGGCAGAAATAGCAAACAACTCTGGAAATAGAATCTTCCTGCTTACATATTCTTTCCACGTATTCTCTATTTCTTTTCTCCATGATCCTGAAATTATTCAATATACAACGTATGTTTATTTACTTTTACTTCAATTCACCCTGCACTTCCCAGATTGAAAGCTCTAGGAAAGCCGTGGTTTGTTTCTAGTTTTGTTCATTGTTATATTCTCAATACCAGAAACAGAACTTGATGAATAAAAAATGTTCAGTAAATATTTGAATAAATGAATGGCCTACTGAATGGACATTTATGGCAATCGATTCATAAATTAAAACCTAAAATGGTCTTTTGGGGAAAGAGGGTTTGTTGGGGGTTTGCTTGATTGTTTTTAGAAATTAGTGCTCTTTTTACTGTTTCATATTTCTAGACACAAGAATGGCTCTTAGGATACCACATGGAAGCTGAAATCACAAGTCTTGAGGAGTCTTGATGTCCATCAGGATCCTTCAGAGGAGAGCTACCCCCAGGACAGCACTGAAGCTCAGCTGGCAACAGCAGCCCTATTACCTAGAGTTCACAACAACAGAAACACCCGTTGTTGTTTCCAAACACAGGGCTGATAGACCACATGGCAGCCACTGTGTCCAGGGAGGCTGTAAGCTCCCCTGTGGGGCATATACTGTGTTACTCCATCATTGGATCTTTAGTGAGCATGGTAGTTCTGAGCCTACAAAACCTTGGCATCACTTACCAGAAGCCTAGAGAAACCCAGCAGGCACAGCAGCCATCTGGGGGCCCTTGCTTTTAAGGTACAAAACAGTTTGGGAAATGTGCCCAGAATCCAAGAGATAAACTCTATAAGGGTTTCCATGTGGTGCTGAAACAGTATACACTTGGAAATGGGTTAGTTCAATCAAGTTGAAATTAGCTGTGATGGACAAGCTATATGAATATTTAAACAAGCAAAGCACTGGCAGAGAATGTGTACTTCATGAACCCACAACTTAAACACTAGTAGGAGATTCGTGGCTTTGGAATAGCCATGGAACATGGTGTTCTGAGTACATATGTATTTATGGAGATACTATGGAACTGGCTGTTGAACTCCTGTTTGGGTGGCTTTTTTAAACAGGCTGTGGTAATGTTACTATTTGTGAATTAATTAGAATAAAAATATTTTCTTTCAAAGCAGTATGTTTTTTTGTTTTTAACTTAAATTTAAATCTTTGTACCTTAATGACTGAATACAATGTAAGTATGAGATAGTAACAATTTGCTTAATGTTCTGTGGATAAATATTCCAACCTTGTAACTGACAGGAGGTCCCAGCAGTCAAATACTACACAAAAGACTCAGTAAGGCTCACTGGGACTTTAATAGATTACACAGAGGTCTCAGTTGTCCTCTTATTGATTAAACTAGAAACTTTTATTTTTATTTTTATTAGTAACTATGCACTATGAATATAGAAAATCAGTTATTTATATTTATTTTGTTTTAAAAGTATTGATTTTTAATAACCTTTAAACCATTTCCAAACAAAAGTATTTCCAGTACTTCAAATTTTGTATTTAAAACATAACGTTTTGAAAATGAGTAAAAAAATACATTTCTCACCGGTATTTAAATGTCTGAAATGTCGTATCTCTGAAGAAATCACCTCTTTCCTAAATATGCTAATAGCAGTTGGATTTTTTTTTGTTTATAATCATTCATCCTCTACTATTCCCATTCAAGTTACGTCTAATTGTACAGGGTCTCCTTTTTCAATCTTGAAAAAAGATACCCTGTACCTTTAATAAGGGAACTGGTGAAAGCTTTCTTTCCAAATTTGTTCCCTGGCTTCCAAGTGACGAAACTAGCTGTAATTTGAGAGTCCTGCAATCCTCAGGATATCTTTAGCCAAGGGGAAAGAAAATTCTGCATTCCCACCCAGTCCAGGGATTGAAACAGTGTCAGAACAGCTACCCTTAGCTACTAGCTCCGTCTCCCTGGAGCCAGAGGGAACTCCGAAGGTGACCGAAGAGCCAACGCTTGGAGCAGCAGGTCCCCAGTCGGTGGGTCGGGCTGTCCTGCTAAAACAGCAGCTCAGTAGAGAGGACCAGGGACGCTGAAAAGCTTGGTGCACACCGCTGCTGCGCAGAGCCACATGAAGCCTGTGGAGGAACCGGGATCAGAGAGCGGCAAACGCTCTGCGCCTGAGGAGGGCGCCTTCCCCTGAAGCCGCTGACTCCCAGGGGAACCTTTTTCCTTGTTTCTGGACTAAAACACTTCTCCCAAATATCCACAATGGTGTTCCCGAAGTTGATCTGGATGGGTTTCTTTTGCCACCTGTGTCGAGGCTACTTTGATGGCCCCCTGTACCCAGAAATGTCTAATGGGACTCTGCATCATTACTTCGTGCCTGATGGAGACTACGAGGAGAATGATGACCCCGAGAAATGCCAGCTGCTCTTCAGGGTGAGTGATCGCAGGCGCTGCTCCCAGGGGGAAGGGGGCCAAGCCAGTAGCTTGCTGAGCCTCACTCTTCGAGAGGAGTTCACGGTACTGGGCCGCCAGGTGGAGGATGCTGGGCGCGTCCTGGAGGGCATCAGCAAAAGCATCTCCTATGACCTGGATGGGGAAGAGAGCTATGGCAAGTACCTGAGGCGGGAGTCCCACCAGATTGGGGATGCCTACTCCAACTCTGACAAGTCCCTCACTGAGCTGGAAAGCAAGTTCAAGCAGGGCCAGGAGCAGGATAGCCGGCAGGAAAGCAGACTCAATGAGGACTTCCTGGGGATGCTGGTCCACACCAGGTCCTTGCTGAAGGAGACTCTGGACATCTCTGTGGGACTCAGAGACAAATACGAGCTGCTGGCACATACCATCAGGAGCCATGGGACCCGCTTAGGTCGACTGAAAAGCGACTATCTGGAGGGTGGGGGACAGAAAGCAGGCTAATATTTCCATTGTAACTGCGTTATTTTATCCAAATTTGCACTTTCAGAACACGTCTGAAGTCATCTTTCGAAAAGAAAGAAAATTTTTAATAAGTTGAGTTATTCTGATTTTAATTTGGTTTTGTGCTATTATTAAGGATTTTTCACTTGCAAAAAAGCAATTTTAAACTTACCCCTGGGTTATTTCCTAAAGGGTTTCATTGCTCTAACAGAATCTCTTCTTTCGACTCCATCTAAAGGATGCACGTGTGTGGAAAGACTGTTTAAACTTCCTCATCCTGGCGTTGTCTGGACATACCTAGTGGGGATGAGGTGCGTGGCTTCTTTGCGTTAGCAGTCTTCTCTTTGGTCTCTGAAGGCTGGGATGTCTGTTTTTTAAGATGAGGTCCCAGGTGTGTGGCATGCCTGCCAGCCAAGAAAGTTCCTTGATTCTCCTTTGCTCTTATTTATTTACCAAGTTCTTTGTTGTTTCTGTTTTGTTGTAAAAGTGTTATTGAGAATTTGCATGCAAATCACCACCAGTAAGATGTTCAAGGTTCCATTGTGGGTTTGTGTAAGTTGAAGATGCAGCATTTAAGATAGCAAACCTTTGGGGCAGTGGCCTTTGATGCTGCCTTACTGTGTACTTTCACTGCACCATCAAAGAAACAGATTGTTGAACACTCAAGTGTCTATGATTTAAGCTGTAAGCATAGTTTCTTTCTTCTTGGGCTCAGATAATATTGCTTCCTTTCGTTTATTGGAAACTTATATTTCCAGAGGGAGGGTCTAGCTCTAGAAATCCCTTATGTACCTTTTATTATTCAGCCAATAAATGTTTTCATATAATACTGGCTTTTTTCTAATTTATAATCATAACTCTCATATTTCAAAGAGGGACTAGTGAAAAGGAGAGGGGAGATAGGATTGCAGCCAGTGTACCAGAGTATATGATAAGGATGAGATTTTAAAAAGAAAAACAGGGGTAAGAGAAGGTGCTGTATCTTACCCTGTCTGCTCACACACACCATCCTGGTAAGGGGGAGTGGAATCTAGCCTGCACAAGAATTATACATTTGATTTCCACTCTTCTGATGGAAAAATCTTAAATTTCTCCCATTTTTCATAGACTCCATTGGAAATATGTGACAAAGGTCCATATCTCCTGTGTACTCATTCTGTGTTAGTGATGCCTAACAATTTGAAAGCTATTTCTGTGCTCTTAAAATAAATGAATTAAAATGTGAAAATGCATTTTATTTCAATTCTTCCCTGGGCCAATACTCATCACCACCTTAAATAGACTTTCTTTCCACTTGCATCCACACACAAAATATGCAAGAGTTCACATTCTGTTCATCAGAAACCCTATTTTTCTATCCTCTATGCAAAGAAAGGATTTATCTGCTGTATAATTTGCCTCCGGGTTACTTTAAAGGGCTTCCTTATTTATTCTGCAAAGAATGAGGACAAAAAATATTGATCAAAACAAATATGATATTTGCTACTTGAATTTGTAAAGTCAGACTGCTTCCAGCCTGAAAATAACATTATTGCCCCCAAAGCACTCAGCTACAACATACAGACAGACAAATCAAATGGAATCTTCCTATTTTGCCAGTTGTAATAGGATATTGGAATGTATTGAGGCTGAAAAATGGTTTTTCTTCTGCATGTCAATCTCAATCAATTGGTAATGGCTGTCCACCAGCTTATGTTAAGAAGGATCTCATAGGCACAAATCTGAGTGCTGCTGAAATAGAGATAGCCCCATGGGATAGAGATAGATAGGAAGAGGTACAATGACATATCTGCTACAGATCTGAACACTGAAACAGACTACGGGCAAGCTTCTTTTTGTGCTAATATTATGTATTCCAACAAAACCAAAACATTTCGTTAGTGGCTAGATAAGAAGCATGTGATCCCCTGAGTCTTGTGGTGATGATCTCAGTCAGAAAATATGAATTTCCAGGTAAGGAAGAGATGGTAGAAAGAGACCTCAACAGACAGTCCAGAAGGGGACATCGCTTGGCGCTGTCTAACCTTATGGCAGGGACCCAGGCTCACCCAGACCTTCTTCCCTACTTTGTCATTAGACGTTAGACTCGGTTGCTCATACAGTAATACTTGCTGAAAGCATTGGGCTTTGCTTCTTAGACAACGAAATGTGTGAGAATCAGATATAAATCACGTACTCTCTTCTCTGAGACATCCACTTACAAACACATCTTTGCAAACTAGGACTTTTGTTTGTTTGTTTGTTTTGCTTGTTGCCACTTCTTCCATGCCAGGTACTGAACTAAGCTGTGGGTAATTCTTGGAAATTACAAAACCTCTGGACTTCAATGATTCAAACATTTTTTGAAGTGTTATTTAAAACAGAAAGCAATCACATTGTTGTTGTAGCTATTATTATTAGACACAGTAAAAAAAAAAATAGCTAACATGCTTGAAAAATCAATATTGCTAGTAAGGGCCATCACTAAGAAGTAATTTATCTCTTTGTAACAACAAATGATGTGAGAAAATGCATTCGGTTAAACAGTTGAATTAGTTGTGTTACATTGCTGTGATAAAAATACCCTGAGGAAGGCCATTGAGAAGTGAAAGGGTTTCTTTTAGATTGTGCTCGTCGAAGGATCATCCCATGATTCTCAGGCTCTGTTGTTTCTGGGCACTTGGTGAAGCACATCACAAAGGCAGAGTGGAGGTGGTTCAAGTCAGACAGGGTCCTATCAAGAGGAAGAGAGCACTGAGTTCAACCCATATATATATACACACACACACACATGTATACACACATATACACACACATATATACATGTATATACATGTGTGTGTGTGTATGGGGTGAGTGTGTATGTATGTATGTATGTATGCATATTAGAAACAAATCACTGGGTTTTAACCAATAGGGTAAGCCTCATAAATCATTCAAAACTTCTTAGACCTGGGTCATTAAGATAGATCACAAGGTAAACGTGTTTTCTACAAAAGTTGGATGGCCTGAATTCAATCCACAGAACCAAGAGGTGACAGGAGAGAAAGCCAACTCCACAGGCTGGTGTCTGACTGCCATTCATGCCTTCTCATACACATAAACAAATAAATATTGTTTGTTTAAATTTTAAAAATCTGAAATACCCCCACAATGGACTCCATTCAAGATTCTAGATTTTATCTTATATTGTGTTAGCCTTACAACTTTCAAAGTGTTCTGAAATTCAGTCAACCTTTTTTTGCAAAATAAAGACAAAAATAAAGACTTATGAAATGGACACTACACAAAAGTTTCCTACGTATATTTAAAATAATCTTCTCAGGATTATGTTCCGACCAACAGTATATTTTATTAATTTCTCTAATGGGAAAACTGAGGTACAAGGGGGTAAAGTGACTCTCCCCAGAATTCAGAGCCATCTAGGAATGTAGTCAAAATATTAAAAACTGGCAATTCGACTGTTGCATTTCCATGTTAGCCACCAAATTATTTCTTCTCTTTCCTCAGGCAGGAAATTGGGCAGAAGAACTCACTGGCTTACTTCCTATGCTAGGATATATAATAAGCATCCTGTGAATTGAAAATGGTGCCTACCAAGTTTCCTTAACTGAAAATCAAAATTCAAACCTGACCTGGGATTGCTCAGTGGGTAAAGTGCTTGCTGCGTAAGGATGAGGACCAAAGTTCAGATCCCCAGCCCCCATTTAAAAACTCAAGAGTGAGGAGACCCTGTCTGTATCTGCAGAACTGGAGGGGGAGGGGATGAGGCGAGTGGTCCCTTATACGGCGGCCCTTTGACTAGCCAGTCAACAGAAATAGGAATCTCCTGTTTTAAGGACAAGACTTGGTCTTAAAAGGTAAGATAGAGAGCAACTGAGAAAGACATGGGACCTCAACTTCTTACCTTTCTAGACATATACATTTGTGTATGCATGTGCACATGCACAAACATATATACACATACACCATATACCATATACACACATTAAATAAGTAAATGAAAAATAAGTAAATGAGAAAAACCTCAAACACAATTTTTCTTTAATTAGATTTTTATTTACATTTAATTAATTAGATCTTTATTTACATTTCAAATGTTTCCTTTCCTACTTTCCCCTCGAAAACCCCTGTCCCCTGTCTACTCCTCCTGCTCACCAATCTACCCACTCCTACTCCCTATCCAGGCATTCTCCTACACTGGGGCATTGAGCCTTCACAGGACCAAGGGCCACTCCTCCCACTAATGTCCAACAAGGCCATCCTCTGCTACATATGCAGCTGGAGCCATGAGTCCCTCAGTGTATATATACTCTTTGGTTGGTGCAAACCCAATTTTTTTTAACACTCAATATTTTTAATAATAAAAAATCATTACATTTGGTAAATGTTTCTTTTTTTCACTTTCTATTAGATATTTTCTTTATTTACATTTCAAATGTTATCCTCTTTCCTAGTTTCCCCTCTGAAAATCCCCTATCACCTCCCCTCTCCCCCTGCTCCCCAACCCACCTACTCCAGTTCCTGGTCCTGGCATTCCCCTATACTGGGGCATAGAACCTTCACAGTACCAAGGTCCTCTCCTCCCATTGATGACTAACAAGGCCATCCTCTGCTACATATATAGCTAGAGCCACAAGTTCCACCACGTGTTTTCTTTGATTGGTGGTATAGTTGCAAGGAGCTCTGGGGGTTACTGGTTAGTTCATATTGATGTTCCTCCTATAGGGCTTCAGACCCCTTCAGCTCCCTAGGTACTTTCTCTAGCTCTTCATTGGGGACCTTGTGCTCCGTCCAATGGATGACTGTGAGCATCCACTTCTGTATTTGCCAGGCACTGTCAGACCCTCACAGGAGACAGCTATATCAGGCTCCTGTCAGCAGGCTCTTGTTGGCATCTGCCTAGTGTCTGGGGCAAACCCAATTTTTATCAAAGCTTTTATTGTTTTGTTTTTGATGTTATTGCTGTTGATGATGATTTGTTTATTGTTTGCTTGGGGTTTTTGTCTATTTGATTTCATAGTGGGTGAGATATACATTTCTTGCCTTTGCTGGAGTCACTCTGATTTTTTGCTTAGAAGCAGCTTACACTGCATTAATTTTTACATTCTTCAAGGACTTGCATTCTTCAAGGACTTACACCACAGGATGACCATAGCAAGCTTCTGGACATGTGGAACTGGCAAGGACGCTCTATGAGCTTCTCCCAGTGCTGCCCGGGCCCCCAACTAGACATTAAAAGGTTACATTGCTTTGGACTCAGCACAGGCCCGGAACACTGTCTGGACTTCAGTTCACATTTCTTAGATGGCTTATATATCTCACCATCAGCCTTTTTGAAACATTTCTTTGAAAAATGAAGGCTATTTTGTATGTCAACAGTCTACTACTTACGCAGGGGAAGCTGACTGCTATGATTAACGAGGTGAAGGCTCCTTACCCAAGGGCTGGCAGTATGGATTGCCTTTTCTACTTGTGAAAAATCTCATCCTGCAAGCAGTTAAAGAAATGTGTGTCCATGTGTCCTTTCTTGCTTTGATTTTGACCCAGTTCTCAGCCCAAGACCAAGCAACTTTCAAAAGGGTAAGTTCTGCCTCTGACCAGAGTCAACCAAAGACATTTTCCATAAAAGACTATGACAATATCCATCAAGAAGAGCAGAAGCTACAAGTTGTATTCCCTCTGAATTGTGTTTCCTAAGCAACAGGTGTCACTTTGATCCCACCCCAGTTTGTTCTCCCCTTCCCCCCCCCCCCCCCCCCGATCTTCTTCCTAGTTTCTCCTAACCTTGCCTTACAGATTCACTTGCTCTTAGGGTCACGGGAAGTAGTGACCCAGTTCACACTTCACCTCTGCAACATGTCAGCTGGGAAATCAAGCAAATTAAGAAATCTTTTGGAGTCGCATATTCCTCCACCACTAAGTGGACACTTTTTAGGTTCCTGTGAGGCTTTGATAAGACTGTCTCTGAGAAGCATTTGCAATAATAACAAGTAAACGTGACAGTATTCTCATATGATGTTGCAATGGATAGATCACTAAGAGAAACTTGTTTTAAGAACAGTCACTTTTGTGGGACCATGACAGGTAGCCTGGTTCCTGGTTGAGCTAAGGCTAGAAGTCCCGGTGACCCTAAAGGGATGGTAGGTACTTCCTCTGATTCCCGGGCACCAGGCCCCTGTCACTAGCTGCATCTCCCCATAGATCTGTGGCTATTAGTCACATAAGGGCAACACCCCCTCCTTAAAAGGACATGACCTGTGGTCAAGTAGACTCAAAACAGATCTCCATTTTAATGAGGTACCTAAAGGTCTGGAGGACTTAGCCAATAAGTCTTTCTTCCCAGACACTTCTCCCTGCAAAAGGTATTTAACCTCAGGCCCATCCTGAGAAGTGGGCTATGGTTTTACTCATCCACCTTCCACCATGACAATAAATGTTAAAACCATGGACTGCCTCTTTTCATCTGGATCCACCATGGGGAGCCACGGAGAAGGCCTTCTCCTACAGAGACACTGTCTAATCTCCTCTAATATTCAGCTGTCCCCAGCCTCAGACTGTACTTCCCCACCCCAGAGTGGTGACCGGGGCTTCCCTACAACCCCAAACTCGCCCGAGACATCATGGAGTAAGTGCAGTCAACTTCCTGCATCCCGCCTCCCGAGCAGCTGTGCTCTGTGGTAGAGCAGATGCAGGGTCCCAAAACCCTTTGTGTGTTCTTCAATTAAAATGAAACCATTTTGAGGTCATTTTTAACATTATATGTGTTACATTCTATAAAACAGTCTTTAACTCTTCATTTTAAGGAAGATTCTCAGAAGTCAAAGATCTTTATGCTCGAATACATGAGAGAAGTCTTCATGCATCTCCTTACACCACACAGGTTCTTACCTATTTGGCTACAGAGAATGGCTGTACAGTAGGAAAGAGCAGTTGGAAAACTAGCTTGCCCTCCACTTCCAGATGCTTTTTCTCTGTGCTTAAGCATGGTGACTCACAAAGAAGAAATTCTTCAACCCCCCTCTCCAAAAAAAAAAAAAAAAAAAAAAAAATGTGAGTTAAGAGAAAAATGGACAGTTAAGAGAAGGAAATCCCCAAGCTTGGCAATAATGAAAACAGAGGGACAAGAATAATAATCATAATATCCTGGCTGTAAATAATATCCTGGCTACCCTGGAAAAGTTCAGTCTTTAGCCCCTCAAATCTGATCTCAACTGAGGTGACAGTCTCAATATGAACTGCATTATGGTAACAACATGAATGCCTTTCTGCAACTTTAGACTATCATGGTGGGATTCACTTCACCTCTCAGCAGAGCAGGCTTTGTGGCCTGCAGGCCTGACTCTGCCAGGATTTGAGTGGACCAATCCAGCCTTATTACAGCTCTGATGACAATGGTGTTCACTGAGAGGACCTGGACCAGACAATCCCTGTTTCATTCTGATGGCAATGGTTTCTGGTGAGGGCCTGGAGGCATTGACATGAAGTTCTGCAGACCTCTTGCATTAGGAGGCTGTCCAGCAGTTCTGTAAACTAGCTGTTTCTATTTGTATACCCTTTATCAGGGCTGCAAGGAAACAGGCCATGGTTTAGTTAAAACAGGACTAGGGACAGACACATGGTTTCCCTAACATAAGCCCAGAAAATGTCTGAGCCTATACTGTGCTTAACGGAAGGGTACACAATTTGGCCCAGTGAAAGCTAATATGTGCATATATTTAACTACAAATACAAAGAATGGAGAAGCACATGTCTTCTCTAAATTAAAGGCATTTGGGTCACTTGAAACACTTTCAAAATAGCACCATTTTTAACTGTTTGGCTAAAACAAAAACTCATTCAGGCTTAGAAACTGGCAAAGGCTATACTATTATAAATGCTTATTCCATAATCACATTTTCCACAAACCCTCTAATTTCCAAGAGTTTCACCACAGAAAAAGCACAGTACACGATCTGAACAGACAGCCCACAGCAGTGATACAACATTAACAGGCAGCCAGCCCTTAGAAGGTTTTCTCATTTCCTCTGTAAAAAGCTTAGTGTTACAGAAACATGCAATGCCATTTTTGCCTTTAAATTGTTGTGAAAAGATTATTTATGAAAGAGGCTATTAATTCACTTCCATGTTCATTCAACATTTACTGAGCACCCGGTACTGTGCAGTCATTGTGCTGCATTCAAATGATAATCACTATTAGTGAGGATAAAATAGTCAGCTTATGATGCTTAGTATTTGCCAAGAGCATGCCACCCACATTAAATACCAGCAGTCCACAGGACAGCAGTCTCCAAGAGTTGCTTATACATGGCCCTACTACCCACGTAGAATGTTGCCAAAGCCTAGCAAACCCATTTGTACTCTATGATCAGCAGCCATGCTGTCTCCTCACGGGCTGGTGGCCTCTGCTAATATGGCTCATCCTATTCCCTAGCAGAAATATCTTCCCAAAATGACCAGTACGTCTTCGAATTGGAATTCAAAAGTACATGGTTTGTTTTCAGTGGTCACGGAAGCTAAATAAAACAAATATTGGGTTAAAATTAGAATATAATAAGCAAAGTTTTCAGCATAGAGTCAGTCAACCTGGGAGTGGAATGGAACATGAGCACTGAGATAACCCATGAGAGGCCAAAATAGAAATAAAACCATAGGTGTGGAGGTAGAAGAGAGGCAGGGGAGGGACGGAGGAAAAGGAAAGAAAAGACTGTAGTATTTACATTCCTTACTAGGAAGTCAGAAATAATAAACAAATGGAGAAGTTGGGTAATAAGAATAAAGAGAATCATCTTAAATCATAGAAATCATTTGAAGTAGGAAGAAGAAAGATGCAATCACAGAGCCAGGCAGTGAGCACACCCTGTCCTCAGTGCCTGGTCCCTCTCTAGATAACCCAGCCTGCCACATGACCACAGCACAGAAGTTCTTCAAGTTAAAAGACAATTTTCTCTAGATTAGTAGTCTTACTCACTCTTCAGGAAGTTCAAGTCCTAGGGAATATTTTATACTTTTTCTAAAAATGTATTTTCATTGACACATACAAATATAAATATTAAATATACTTATGAGATACAACACGGTGTTTTATGTATGTGTATAGTATTTAACATTTAAATGACATTAAGCGCATCTATATTATTGAACATATTTTCTTTTTGCCAAATAAACCCATTTAGGATAGTTTGTTCTAGCTTTTCCAAGTGTGCACCATCGTATTGTCTTCGACCCACTTCTGACTGAGCACACGAAACTTCTCACTCCTATGAAACCCTCGCTTAGCAACCCCTGTTCAGCCTTTGCACATCACTCCCTCTCTATTCATAACCACCATGCTCTGCTAACTTTTTCAAAGTCAGGTGCCCCTTTGTGAGGGTGAATAGTCATATATACTGTTCTTGCTTGCTTGACTTGATGTATTGATCTTCTGTTTCTTCCATGTTAAGGCAAATAACAAGACAAGGGTCTAATTCTTTTTTCCCCC
>NC_034592.1:94205250-94214768 GCF_900095145.1 Mus pahari | reverse complement strand
AGCTCTGGGGGTACTGGTTAGTTCATATTGTTGGTCTACCTATAGACCACCTATAGACCTGCAGACCCCTTCAGCTCCTTGGGTACTTTCTCTAGTTCCTCCATTGGGGGTCCTGTGTTCCATCCAATGGATGACTGTGAGCATCCACTTCTGTGTTTGCCAGGCAATGACAGGTCTAATTCTTCTATGGCTGAATACTATTCCATGTCTGTGTGGGTGTATGTGGCCTACCTTCTCTTTATTCATTTGTCAGTGATGAGCACTTAGAATGTTCCCCATTTCTTATCTACTATGAACAGTGCTGCAATAAACATTAATGCTGAGATGACTCTCCAACATTTAGAATTCATTTTCTTTGGGTTTATGCCAGTGGCAAAAGTGCCAGGTCACAGGGGACTTCTATTCTGTGTTTTTAAAGAACTGCCATTCTGTTTTGCATGTGACTACATGCATTTACATCACCATGAACTACAGGCCAGCATTCCTCTTTTCTGCAGCCTGTTAGCCTCCTTGTCGCTCCTCCTGGGATGAGGTGAACTCCAGCAGCAGCTCTGATTAGCATGTCCCAGACCAGCTGTGATTTGGGACCTGTGTGTTTGCTTTTGTCATTCGACTGTTTTCTTTTGAAAAGCCTCTGTTTAGGCTTGCTGGCTACTCACTGGGTTCTTTGTTTCTCTCCATTTGAAGTTTTTTTGCTTTTGTTCCTTAGGCATTTTGCATATTTGTCAATTTTCGGATACACAGTTTGTAAATACTTTCTCCCATGACCTGGCCTTCGTTTTGTTGTTTCTTTGTCCTCCATTTGATGAAACCCCATTTATTTTAATTTTTGTTTCCCAAGCTTTGGAGGTCTTGACAAAAAGAAAGTAAAAGCAAACAAATAAAAACAAATGTACTCATTCTGATGTCTGGCAACAGCTCTTCTTTGTTTCCTCCTAGTAACTTTCTATTTTGGTGTCTTAAATGAGAAGCCTTTTATCCATCCTGAGATGGTTCTCTCTCTCTCTCTCTCTCTCTCTCTCTCTCTCTCTCTCTCTCTCTCCCTCTCTCTCTCCCCCTTCCTTCTTCCATCCCTGTCTCCATCTCTGTCTCTGTCTCTTCAGGTTTTTTTTTTTTTTTATATAACTATATATATCACAATCTGGCTGCATTATTTGGACATAAGTATTCAATGTTCACAGAAGCACTTATTTAAAGGCACTCCTATCCCTGGGGATGCTACTGATGCCTTCATCAAAAGTCATTTGGCCACAGATGCATGATGTAGTCTGTATTCTATTCCATTAGTCAGTATGCTTCTTCTGTTTCTGTGTTAATTTCCTCAATATTTGTTTGCTCAAAATTTCTTTGCCTGTTTACTGGTTTTATCCTGATTTTAAGATAGCTTTTTTCTAATATTGCAAATATCATTGGTAAGTAAAGAGGATAAAGTTACCTTATGGAATCTATGAATTGCTTTGAGCAGTAAAGCCATTTTAGTAACATTGAATCTTCTAACCGTAACTGTTGGGGTCTGTGTGTGTGTGTGTGTGTGTGTGTGTGTGTGTGTGTGTGTGCATGCACGCGCGTGCGTGCTGTGCATGTTCTCTCTCTCTCTCTCTCTCTCTCTCTCTCTCTCTCTCTCTCTCTCTCTCTCTTTAATTTCTTTGTTTGTTTAATTGTTAATAGTAATATCTCTTCACATGTCTATCACCACTCAGGAACACTAAGCTCTCATTTATTCCTTTCCTGTAGGAACTTGATCAAATGCCTGCTATTACCTTCCCTGCACATGACAAGCTCAGTTCCTTCAAGTTGTTTCTTTCTTTTTTTTTTTTTTAGTGTTACATAAACAATAACTCAGCCCACCAAGCTCTGGCTTATTGTCAGGATGAACTCCTAGGCTCAGCATCTGTTCTGTGCTTACACTAATGTACACTGTGGCCATATTTGGGGTTTCTTTACATAAATCAGCCATGATAACATCAACTCTGCAAGGTCTATGGTTAAGTAAATGTAGTAATATGCATAACATCCCTAGTACCTTGTTTAGAAGCCACTTAAATGTATATATGGATGAACTAACTCCTAGCCAGGCAGTTTGTATAAACTCAATGAAAAGTGAATTTTGTAAGCTGAATAGAAAATATAGAAAAGACCCTGTGTGCTAGATGGGTAAGGAAATATTGAATGGGAAAAGACCAAATAAGAATCTAATGCTGTCACAACTGATTAGCTTTGATTTGCAAATAGTTTACTAGCCACCTAATCATCTCTGGGATGCAAACCCAGTGTTCTACTGGGAAAGGAAAAACAGTAGAAGATTTTTCAGTGTAAGCTCAAGCTTAATCGGGACATTTTCAAAAAGGTCTGGCCACATGCAAACTTGAAAGCTCAAGGGCTGCTTTATTTTGGGAAATGGAGAAAAGGTACTATGTATCGTTTTTTCCTTCTACAAAAACAGCTGAGTAGACTTTCCTAATTCATTCCCAAAAGCTTCATGTTTGAGCTGAGCTCAGGGCTGGAAGCTGTGCCTGGTGAGGAGGGTCTGAGAAAGTCATTAAAGGCAAGGAAGAGCTCTGGAGTAGAAATGCACAGAGACCGTGGAAATTCCATTGGTGTTTTGTCCCAGGTGATCTATCTTTCAATAACAGGAAGATGAGAGCAAGGGAACTGCCTCAAGGTTGACAGCTAAATCAGTACAACTTCAAACTTAGTTGAAAACAGGACTGGGGACTCAGTCTGCGTTGCTTTGAATCATGTTTCCTCTCTTGACTTCTTGCATTGGGACATGTGAGTGGGGTTCCCAAGCCTGTTTCCTACTCTGTAATCTAGAAATAACAATCATCAGCTCATATGCTCTTGAGGTCCAAATGATACAGTCTAACTTGTGGCACTCTTGGTACATACATTAAAACTGCTGCCCTATGTTTGACACAATGCATAACAAGCAGTGTCTGTCCCGTCAATATATCACTAATAAATGATAAACACCTAAAGTCCACAGTCCTTCCCCTCCCACTTACTTGTTTAGTCTCTACTTTTCTTCCTTCCTCCCTCCTAGGCACTTAAGAGAAAGGAAGAGACCATATAATCTACCCATGTCCTAAAGAGGAAAATCCTTAGTCAAGAGGAAAACAACATAATGCAAAAAGGATAGAGCATAATGTGAAAGTGATGCTAAGCTACTAGGGATGTTGCTAAGCATCCTTTAATGTATAGTAAAATCACCACCAATAAAGAATATTAAACCTGGCCACAAATATATAAAAACAATCATAGTTATATTGAGGATCTTGAAAAATTTATTCAAAAAGATAATGAACATATTATATCACGTATGAAGAAAATAAATTTGTGGATGATTGGTGTTACAGAGTATTATTAACATGTAATTAATGTATGAAGAGACAGGCATCTTCATGAAAATTCACATATTTAATATAGTAAAGCAGATACCATGTACCAATAAATAGATTAAAACTGAAAGCTTTTACAAATGGGCTAATTTTATCTCTTTGGTATCAACAAACAAAAAAATTGGTCTTCCCATTGATTAGGGCTTTCCGAACAACTCATTAAGACAATTAAAGGGATGTAGGGAGTCAGTTTAGACTAAATGATAGTTGCTCATGATGCAGACAAAACATCTGGTTGGCTGATACTTTCATTTTTCTCTTAGTGGTTTGACATGGACAAACATAATTATTGTGATATGCTGAATAGTCACCACTGTAAACCCAGTTCATGACATAGGAAATTTAACTGGTTCTAAAATCTAAAAAGGTGTAGGTACATATGTTCAACACAAAAGATCATTGCTCAATAATAAAATAAGAGCTCTAAATTATGAATTATTAATATAATCATATACTTCTGCTATGTCTCATTATAATGATTCAAGATCAATGTTTTTAATCAAAGCTGCCTAATGACCCTGGAACTATGTGTACTCAGTACCTCATAGTATTTGATCAAGTTATATCATCAGATCAGGGATATATCTTCTTAAAGAAAGGGAAGTTCTACACAGTCACAAATCCAACTATGTTGAAGAGATTGCATCTACCCCAAAAGGGAACCTTGTATTTTGTCTTTTGCATTTACCTACCCAAAAGGTGTTCTATTATTTTATATTTCTTTTTTTTTAATTTTTATTGGTTATTTCATTTACTAATATTTCAAAAGTTATTCCCCTTCCCATTTTCCTCTCCAAAAATCCCCTATCCTCTCCCCATCCCCCTGCTTCTATGAGGATGCTCCCTTACCCACCCACCCACTCTTCCCTCATTGCCCTAGCATTCCCCTACACTGGGGTATCAAGCCTTCACAGGACCATGGGTCCTCCCCTCCCACTGATGCCAGATAAGGCCATCCTCTGCTACATATGCAGCTGGAGCCATGGGTACCTCCATGTGTATTCTTTGGTTGATGGTTTAGTCCCTGGAAGCTTTAGGAGGTCTGGTTTGTTGATATTTTTCTTCCAATAGGGTTGTAAACCCCTTCAGTTCCTTCAGTCCTTACCCTAACTCCTCCATTGGGATCCCCATGCTCAGTCCAATGGTAGGTTGCAAGCATCTGCATCTGTAAAGATAAGCCTTTGGCAGAGGATGTCCTATTTATTAAAAATGTTGTAAAGGAACAATACCACATACATATTTTTGCTAAGTCCAGGATGGCAGTTGTTTTTGACAACTTGAAATAAAAACTATATATTGCCAACCCCTTCTGGCTCTTAAAGTTCTCTTGAGAAATCTTCTATTATTCTTATAGAATAATATGATTATGTATGATTTGGTATTTCTTGCTCTGTACACTTAGTGTTTTGACAATAACATGAACAAGGAAGGTTATTCTAGTATCCTTGGTCTCCTAAATGCCTCCTGTATCTGGATGATCTCTTTCTACAAATATGGGAATTTTCTGCTGTAACTTTATGGAAATTATATACTCAAGATTCATAGATTTAATCTTTACAGTGCCATGTAGATTGTAACTGTTCTACTCTTACCTTCTTATTGTCCTTGTCAATCTCTGAATGTTCCAGTTCCACTGCCTAATACTCACATCCTGATAGTCTGCCCTCCTCCTGATGCATTCAGGTAGTGAAAATTTCCATGAAAGCTGTTATTTGAGTTATTGAAATTTTTCAATATTTTGGTTTAATTTCTTTCAGGATTTCTATCTTTATTGAGATTCATTTTCACGGGGTTACCTTACTCAACTGTGTTCTCTTAGAAGTCATTCAAGTTTATTTGCATTCTCTCTGATTTAAAGTTTTGCTTGAAATTTTGGGAATGATTTTATCTATATTCCCTGTCATTAGAGGTCATTACTGTGGGTTGGTAATTTTTCATAGATATATATTTCCTTGTTTTTCCTATTTCTTGTGGTTTTACCTTGGTACTTAAGCATCTTGGGTTATGTCACTGACTTTGTAATCATCTTATTCTTCAATGTTTGCAGTTTAAATGAACTGAATTATACTAGGTTGAGGAGTTATTGTTCTCTGGTAAGTTAGTGTCCAGGATGCCAGACTCAATCCTCAGTACTTCCTGAAAAAAGACTACTGTCTAAACAATCACTTTCAAAGGGTAGGCCTGTTATGATCATACAATGATAGTCCTACCATCTTTTAAATTCCAATCATTTTATTATATAAGGGATCACTGAAATGTGCTGCATAGTAACATTATTAGCTATTTGGAGTATGAATACACAAGGGAAAACAGTAAAACTAATGGTTAGCATTTAGTTGATAGAAAAAGTAGAGTAAGTAAGAATAAGTGAAAGAAAAAAACAATAGGGATGGAAATTGAGATGAGACAATTTTTGCTAAAGATAGAATAAAAAGTGAGAACTAAAGAAATCCAGGTAGGTAATCTAAGAGTTCCAGGTCTCAGGAAGATAAACAATGAGGCACTGCAAGAAAGGCTGTCAAAATAAAATAATAAAGAAAAGAAATAATAAAAATAAAAGATATGACAAGAACGTAACAGGCAAGAACTATTTTACAAAATTGTCATTTGGGTAATAACAGAGAAATCAATCTGAAGGGAGCACTGAATGGAGGTACATAATCTGAGGGTAGCCGTGCCTGCTTGATGGTTTCAGTCTCAACATTTAGCGTTTCTTCTTTGGCCCCCAGAGACTTGTAACACCCCTAGATGGTCCTTTGTAGAGGATAGGTCACAGATGCTGGTAACAGCTCAAGGCAAGCCTTCAGGAGTCTAATTGTGAACACTGGTCCCTGAGTATGCTTCCAGATGTTGTGTGTACTGCACGAAACCTGTCTCTATAATGTACCGATGACACTGTCTCCCACCACCTCCCTGAATATTGCACAGTTCTGATTTAAAGTTTCTTCTAGAGACAATGCTGCTGACTACGTTCAGTGT
The DNA here is from genome assembly GCF_900095145.1 of Mus pahari. Classification (NCBI taxonomy): domain Eukaryota; kingdom Metazoa; phylum Chordata; class Mammalia; order Rodentia; family Muridae; genus Mus; species Mus pahari. Next base: position 94,208,391 of record NC_034592.1, on the reverse strand, counting down.
ACAACCATATGACACTTACTCCGAATTTTCAAGCGTGTGGTTCCTGAAGAGTCTGGGTACCAAGCTACCCACTGGGCAAGAGTCATCGTTTCACTACCGCTCCAGCCTAGTACCCAGAAGTATGTTTCCAGGTTCCTCTTTCCTCTGTTGCTGCCACTATGACTTAGGACTGCCTTCATCATTACATTTCTCTATAAAGTATCTGTTTCTGAAATGATAATCCTGAACTTTTAATCTGTCTATCTTAAGAATGGCTCCAGTCACTCCCTGTAACTGGGACAGGTTTGTATTCCACACTTGCCATTCTCTCTGAGGCAGAAATCATTTCCCCTGTTCTGCTTCTTTTTTAATATCCTATTTTGCTTTGCTATTAAGTTAAATTTTTCAACCATTACCCTTCTCTTCTGATAGTTGTTATTTGGTTTTCCCTAGCTTATCTATAGGGGATTCTAAGAGAAGGCCAGTGCGCTTTCCCTATCTTGGACCATCCTATCATGTTTTGCTGTTGTTTCCAGTATATAATTGTATAAACATTTTGAGAAGCAGTAAATATATCGCTTTCATAAAGCTTAATGTCTAGTGAAAAGGCAAATATTATATAATCTGTGATGAATTAAAGACAGGCATAAAGAGATGTCATGCGCTTTCTTTCCTGGAATCCATATTATCTGTGTCTTGTTTAACCAATATAGTCTTGGGAGAGTGACACTGGGTCAGTTCTGAGCCCAACTTTAAAAGTCAAAAGCCAACAAGTTTCCATTTTTACTCTGTGGATGCTAGCCAGTAAGGTGTGAGGCATGTTGGTTTGGACCATTGAATGGAAAGGCTCACACGCTGATAGACTGTGGAAAGACAGAAGCCATGTAGGACATGCCAGAGCCAACAAATCTACCCCAACATTGGCATGTGAGTGACCTTAGTGTTCACAATGTGAAGTAGGTACATCAGCCAGCTGTACTAAACCAACCCAAAGAACTGAAGGAAATCTAAATTATAGCTGTTTTAAGCCAAAAAATGCAGTGGTCCCTTGTAAGTAACAAATCTCCCCATGCTCCCCTTTCTCTTACAGCATCCTGTTCTATCGCCTATATAACATTCATGGTCTGAAATTACTTATTTGATTGTCTTGTGTATATGATGTCCAATAGGAGAACTGTTTTGACAACAGGGACCTTACTGGTACTATTTCCTGTTGACATACCTTGCCTGAAGTAATGCCTGACATGAATAAGGAGAAGAGTTGAGTGGAGCAGAGATGGTAAGTTAAAAATAGATGCTGCTGTAACAGTACATCATGAAGTTCCCAATGAGAGTTTAAGGAGGAAAATGTTTCTGTGGATGAAAGCTGACTATGTTTTATCTTGGAAATACAAAAAAAGAAAATGTTCCTTCTAAATACTATTCCATTGACTCTTCTCTTACAAATGACATCATCATTTTAAATTTCCTGTGGTTGCAGAACACAATTTATTTCAAAATACTTTACCAAGAGGACAAATCTTTTAAGATCAGACTCAATTTTAGAGAACCCGACCTAAGTTTGTTGCACTGTGGAACTACAGAGGAGGGGGCAATGCCAACCCCTATCCCTCATAGAGCTTATGGCTCATCTGGAGAAGGAGATACATATAAAGTAAATTTTAAATGAGTTGAAAACCCTCTAGAAAACACTCTGCTGTGCAAATCTTCCTTTTAGCATCTTAAATGTGAGCTTCTGTTTATTAATTTTTAATAAGATCCCCATGCCCTCCCACTCTAGCTGATTCCCTTCCTCTTCCCAACTATTCTTTCCTCTACTTTCCTATCTTTTTCCCCCACACAATACGTGAGCTTCTAAACCAATGCATATAAAATCGCAGGCTCTGTACTTTGCACAGTATGTGTGTAACAGGTTGAAATTTCCCAGTCATTTGGCACTGTAACAAACAGAAAATTAACAGCCAATCTGTCCTGGATTTCAAAGGTTACTTCTGCGTCTGCTTACTCTCTTACAGTTCTTGTGCCCACACTGAATGCCCAAGTTGATCCCTATTTACAGTTTGTTACCAAATAAGAGCACAGCTTCCTGACACGGACTGTTCTTGAATGTCCAAGACAATGACTCACCTTTTGCAAGCTCATGAAGAGCAACAAAATGCTAAGCAAAATACCAAAGTCCCAAACAACCCTAAAACCCTAGACTATTAGAAGAGCACTGCCCACACTCTTTCCTCCTGTAAATCACAAAGTCCCTGATGTCAGTGTCCCTGTCATTGAATAGATTCTGAAACCCTTGCTTCCTTTGGAAAATATTCATATGAGAGTAAAAAATAAATGGGAACACTCAAAAAGGGTAAAATGTAACACAACTATAAGAATATTAAGATACTCACATGTTATAAGCCTCAGCCATCCAGTTTTGTCCATAAATGTGTTCTCAGAGACTCTGCTCAAGAGTTACTTCTTAAATATATTCTAAACAAAGCAGACAATGCAGGCTTTGTTGCTAGAAAATCAGCATGGTAATTATCAAGAGGCCTCGCTTTGCTGTTTACTTTGGTGGCTCCAATAAAGTCCAGGTACTGACCCTCAGCATAGTTTTACAGAGCAAATTATACCTCAGATGAGGATTCTTGTTACTAAGGGTGTCTTATGTTGATGAGAAAGAGGAGGAGGGAAAGGGGAGAGGGGAGGGGGAGGAGGAAAGTGAAGGGGAAGAGGAAGAGGCAACAGCTATTAAGCTATTTCTCTTGGTTGTTCATTTTCCTCTAAGTAAAAGTGAGGCAGAAACCAGAGGGCATTTCAATTTGCAGACTCAAGACAGGTAAAGACTTGGATCTATGCTACTTAACTCTGGACTGCAGACTCATTGAGACTGCTAAAGAGGTAGAAGTCCTTAAAGAAACACAGGAGAACACAACCAAACAGGTGATGGAATTGAACAAAACCATCCAAGATCTAAAAAGAGAAGTAGAAGCAATAAAGAAAACCCAAAGTGAGACAACTCTGGAGATAGAAACCCTAGGAAAGAAATCAGGAAACATAGATGTGAGCATCAGCAACCAAATACAAGAGATGAAAGAGAGAATCTCAGGTGCAGAAGATTCCATAGAGAAGATGGGCACAACAATCAAAGAAAATGCAAAATGCAAAAAGATCCTA
>NC_034592.1:94200569-94204350 GCF_900095145.1 Mus pahari | reverse complement strand
CCAAGAAGTGGGAGTGGGTGGTTAAGGGAGCAGGGTGGGGGGAATGTATAGGGGACATTCAGGATAGCATTTGAAATGTAAATGAAGAAAGTATCTAATAACATAATTAAAAGGAAAAAATAGGTAAAAGTGATAAAAAAAGAAAAAGAAAGAAAAAATAGCTGAATAGTATTCCATTGTGTAAATGAACCCCATTTTCTGTATCCATTGTTCTGTTGTGAGACATCTAAGTTGTTTCCAGCTTTTGGCAATCACAAATAAGGCCGCTATGAACATAGCGGAATATGTGCCCCTGTGGCATGGTGGGGCATCCTTTTGGTATACTCCCAAGAGTAATATTGCTGGGTCTTCAGGTAACATCTATTTCCAATTTTCTGAGTAACCTACAAATTAATTTCCAGAGTGGTTGTACCAGTTTGCAATCCTACCAGCAATGAAAGACTGTCATCTTTCTCCATATCCTTGTCAACATGTGCTGTCACCTGAGGTTTTGATCTTTTCCATTACAATTGGTGTAAGGTAGAATCTTCCTTTATACAAATGATAAACAGGTTGAGAAAGAAATTAGGGAAATAACTCCCTTCATAATAGCCACAAATAATATAAAATATCTTGGGGTATTTCTAACCAAACAAAAGACCTGTAGGACAATAACTTCAAGTCTCTCAAGACAGAAATTGAAGAAGATCTTAGAAAATGGAGCAGTCTCCCAAGCTCATGGATTGGCAGAATAAACATAGTAAATATGGCCATCCTACCAAAGGCAATCTACAGATTCAGTGCAACTCCCATCAAAATCCCAATACAATTCTTCAAAAATATGGAAAGATCAATTCTCAAATTCATCTGGAAAGGCAAAACAAACAAACAAACAAACAAAAAACCAACAGGATAGCAAAAAAATATACTCAACAATAAAAGAATGTCTGGGGGCATCACCATCCCTGACCTCAAGCTTTACTACAGATCAATAGTGATAAAAACTGCATCATATTGGTACGGAGACAGACAAGTGGATCAATGGGATAGAATTGAAGACACAGAAACAAAACCACACACTTACAGGCACTTGATCTTTGACAAAGACTCCAAACATATACAATGGAAAAAACGAAAGCATCTTCAACAAATGGTGCTGGTCTAACTGGCTGTTGATATGTAGAAAAATGAAAATAGACCCATAGTTGTCACCTTGAAAATTTTATATAATTTGTTAATTTATACATTTATGCCATGTTAGATGATAGATGGGTAACTAGCTTGGTTTCCTCTCATCCAAACCTTGACATCCTGGGTTAGTAACTGCCATAATTTCTGTGACAAAATAACCAAAAGCTATGGAAGGGAAGGAAGATTTATTTAGCTAATGGTTTGAAAGGATCAGGCCATAGCTGTAAAAAAAAAAAAAAAAAAAAAGATATTCCCCAGAATATCTGGGAAACCCTGGGAGCAGATATCAGGTTATATAGCTACTCACCTTCCACTTTCTTGTTGAGATCAGAATCCCAGCCCATTGTATTCTGTCTCCCAAATTCAAGGTGGTCCTTTCACCCTGAGTTAAACCTCTCTGGATACTGTATCCCAGACATCCTAGACATCGGAGAGATGTGTCTTCTAGATGATTCCAAGTCTGGGCAAGTTGACAACAAAGACTGTATGTGTTACTTTTCTGCTACTGGGTTATAATACATTAGCAGAATTGACTTACAGAAGAAAGTTTATTTGGTTTACCTGTGATGTACTTTCTCCAACAAGGCTGTACTTTGCCATAACCTCCCAAATATTACCACCATCTTGAGACGATGTATTCAAGTATGCAAGCCTGTGCAAGACAGTCTCACTTAGATCGTCATAAAGACAAATCATAATGTGTCAACACTATCTTTTGATCCAGTTAGCCCCTGTAGTCCCACCATTAAATCAAATTTCTTCATGCAGTCAAGAGAGTGTTTAATATGCATTATCAAGATTTTCCTGCCTAAGTAGATTGTAAGCAGCATAAATTAACTTCATCATCTCTCTTTAACTAGTACTTTATATATAAAGATGTTCTGTAAAGTCAGCATAATTGTACCATGAGACATCAAGAATTTACAATATATATTTGGGTTGAACTTAATTTGCCTGAATTAACCAGAATTTCTCTTTCTACTCACATAAATCTACAACATCTTTTCACCATTCAAATAATTGTGGTCTCAAAATAAAATTCTGAATTCTTGACAAATAATATTTCAGCAACTCCTTATTTAAATACATCCTAGAGAAATAATGTGTCACATTGTATTACTAGACATCTTGGCAGGTTTCTGCAAGTGAAATACTCCAAACCAATTGCTTGCATTTGTAGGTGGTAAGCCATCAAGGAGGGGCTGGAATTGACTGAAGTGTTGGGTCAAGCCACTGAGTTAACCAGAGCCAACCAATCAGCAGCCACACTGGTTTGCAGAGTAAAATGGAAGAGTCTTTACTAAATAACAACTATAGATAATGCTGAAAGTTGTAATTTTCTCTTCTGGAGAACAAGAGGAAATCTGTTTTCTTGCTTTGTGTCTGGGTTCTACCCCTTTAATTCAAAATTAGGTCAATTCTATTTGGAAGTTATTGAAGTCTGTTAAGTAAAATGAGACACTACAATTTGTGCTTCTGGGCAACTCTTCCTCTTTAGCAATCTATTGAATAAGATGATTCTTAAATAAATAGGATGGACACTGGTTTTAAACAATAGCTAGTATTTATGTGGCTTAAAGAGTTCAGTAAAACAGAACTACATGCTTTGTCAAATAATAAACCTGTCTGTGGGGAGACATGCTATTGAAACCAGGAGTTACTGCTAACCACAGTAAGTGTGGATTTAATCAGTGAGGTAAAAAACCTTTACTGAACAAACCTCTAACATGAGGAAAGACCATTTCAGCAGTTTTTTACATTGACAAAGTTTCACCTTTGGGGAATACTCAATCCTGAATCATGTATGACTTCCAATGGATATACCATTCGGAGAAATGTGCTGTTAGACAATTTCATCATTGCACAAATATCAGAGTATACACTGACACAAACTGAATCACCTCAGCACAGGGCACTGTCTGTAGGGGCCATTTTCTGATTTATAGACAGCACTTTTCTGCCTCCTCACATGGCAAAATGCAGAAGGGATGTTTATCTCCTTTTTTTTTTTTTTTTTTTTTTAATAAAGATACTAACTACCCCAAACTGTCCTGCTTCCTAATATCAACACATGGATGACCATGTTTCAACATATGTATTGTACAGAATACAAATACAAGACTGTAGTGGTGCTGATTGCAACAGGTATTTCAGACAAGTGATTTGGTATCTTCACAAGACACAAGAACCTTCATCTAGGTTGAATACCAACCTTACATTCCAGAAATCCTTTGATATACCTAAAAGAAACATGGGAATTAATAATAATCTATATGGGAAAAAGTAAAATTAGATTTTCAGATCTTCTAAAAGTAAGTCAATTTGACACAAACTAGAGGCCTGATGTGAGAATGAAAGGTTCTAGTAGAAAATACACGCAACTCTATTCTGACCTTATGGTACAAATAGATATTTTTAACTCAATAGTGAGTTAATATAACATTATACTTTGTCTTGTTTCAGGAGAAAACAATTTGATTTTGTAACATATATAAAATAGATCTCTATAAATATATTCGAAATCTATAGTATTTTCAATCACGTAGTAATTTTGTTATAAGAGCTTCAAATTTTTTCAAAAAGCTATGCAATCTGAAATTTTCACATGGTT
>NC_034592.1:94158069-94198069 GCF_900095145.1 Mus pahari | reverse complement strand
ATCATGTCTCAATAAGCTTTTTCTCTTCCCCTCCATAATCTCCAATCTATGTAAAAAGGAAGTTAGAGAACCAAAAAGACCCGGGAGTGGTGTTCAGTGGTCCATAAGACTCCTGTGACTTTTCCTTAACCCCTGCTTCTTGTGAGATGGAGAAAGATGTTCTTAACTCCAGGTCAAACTCAATGAACAAAGATGCTCAGTGAGCATTTGAAGGCATCAGAGCTGTCTGTACTAGTCTGGCACCTCCATTTCATTCCATAGTTCAACCTGTACTTAGGGACCACCGGCACTAATCTTCCTTTTATGACTACTGAAGCAGGACAGAAGGGATTGGAAGGAGCATCAATGGTGAATATAGGCAAAGATGTTAGATAGTGCCAGGTAACATGAAACTGCAAAAGGTAGTTAAACAGGAAAGATCTTGTTTAGAACACACCCAAGAGGCTCTGAGTATACAAATATAAGTAACAGCTTCAAGAGACTATAGGATGGATAATCAAGAGTATAAGCTGAAAGGATTCCAGAACATTAGGCTAGGAGGAATTTCATATCAGAGAATCTGACAATAAGAACATCTTACAGAGTCCTATTGTATCCCACAACAGAAATAGCCTGTGCCAACATGTTAGTCATAGGGTGACATGGGCAGTCAGTCCTAGTCTTCATGAGGAGGCTGCCAAAAAACACATGTAGAAATGCTGTGACCAGCTAAGGTAGAGATGATTGGCTCAATGTTTCCACTTTCATAATATAAAAACCAAGAAAAGGAGGAGAGAGAAGAAAGAGCCTGTGTTTCTATGCTCTGTCTAAAGCCATGACTAAAATCTGAAGTTAGATTCAGGAGAATGGGATGTGAGCTATAAAATCAGAATACAACTTTGAAACATTAAATTAGGATGGAAATAGGTGAAATACTGATGGCTAAATGCCCTTATATTACTGAAAACTAGTTATCCCTTCCAGTCAACCCTGAATTCCTCCATAAAGAAGAGTAAACTTCTGGTCTATTCATGTTGGCCCTAACCATATGGCTTGTTTGGACACATAGGGTGTCAGCCCTGATGTAATCAGGGATTTAATAGTACTTGCTGGGTTAGCAAGCCCTCTTGTCCTGCTCTTCACCATGAGAGAAACTTGATTCTTCCAACAGTCTCTAGCACAAGTCAGATGGAAGTTATGTGGAGTAAACATAAACTCAATTCACAAGCTTTAGCTATGTCCAACCTAGAACAGTTGGAGTCCAACCATTGCATCACATGTATCAAATACACAGGCAGATGTAAACTAATTTAGTTATTCTGTTTTATTCATAAGTATTAAATTATCTTTTCCTTTTTGTAACAGTGCTACGGTGAACATATTTTTTTCTTATGCCATCATGTATATGAGAAGTTACTTCTATTAGCTCAACAGAAGTATTTCTACATCAATGGCACTGCACATTAAAACTTCGCTATATACTACTTAGATAATTAGTGGTTTTGTCTACTAGGGATTCTCAAAAAGTAGATAAAGCATTTCTAAGAGTATCTGTGAGGGTGCTTTTGAAAGAGATAAACGTTTGAACCAGAACACCTAATAAGGTTTCACCCTTGCCAGTGTATATTGGCATCCTCCGATGCAGTGGGAGCTCAAAAGGAGAGGATGCAGGACAGGAGTGAGTCACGTCTTACTTCTTGAGCTGGGCATCCACTAACTCCTGAACTCAGACATAAGAGTTTCTGGTTCTTGGAATTTTAGTATCCACACAAAGCAGCTATCTCGCTTTAAAACCGCCACCAATGTCCCAATGTGTCCTCTTTGACTTAGTACTGAACTACACTACAAGGTTTCCCTGGCTCTGCAGTTACAAACATCCTATCGTGAAACTACTCAGACACCATGATTCCAACACAAATTTGCCATGCACTGTTTCTGCATCCTATTGACTCTCTTGGGAAACCATGACTAATACACAGACTCAATTGCCTGGAAAGATCTTATAGCTGCTTATACCATGACTATTTACATCGCTTACTTTCTATATGTAGAATTTATTTCTCATTTTCCTTTGAGAAATAAAACTAACAAATTTAAATTTTACAAACATATATAGAAGGGAATTTCATTGTTCTAACATCAACAGGTAAAAAAATAGTAAACTAACAAACTGAAGTCAGATAGGAAAATAAGCTCTAATGCTAGACTGCATTCTAAGATGACTGTAGTTTACATGGTACATTTTATGTATAAACATGTATGTCTCCATCTATTAAGTTTCTTGTGCTTTTTCTTTGACTCTTATGTTTGGTCCGTTTTTCCTATTCAAATTTGTTGTTTTATCTTTCTTATTTCATTACTATTCTTTAGATGTCTGTTTGTCTTAGGAAAGAAAGAAAGGGTGTGGCTCCCCATGGTAAGTGAGGTCATGTGGTTCTCAGAGGAGGTAGGAGAGGTGAGATCTGAATACATTGGATGAAAAAATATTTTCAATTAAAAACAAAATAGAAAGATGAGTAGAGTCCACTGGGATGGGGTTGCCATGCCACAGTCAAAAACTCTGACCCAGAATTGTTCCTGTCTGAAAGAATTGCAGGGACACAAATGAAGAAGAGCCTGAGGAAAAGGAGGTTCAGTGACAGGCCCAAATTGGGATCTAGCATAAGGGGAGGCACCAAGGCCTGACACTATTACTAATGCTATTGTGTGCTCACAAAAAGGTGCCTAATATGACTGCCCTCCAAAAGACCCAACAAGCAGCTGAAAGAGTCAGATGCAGATACTAGCACCTAACCAATGGGCAGAAGCTGGTGACCCCTGTGGTAGAATTAGGGAAAAGCTGGAAGAAGCTGAGGAGGAGGGCAACCCTATAGAAAGACCAGCAGTCTCAACTAACCTGGACCCTAAATTCTCTTAGACATTGAGCCACCAACCAGGCAGAATACACCAGCTCCCAACACATATACAGCAGAAGACTGCCAGGTCTGGACTCAGTCAGAGAAGATGCACCTAACCTCAAGAAGCGTGAGGCCCCAGGGAATGAGAAGGTCTGGTGGGTTGGGGGTGGGGAGGTAGGGACATCCTTTTGGAAACGTGAGTTGGAGGGGAAGATGTGGGATGTGGGACAGTCAGAGGGTGGACCTGGAGAAGAATGAAGTCTGGGCTGTAAAAATAGATTAAAGAATAAATTTTTAAAAAAAGAAAATATATAGAAAGAAAAATTAATAAAGATAAGTTCAAAGGGACTTTGCACAAGGCAACTACAAATGTTTGCTGAGAAACACACATTACCATGATTTGATAATTACATGTTATGTATATTTATCACAGTGTACTACATATACAGTTTTTGTGTATCAATTAAAAATTTAAACAGGGAGGACTAATTCACCATCGAAATACAACTGGAATTTTAAAGGCAAGAATACATATAATGCTCTCATTTCTTTGTATGTTTTTGTAAGGGAGCCAACCCTGTGTAACCCTATATAAACATTAAAAGTCTCAGAATACACCTCCTACACTGTTACCATGAGTTTCTCAGACAAACTAGTTGACAGACGTGATGAGGAGAACTTTGTTTACTTCTTATGCTTCTGAGTTGTTTAAATTTTATGATTATGTAATAATTTATAGTAGAAGAAAATGAAGCAGATACAAAGTATTTAAGTATATAGCAAAGATGTTCACTATCTTCAATTATGCAGCTATATCTTCTTAATTTCTTTCACTTCCAGTTTCATCAAAAAAAATAAATTAATGTAATGTTTCCTATTTTGTATGTGTGTGTGTGTGTGATATCTCTGCCACTTAGTTTGGTAATATCAAATATTATAAGTTAAAAATAAAAAAATCAACATCACTGGAATAAGACAGATGGTGATAGTGCCTCTTACTGATTAAAGAGAAAAGAAAAAAAATTTTAACCACCAAGTGTATCTATTACTGGTTCGTAAAAGTAGCCAAGTAGCGTCAGTCCTCTCTAAAACAAATGCATTCCGAGTTTCCATTAGCACTTCATGAGGTTCTCAGTCTCGGATGTCTATGCTTATCAATTTGTCAGAGACATTAATAGGCCAGCCTACACCCTCTTAAGTAATTTTTTAAGAGAATGAGCAATTTTCCCTCTGGAATACTTTCTCAACTCCAGTTTCTCTCTAGGGGATCTCAACATTAAATGTTCCTTTTGCAAGTCAAGTACAGACCAGGATGAACCACCTTTGAGTGGCGTCTCATTTTCTGTATAGAATAATTGTTCATTTGGAAAAAATAAAGAATAATTTTGAGGAATTTAGATGTGGCTAGACAAATAATGAGCTCATAGATCAGCCTTTTTTTCAAATTCTTTATATAAAGTATGCCAGTATTTGTTCCCACTGTTAATGTTATGGGGTGAGGAGTGAGTTACTCTTTTTATGCCAAGAGCTCTGGGCACTTATTAGGAAAACGATCAAGAGAGAAAAAGGAGAAGGCTTCAAAGCCCTTTAAAACTAAGAGAAAATAAAAAAGAATTGTAAATCTATCTGGGGGAGGAGAGAATGTGAGATTTAGGATGCAGCTTATAATGAGCAAAAGACATCAACATGCTTTCACAAATACACTGCATGCAATAGAGCAGGTTTGTGAGACTTCACTGTAGAGCATATTTTCTTCTTTTCATATTCTAAATTCAACTTCTACATCTTATCACCAAATCCTAAATATAAGTCTTTTGTTGTTGTTAATCCACTGGACCTTTGGCCCTTTGAACTTTTGGACCTTTGCCTGAAGATAAACAAGGAACCAATGACTCTTGGGATGTTCCCATAGACGCCAGGCAAATATTCCTGAACAGACTAAGAAACTCCTCAGAAGATTACAGGATGCATCATGTCCTATAATTCACAGGTAACATTCTTTTCTGCCTTGTTCCTCGAATGCTGAGTTTCCTGGATCACCAAATGTTAACTACACATCTTCCTGATGGTCAAAATTCTGTACACTGACCTCTGGAGACATACGTGTGTTGTGTCTGCCGACATCGTCTGCTTCTGAGAAGACATGTCTGCTACAACTGCAGCCCATTTTATGGAGCACAGCTAACTTTGAGATCAGCAGGGCATAAAAAGAATGCCATAGTTTTCATATCTAAAATTAAATTTGTATAGCACCAGGTCTTGGAGAGAATAAAGGGCGGAATAGCTTAGGCAGAGAAGACAACTCATGGAAAGGAGACTTAGGAAGAAAAGCTCTGTCTTTCAAAACGTTTGATCGCCCCGCCTTTCATATACTTCTTCAATTCATGGGTAGATGTTGTTTATTTCCTCTTCCTGTTCTACTAGATCTTTTTTTAATTAATTGATTGATTGATTTACTTATTTAATGTATGTGAGTACAGTGTTGCTGTCCTCAGACACACCAGAAGAGGGCATCCGATTCCATTACAGATGGTTGTGAGCCACCATGTGGTTGCTGGGAGTTGAACTCAGGACCTCTGGAAGAGCAATCAGTGCTCTTAAGTGCTGAGCCATCTCTCCAGCCCCCTACTAGATCTCACATTATTTGATGTGTTTCTACCTTAATCTCTCACCCTTCATCCAACTGCCATCATGGCTTGTGTGTCCCTCGTGTATAGCAGGCTGACCTCTGTTCATTTTTGTTTGGCTCTACCTTGGAATGTTCTCACCCTCTCGCTAATCCTGCTGTTCTCTCTGCCTGGAATGTTTCCAAGTTCCAAAGGTACAGTCCTTCTCCTTGCTTATTTAGCTCAGCTCTTTCATCATTTAAATTGATTCAAAAAAACCAACTTGTTCCTTTCTGGTGCCTTATTATTTATATAGCTTCCTCTAATTTTAGTTATTTAGCTATATGCTTATTTATTCTCATTGTTAGTGATGGGACACTAGCTCTTACTCTTTCTAGGGCAAGCACCTAACATAGATCTACTCGGTATAGTCTGTGACCCTCAGTGACAAAGAAGCTCTGTAAGGAGTATCTCAAGGGTGTGTAGTGTACTCCCATGCACGTCCATTGTGTATGTGTGCGTGGATATGGTAGGTACAGATGTTCTATGTGTGTGCATGGATATGGTAGGTACAGTTGTTCTCTCCATTGTTACATAATGGTGAAGGGGGCTCAGGTTTTGAAGCTAAAACTTCATTTGAATTCCAGCCCTATTTATTACTAGTTTTGAGAATTTGAGCAAGTTACTCAACAGCTTTAAATTTTAGGTTCCTCGATTTAAATAATAGTATTAACCTCTGGGTTTTATGAAAAATTAAACATGAAAAAATAAACAACTGATTAAAATATGTGTCCCAAAATATGCTCAAAAACCAGGAAAGAGAAAATCCTGCTTCTCTGGAGGATGATTGCATTTGAAACCATCTTAAGGAGAGACCAACCCTTCCCTTATCTGTTCTGTTTACTGAGCACATAAAACGATGAGTTCTTGATGGCATTTTTCATATACTCGTCATTATGATTTTCTCATATTCATCCTTCAACATCCTCACTTGGTGCATTCTCCTCCTCTCACAAAATAATCTTCCTTCTCCTCTCATGTCAACTTCAAATCTAAGTTCCACGTTTGTCTTTTTCTTCAGATTACCCTTTTATTGTCTCCTCCTCCTTCCCTTACAAATCTGCCCTTCCTTACTCAGTTTTTGTCTATTTTTATATGTATATAGTATCACACATAATCTAGAGTGCACATAGGAGAGAGAAATGCAGTATTAGAGTACTCAAGTCTATGGCTCATTTCTTTTAGTATGCAATCTCCAGTCCTGTTCAGTTCTCTGTAGATGACATAATTTCATTCTTTCTTATGAATGAATAAACTATGTGGGGTGTGTGTGTATGTGTGTATGTGTGTGCACATGGGCATGTTGGGGGGCATCACTAATTATCTTTATATATTTACTTGGTGATGGTTGTCTAGAATAGTCCCAACAGCTGGCTCTTATGTATACTATTTCAATGGACATGAGTACACAGTGTCTCTGCAGCATGTGGATGCAGATTCCTGGTAGATTCCTTCAGGTAGGTACTCAAAAGTGGAACAGCTTTATCATAGAGTAGTAGGGCTATTTTGGATTGGTGTTTCTTTATTTGTTTATTTTGTATTGTTGCTTCAATATTCATATTGATTTCCATAGTGGCCACACTAGCTGAATTGCCAGCAGCAGTATATAAAGATTCTTCTTTCTCTGCATACTCAATAGAATTTGTTTTCTTTATGATAGCCTTTGGAATCAGGACTAGATGGAATCTCAATGCACTTTTAATTTTCATTTTTCTGATGTTTATGAATATTGAAGATTTTTCTTGTTTCTATTATATATTTGTATTTCTTCTTCAGAAACCTGATCAGTTCACTTACCCATTTATTGATTATTATGTTGATTATTTATTTATTATACATTTCAGGGTATACTTTTTGAGCTCTCTGTATAGTCAAGAACTCATTCAGGAGTGGACTTCTGATTTTTAAATTTAACTATACCAATGGAGAAGGCAACCAACAAAAGATCTTTGGCAGGGTGGTAGAGGTCTAAGGTTACCAAGAGAAATTCTCCAAGCTGATGAATGGAAGGACTTGTTCAGTAACTTTTCCTGGGTGAATTTACCACAATCATGTACTGTCTATTCGAAGAAAAGAAAATGTCAGTTTCCTGGAGTTGATGATATTTACTGGGGTTGCCTTACAATATATAATTTGAAGTATATAAAGTTGAGAAAAGTTTAATCAATTGTGGTAAGAATACTAATATACAAATGTCAAATAGTCATAGCAAACTGGTGAGTTCACTTTTCCCTTTGATTTCCCATCAAATCTAAGATGGATTTGGAATCTCTAATGGTTTAGTCAAAAGAAGCTGCCATTGGATCTGTCCCATAAAGAAGAATGTTTCCACCTGTACTGCCAGGTTCTTGTACTAGTGCAAAAGAAATGCTGTTATATTCCTCCAACTCATTTTTAGTTACGTCAATGTTTTTGTGTATCCCAACTAGGCCTTTCTTTAGATATATAAATATTATATAACAACATGATTCTCACTAATTCAGCCAGGTAAATGTGGTCTCCAGGATGGGAGAAATATTTTTGACTACTCAGTCATGATTCCATAATGTATTTTCCATAATCAAATTATCTAACCAAAGCATCAGTAAATCTTTAAAAATAATTCAATAGTTTATTAATTGTTTGAGAATTTCATACAAGGTATAATGATTATAATCAACCACCCAACTCCCCCAAATCTACCTCCTCCCCCTACTATTCCCCCCACTTTATATTCTCTTGTTTTAAGAAGAAATAAGATGTTCTTTTACAATACTTCTGAGCCCTCTTGCCCAATGCTTTCTGAGCCTTAGATGTAGGGGTTGTGTTACAAATGTATCAATCGGGGTGAGCATCCCATGGTAAGTTGGTGACTATACTTTGACCATCTATATCTTTCAAATGATCAAAGCATTTTATTTTTAAGGTAAATCTTACTATATTTCTATGTGTTCCATGTTTGCTTTTGCTATCTACGACTTAATACATTTGAAGTCTGTTTATGATTATATGATTAATAAGGGTTTTCAAATATTTGAACCATTTAAACATATTCCAGTTTTCCTCCTTCTAAAAACACAAGGAAGAGTCTTAATCTCCTTCAAGCAAAGCATGATTAACTGAGGATGGATCTGTAAAGGGTCACTTGCAAGTGTGAGTCTGTAAATGTCATGCCTAATTGTCCATGTTGCTTTCCACACTCTGTCACAAGTGCTGAGAGTTCATCAGCCTTGGGTATCATGCAGTTTTTCCAGGATTCCTGTGTTGGGAATGAGGCTTATGGGAACAATGCCCTCACTGTGGTAAGCCCCTAAGCTGTTTCAGTATTACTGTTATCACCATGTCCAACCTATTCTAACTCATATTAAAAATAGAAATGTCTAGATAGTTCCCTTATGGCATCCCGTTTTATGCTAGCTTGCAAGCATCCCATGTTCATCTCTTATAAGATTAAATCATTGAATCAGAAAATATCTTAAGCTTTTCCAAGTCACAAATCATATTTGTGAACCTGCTGATGATTTCCCCTGACTGTCTTCAAAATGATGTTCATATTTACAAATCTGCTTTTCCATTCAGCCATCTATCCAAATGAGTTTTCAATATGTTTATTTTCTCATCATAGTTTCTCCCTTTTTGAAGCTCTTTTGGAGAAATTACTAGTTTTTACTGGCAAAGTAAGACTCGCAGACAAGATCTTTGACATGTTTAGAAGCCATTCATTCTCCTAGGTGTCAGGTAAAATATCAAGGATGAAGAAGCTGCTCATATAAGGTTGGAAAAGCAGCCATGAAACATAATAGTTTAGGAGGAAAAACCCTCTCTGAGAGCTGCATACTTGCAGCTATAAATGACAAAGAAAACAGCAACGTTAAGTAAGTCACCTACCGATGGACTACATTCATGAGATGCAGAAATTACACCTAGAAATTGCTCCTCACCAAGGAAGTTTTATGGAATTAGACAAATTGCTGAGAGCACTACTGAATTTTCTGCACTTCCTTGTTTTGTACACTCTCATTTTCAAAACTCAAAACATTCCTCACAGAGGGCAACATACGGAATAACTAAATCTCAAGTTTTAATTCAGAGCCCTTTTTCTGTTACTGTCTTGGGATACAAAATACAGCTGAGAACAAAGTCGGAGCCTAAAAACAAACTTTGCTTCCCTGGACTCAGATAACAGACACGGAGCCAAGTGGAATTTTACCAATCTTTCTAAAAGGAGTAATGCAGTATGAGCCTTGCTCCCTTGGGGACTTCATGAAAATGAGATGTCTACCACTGGAGTTCTCTAGGAAAAGGCTCTGATTTAAAGGCAAATGCAGAAAATTGCAGACATCTATGAACAGTTTAAACTATAAAGCTTGAATTTGCCCCAAAGATGATAATAAAAAAAAGAAATTAAAATTTATTGGATGCCTATGATTCATTCTTTCAGCAACATTTATTGGTTGTAAATAAAGTGCCAGGAATTGTGCTAGATTCCTTAAAATGCTTTCTCTCCTTTAATCAAGCAAGATGTGAAGTACAGATTAATTTGTAGATTGATGACGTGCCTAGAGTCACATGATTAACAGACCTTTTATAGGAGAGGCATTTAAAAGAGTGTGCTGTGTGCTGGTATTTTCTATGCACTAGGGCAGACCCTTAGGAGCTCAGGATGGGAGTACTGATTAAGGTCATTATACCATATGGACAAAAGCTTACAATTATAAACATTAATGCTCTGGAGCCAATTCGTTCATGTTTGAGAAAACTAATTATACACCTTATACAAAAGACTTATGGGAGAAAAGAACCCAGGAGAGTGGCTGCCTCTGCTTGTGCAAGAGAACAGAGCAAAAGACAGAGTTTAGATAGGGTTTCCTGGGTGGGGGTATTTCCAGGGAGGAGATTGGTGAGATTTCAAGTTGAGATCTTAGGGCAAGCCAAGAGATTGGTGAGATTTCAAATCTTGAGGTTGGGCTTTTTACTCTATAGGGTTGAGGCTGGGTCCAGCCATTAGGGCTGTTACTGTGTTCTGTGAGTGCAACCTGGCAGTTGGAGATCTTTAGGGTTGTGATGGGCTTACACTTGCCTTTTGGCAAAACTACCTCTTCCATTGTCCCAGCAGAATCCTTCAGCAAATTCTGGATGGCCTTACTCTTTGCTTATGGCCCCATGACTACTGAGAACACCCCCTCTGTTTTCCTCGTTGAAGCCCGTAGATGACGCTGTGGAGGCTGCAGCAGCTGTGGCAGCTGTGCTGCTGTGAGGCCTATGACAGACTTTACATGTTTGTGTTCCTCCTTTAGATCAGGAACCAGTGGGCTCATTTTCTCCTTCTAAAATTCACAGCACTAATATTAGAAGAGAAACTCAAAGGCACATATGAAATCAAGCTAAAGATTTAAACGAGTTAATGTAGAAAGGACCAAGTTCTCGAAAAGTAAGCTTTTTAATCCCAGAAACCACTAATTTACTTATCTTAGCTAAGGTATTGGTTATACTACAAATTATGCTTGTGTGTGTGTGTGTGTGTGTGTGTGTGTTCCTGTGTTTGTTGTTGTCTTGCATATTTTGTTTTCTATATACATAGAGTGAAATTGTTAAATTAAGCTATCCACTACCTATCATATCTACTTTTTCTTCTAAGAACATTT
Source organism: Mus pahari (assembly GCF_900095145.1). NCBI lineage: Eukaryota > Metazoa > Chordata > Mammalia > Rodentia > Muridae > Mus > Mus pahari. The sequence continues at coordinate 94,186,903 of NC_034592.1, read as the reverse complement.
AAGATCTATTGCCTTAGCTATCTTCAAGTACATAACTTTATTAACCTTTTATTAACTAGGGTTACCTATGTGATAGATGTCCTGAACTTACTCATGCCTCCTAAATATAACTACCTCTGTAAAGTCCTTTCTTCAACCCCCATCTACTGGCAACCATCATTCTTTACTCTATGAATCTATGATCTTGGCCTTTTGGGCCCCAGACATTGGGATTATGCATTACTTTTGTGTGCCCATGTGACATTATTTAACACAAAGTTCTACAAGTTCATTGACAAAGATCTCATGGTGTATGTGGTACATTTTCTTAATTTGGGCATCAGTTGACAAACATTTCTATCTTAGCCATGTAAATAGTGCTGCAATGCTATTTATACAATATTTTTTGATATAACACAGAAAACAGTCAACACAAACAAGAATATTCAATTGGAAGTATATTGAACTAAAAAATTTCTGCACAGTCAAGGAAATAATTTCTAAAAAATGAAGATTTGACAAATGAAATATATTAAAATATTTGTAAGCAGGTTCTGGTTAGGTTTTACTGTCAAGTTGACACAACTTAAAGTCACCTGAGAAGAATGAATCTCAATTGAGTAACTGCTTTGACAGAGTTGAGTGTTCCCTCAAGTCCCTGTTACTTTTCTGTAACCCTTATACAAGCCAGTCATATGGAAAGAGGAATCTCAATTGAGAAAACGTTCCCATAACATCAGTCTCTAGGCAAGTGTGAGGTTTCTTGATTAATGATTGACATGGGAGTGAGTTCCCAGCCTACTGTGTAAGGGGCCACCTCTAGACAGCTCTCCCTGGGTTGTATAGGAAAGCCGACTGAACAAGCCATAAAAGCAAGTCAGTAAGCCGTGTCCTCAGGTGTCTGCTTCTGTGTCTGCCTGCAGGTGCCTGTCCTGCTTGAGTTTCTGCCTTGGATCCCTTCAGTGACTGACTGTTGCTACCTGTCAGAATAAAGTGAACTAAACCTTTTCCTCCCCAAGTCGCTTTTGGCTAGTGTTTTACCACAGCAATAGAAAGCAAACTATAACAGTGTGTGTTAAAGAGATTGTCCTGATTGATGAGTGGTAGCAAAGGCCCACCTTGTGGTGGGGCCATCCCAAGGCAGCTGGGCTGGGACTGCATAGGAAAGTTGAGCATGAGCTGCAGGCAGAGTGAGCCAGCAGGCTACATTCCTCTGTGGTTTCTGCTTGACTTCCTTCTCTAACTTCCCTCAATAAGGAACTTTTCCTGTAAGCGTATGCTGAGATTAAACCAAGTTGCTTTTGATCATGGTATTTACCACAAGAAAAAAAAAACTAGACCAAGGTACAACTAGCTAAGGGTTAATATCCAAATGTATATGAACCTCAACTCAGTAACAAGTTCAATAGAGAGAGAAAAAACTGGAATAGAAGTCTATTAAAAGAAGATACATACGTGGATAATAGGCAGGTGAACACTACTTCTAAAGTGTCTACTAATGAAGGATATAATAATTCAGCCACGATGGGATGTCACTTCTCACTAGTAGAAGGATTTGTCCAGAAGATTTAAAAGCAAGTGTTTGAGAGACTGTTGGTAAAGGGGTTCTCGTTGTACACTTTTAGGGAGAATATGAACAAGATCAACTATTGTGGAAGACAGGATAGAGGTGATTTTAAAATTAAATAGAGAACTGTGACATGACTCGGCCATGCCACTACTGGGTATATAGCCAATTAACAAGAAATCATTAAGTCCCAAAGACATTTGGATTCGGGGCTCATTTGGGAGAACCCCTCCAGGGTAGATTCAAGTTTCATTTGCCTGCTTGTTTTTGCTTATCTGCCTGTTTGTAGGATTAATTCTTAAAATTTTTTAACTTTATCTACTGACAGATTTGTTGTTTATTTTACTCACTCATACTATTAGAAACCATGGTCTTGTAACTTACTGGTTCTCAACAACTTTTTTCATATGTAAATATTTTTATTGTTATATTTTTTAAAATTCCTTATGTTTTGAGATTAGTATAATTATATCATTTCTCCCTTTCTTTTCCTCACTCTAAACTTTCCCGTATACCCCTTCTTCTTGCTCTTTTCACATTCATGCCTTCTTTTACATTGACAGCCCCTTTTATTTTAAGCTAGAGCTGAATTTACCAAATTTATTCCAATAATAGTTACTACAGCACAAGAGATGAAGGAAAGGTCGCTTATGCCCGTTTCCTTTGTGTCATGAATTATTAAAGTATAATTAGTTGATTATTTCTGGCATCTTATAACTTCTGTTCCTGTGGTTTTCAAGGCTGACAACATGTAGTATTGCAGTCCACATCTACACTGTCCTGTGTGTGAAAACCAAGCCTGCTGTTATTTTCCCGGACTTGGGTGTCAGTAATATAACTTGTAGAGTTGAATAAGGAAGTCAATGGTGAAGGTGATACAGGGACACAGTTGATATTTTACTATGAAATCGACTGGCAGCGCATCGCTGGGTGATGTGGGTGACATCGCCGATCCAGAGGTCACGTGGAAGCTGGGCAACATGACCTCTCTCTCTTTAATTAAGGCTTTTGTTTACTTTTGTTTCCCAACACTGAGTCCTTGAGGCAAGAAGCAACAAGTTGCAAGCTGGGGTGTGCTGTACCCTTGGGAAGGGTGGTGTGTGTGGGAGGAGGCCAGCAGACTGCAGATCACTTTCTAGATTTCAGTTGCTACCCAAAGACTCTGTTTTAACATAATAGCTACACTGTAAGGAAATGGGTCTTGGGAACTGCCCAACAAATCCTCCATGTACTAGGCCCCCCCTCAAGTCAGAAGCTTGTCAGGCAAGCTCCGGATCCTTGGCATATGGCCTGCCCTCATCTTTCCCTTTTGTTGCCCTAAGGGCCGTGTGTTGTGAGTCAAATCACTGGGCAACCATCTTCAGCAGAGCCAGGCTCTCTAGCAGCTACTGTTTATTCCAAACAAAACTGGAGAAAGGGGAGAAAGAATATCTAGCAAAGGGAAGGCAATCCCAGCCTTCAGAGAAGACCCCCTACAACTAATCAAAAGCTCTCTAAAGACATTTCCGTTGGAATATTCAGTGGCCAGGTAGACGCCACTGCGCCTGTACTCAGGTGAGAGCCGACAGCTCCTCCCTGCAGAATGCATAGGCTTCATCTTCAAGTGAGTTTTGCAATAGAAGAGCTGTCAGTGTGAACAGGTGGACGGGAAGTAAAAGCTCTTGTCTGCTTATTCCTGGTGCAGCAGCTGGCTCCAGCGCAGAAGACAAGACAGGTGAGAAATGCGTTTCCTCCTCTCTGTTGATTCAGAAATGGGGCAAAGCTCTGCTTGAGCTGTGGGGTTTTCTGGTTTCTGAAAACTCATTATGGTTCTTTTTCTTGCTTCCCCTGGGGACCAGGAGAACTCTTTACTTTGCTTTAGTGTTGCTGTTATTGTTGTTGTTAAATGTCCAAACAAAGAAATGGCTATACCTTCATATCAAGCTATAACCTTCCTCTTTTGCCAGCCTCAACTGTGTATACAGGCAGGGCCAAAGCAGGGCTACAAGGAGCATAATGGAGTCTAAGGTTTAGTGCACCAGCAGACTGGAAACTGGAAGCAGATCAGTCGTGAAATGTATCTGGAGCAAGAAGGTTTCTGCCCCAAAGGATATCCAGGACCAAAGAAAGCTGTGGTTTCCTCTGTTTGGTGTGCTTGTGTGGTTTGGTGTCCAGAGAATATATGATAACAGGGATAATATATAAACTCAGCTCTCTTACTTGACTGGCCTCTGGATTAAGCTCTGTGTACAGGGCAAAGGAAGCATCTACATCAAACTCCAGGCACATGTCATTCACAGCCCTGGGATGCAGCAGGATGCACCATCAGCATCTGGAAGAGGCTTGATTTCTGGAATGTAGTGGATCTGATTGCTTCTTGGCAGCTAGTCTTTTCCAATTATGTCTGGCTTAGTCTGACCGTCAAATTACTTTGCAGTCCCCACAGTGATCCAGGATGCTTGTAGAAGGGGCAGAGGCAGCTCTGTCTACAAAGCTGATTGTCCAGGATGGAAGAAAAGTTCTAATGAGACTTTTTTTTTTTTTTGAAAACTTCTTTGAATAACCCACAACCCAGACAAAAGGAAAGTGGTGCATATTATTCCTTGGCCCTTTGTTGACCCAAAAGAGCTGAAATTAGCACGCATCTCTAAAATGTTGGTCAATTCAGAGCAGCCTGCACAGTTTTATTGTGTTCCCTTGATACAGCTCAAAAAAATATTGTATGCAATTTGAATAGATTTGAATAAAATTTAAGTTTTTTCAGTGTGTGATGTGGTTCAAAGATTTATATTTTTTGTACTTATTACATCAGTAAATAAGAGGATTCATAATTCAGTTCTTACTGAAATATGGTAAATTTGCTGTGGCAAAGTTAACATTTCCTTTTTATAAAGTATGAAGGAAATTTTTGGGTGAAATCCAGCAGGCAGAATAGAGAACTTCTTCAAGAACACCAAGTGGTTTTTCTAAGGGTTCCATGGAATTCATTATTTATATGGGAATACCTTCAGGGATGGTCATATGCCTCAGCCACTTAATTCAACCAAGTTACAACTAGAAATGAATTTTAGCAATGTTGAAGCCCTTACGTTAAAAGTCTATAAGTAGCAGATATCATGAGCTAGAGAGAGTGTGTATTCCATTGTTATTAAGCTTTAATATTATTTAGGAACTATGAGCACAGCCTAGTGGATGGCAACCTTTCTGGATACAATCTATATGATTTAATGTTTGAATTATAAGTAGATAATATTTTTTAAGACTCAATAATATAAAGTTTAAGAAACCCACTTCTTCATACTCTTTTCTCCAAAAATAAAATGTCAGTGAAGTTCATTAAGCAAAGACCTTTAGAACAAGCCGCTGTTTTAATAGTATCATGTTAATAAACTAAAGGTATTCTCTAGAAGATAATAATAACATAAATTTTCTATGACATATTAGCATGTCAAAGCTACCATGAGGCTGAGAAGATAGAAGTTAACAGACATTGACATATGATGCACCCATGATGCTCTCCACTGATACGACTAAACTGTCCTGTGGGCTCAGTGGTCCATGCTGTTACCCTGTAATTTTGTGTATGGTTACTATGAAGTCCCTGCATCATCTTGTCGATCCTCTCTAAAGACTATTATTTCAATTAGTTACTGCAGAGTAAACATTTATCACATGTCTGAGGCACTCTCTCACTAACGAAGTGGGTGTGGATAAATCACACAGATGATCTCCCAGCCCCATTTTCCTGTCTGGCTCTATACCTTACAAGGACTCTAAAAGCAGAACACACAGATGGCTTCTCCCTGGGTCTAAGAGTTTAGTTCTAGCCTTTGTTTTATTTTTTAAGACCAGTACACAAACTAGGTTTCACAACTGTTTTCTTTTCTTATTGGTGATAAATTTCAATGTATAAAATTAAGAAACAGAAAAATGGCAAAACTCACATGTATGCCTGAAATAGTATCACATCAAAAGCAATCTAGTCGGGCCAAACAGAATTCCCAGGTAACGTCTGAAGAGGGAAACTTCAACAGATAATTAAGAAGGGAACACACACAGGGTAACACTGTGGAGTATAAAGAAAACTCCATCAGATAAGAGGCTGCCAAGACCCAAGGGCCGTTTTACCGGCCAGGCAGAACTGCTCTTTCCCACCACACCCAAAATAATGTTTCGTAAGCTAATAATTCCTTTTAAAAAACAAAATAAAAATAAGCATAAAATAAATATTTTCATTTTCCAGGTGGAATGCCTATTGTTTTCCTTTTCTTCGGGAAAACATAAAAATGTGTCACTAAGTACATTCCCACAATGCCTTACTAAGTCCAATTATAAATTGGGTGAGATAGAAACAGAGGTCAACAAATCCAAAGTGTGTCACAAGCATGTGACTCTTCAGGACATTTTCTTTTAAATATTTATGATCCTTCATGCCCTTTTTCTTTAAAGTTTTTCCTATTTACTCCACCAAAAACTTGACGTTAGTGAAGCAAAGTTAAAGTCAAGAAAACAAGTGCCCATTTCCCCTTGCTCCTGTTTAAATTGTCATTTACATTCACCAGGAAGCTAAGAAAGAGACTATGAAAAGAAGCCATGCCCCAGCAAGTTCCTACATAGACATCCAAATTATTTTAATAAAAGAAGTTTTAGTGGCTCTTCCCGTCCTCCCCCAGGTAACCTCCATCCTTCCCGGTACTGGTGTGCAGGGCTCTTTTCTCCCCAGATTATGTACTGTTTAACCAGATGGGTTCTGGAGAAAAATCTCTTCAGTCCAAATGCTCTAAGTAGAGGAGAAGGAAAATTAATTTAGAAAGAGACAAGTGAAAAGCTCAAAATAGGCCGGGAAGACATTACTATGCCTTAGGCCAGATGTCTACAGGTATGAACATTTCTCTAGTGGGTTTTCTGTTTTTGTGGAAGTTGACAGCGGGGCACATAATGCCATTTTTGAGTACAGAAACCGTGTTCATCATGATGGGAAAATCTGTCCTACATAAGTATCCATTAAGTAACAGTGCTTCCAGTGCCAAATGGAGTTCCTAGCATTTCAATCAGAAAATTTTAAGCAGAAGCTCCAGACATGGTTTGGCACATAAGAGGGCTTACTGATCTATTTGAAGACAAGAGTTACATCCCAGGACATCAGACCACTCATAAAATACCTGTAGCTCCAGCTCCAGGGGACCTAAGACCCCTTTCTGGCCTCCATGGTATTTATACATACACATACAAAAAATAAATCACTTTAAATAAATATACATATGAACATACAATAGAGATGAACTGAGATTAGAATACATGGCAGCACACATGAAACCTAGATATAAACAGATTTCACTGTCATTCAAGAGGGGCCGCCCTTTTGCTATTGTGACATGATGACGTTTCAATCTGCTAGTTGTTTGATTGCCAACTTAACACAAGCTAGCATCACCTGGGAAGATAGAAATTCAATGGAGAAAAGGCCTGTGGGCAAGTCAGTGGGGCATTTTCTTGATTACTCATTGATGTGGGAAGCCCCAGCCTACCTAGGCAGGAAGTCCTGAGTTATATTTTTAAAAAGTAATCTGAAAAAGTCATGAAGAACAAGCCACCAATCAGGGTTCTTCATTGCCTCTGCTGCAATTCCTGCCTTCGTGTTCCTGCCTTGAGTTCTTGCCCTGGCTTCCGTTCATGATGGACTATATGATAAAATAAACCCTTTCCTCTTCAGCCTGCTTTTGGTCATGATTTTTTTTTTCACAGCAATAAAAAGCAGGCTATCTGTAGACACTATAAATGTGCTGGGTTAAGGTCACAGTTATCCTGGAGTGAACGTATGTCGGACATGCCTATGTATTCTACTGCTGACTGCAGGAATGAAATAGGTTGATTAGAAGGAAAGAGTTCCTGTATATGCAGTTCAGAGTTCTTAGTGACATAGTATTCACTAAACACAAACTATTTGCAGAGCTGTAGAAGCAATTCTGTGCCTTAAGCACTGCTTTTTATTACAGTAGTTCCCTTGCTGTCAGCATAATTAAAACCTATTCTTTTGTATTTGATTGGATTTTTCTGAGTTTTGTTGAGCTATAATTGACAGAATTCTATTTTAAAGCAGGGGGTGGGGGTATAGGGAACTTCCGGGATAGCATTTGAAATGTAAATAAAGAAAATAATAATAATTTTTAAAAAGCAGTGAATAGAAAATTTTAATGTACCTATAACTTTTCAAATAACTTTTACAATCAAATCAATAATTATCTAATAGTTCCCATACTTAACACTGTGCATGTCTGCGTGTGTGTGTGCGTGTGTGTGTGTGTGTGTGTGTGTGTGTGTATACCCATGTGTGCTTGTGTGTGTGTGTGTGTATTTATGTACTGAGAACATTACAAATCTATTTCTTATAAAATTTCCAGCATCTGAAAGTTTTACATGCACTTGCCATGCTATATTAGATAGCTAGAAGTTACTTACTGTACACAATTAAATCTTTGTCTCTGACTAGTAGCTCATATTTTTCCCAATTCTAAATCTCCATTCTCCTTTTAGCCAATAAATGTTCAATATGTTAAGAGTTCACAAATAAGTGAGATTAAACAATACCTGTGTCTGTGTGTATGGCTTACCTCATTTAGCACAGTGCCCATTATATTTCATACATGTTATTACAAATGACAAAATGTCCTTCCCTTACATGGGTAGATAATATTCCTGTGCATGGATCTCACGTTTTTCTGAAGCTTTCATCCATCCATCTGTGACCATTTCAACTGAGTCAACACTCTGACGATGGTGACTGAGTCTCCATACGGAACTGTAAAGATCTCTTCTGCACACTGATTTCAGTTTCCTTTAGGTAGATATCAAGCAGTGAAATGGCTGTATCATAAGCACTTCAAGTCTTAACTTTTTGAAAAGCAGATTCTACACTATTTTGCTTGGTAAATATGTACCCCTCACTGTTCATTCTACTTTTCTTTACCAACACATGAAGACATTCTGTAATATTGATTGTAACAAGGACAAGATTTCTCGTAGCGATTTGGCTTTGTATTCTCTGAAAATAATTGTCAATTTTTTTTCACAGACATGGCTATTTTTGCATCTTCTTTTGAGAACTCTCTGTGCAGAGTCTCTTTCACTTTAAGAGACCTTATTGCATTGTATGCTTTCGTTACACTTTTTGCTTGGAGACTCTTGCCTAAGGTATGGTTTGCAAATATCACCACCTTTCCATTCTGAATGAAGAATCCAAATTTAATCTTCCAAATATGGATAGGCAGTACTCCCAGAAATATGAAGAGGGCATTTTTTTAGTATCTTGAAAATTTACATAAATATATTGACATTGGATGCATGGGTTTACTTCTGGTCTCCCTAGATTTTCACTTTTCATATCAGCTCTGTGTTACTTTTGTCCCTATTGCTTTACAATATATTTTGAGACCATGTATTATAATCCTCCAATTTTGTATCTCTTTCCTGGTTGGTGGTTTGGCTATTTAGAAACTGTTGTTGTTGCCATACAAATATCAGGAGTAACTTTCCTATTGCCTTGAATCATGTTATTGGCATTGTTATACAAATTTCACTGAATCTGTAGATTATTTCAGTATCGTGAGTATTTTAGCAATATTGATTACCCTAATTCATGAATACATACTAGTTCTTATAGTTGTCTTCAAATAATTTCATAGTTATCTTAACACTTTTAGTATATATGTTTCATCTCCTATGTTAAATTAATCCCAAATAGTTTCATCAATGGTATTGTAAATAGGATTGTGCTCTTATAATATGAATATTCCTATGCTGGTTTTGTATCCTGAACTCTTCCTATCTCCTTTTAACAAATGTTCCTTATGTGGAAAAAGGGAAAATATTTCACTGGGCAGACTTACATAATACAACGTAATCTTAGCAATAGAGGAAGCTGGAAATATAACTATGTCCTATATTTATACTGAAAAATCAGTATTACATTAGTAAGGAAGCAAAATAAGGTAGAATCAAGACATATAACCCAATATCAGTTACAGATCTTTCTAGAGTAAATTAAATAAGTTTTTTCTAACAAATAATTAAGACTATTTGACACCAGACTTTTGTTTACATTGTAATCCTCTGTTTCCATTGTGGTATGGTAATCTTTGTATCTTGTAATACCACATGTACAAAAGAAGATATTGTTACATATGAGTACTAACTTTTGCTCAGTGCCCAAGCAAGTGAAAGAGTACCACATTCTGAATCAAAGCATTACATGATACCACTGTGCTAAAGAAAGCATGAGCAAATATATAAAGGACAGCCACACTACTGCTCTTGGCCAAAAATGTCCCATGGACCACTTTTATGCATACCACGGGCTAAGAATATCTGTCGTATTTTGAATGGAATTTCAAAATTAAGACTACAGATGAGAAATTACATATGCCCTAGAAACCTAATAGCCTAGCAACCCTTTTGTAGAAATTATTTGGTGATCCCTGACAGATTTTTTTAAATGGTGCTATTTTTCTCTTTTGTCAAAGGGTTTATTTTGTTTTTAATTAGGTATGTGTATGTATGCCTCTGTGTAGGTTTGGGTAGGTGACTGCAGTTTGCCAAACGTCTTTGCTTTGCTTTGGTAGGTCCCTGGTACTGTCTCAGTATCTGATATAGTGAAGGTGTATGTAAGCAGTCACTATGCTGTGTGTCTGTCTTCCTCTCTTATCACAAGATAGCACCGTCCTCTCTGCTCTCTTCTGTTAGGAGAACTAAAGGTGTTAATGGTCCTATGAAAACACTTAAAGTATTCTGGTTCTTTCATGTAAATTGTATCTTTTTACTAAGGTCTACTCTTTATATACATATTGAGAACTTGAGATAAATGTGATAAGTTAAGTCTATAACATTGCCTTATTCCTGAAGGTCAGGTATACGGTCACTAAGGAAATAAGAGTTGCCCAGTGTAAGTACCCTGGTACCTTTCTTCCCCTGTAACTACTGCATTGCTACAAATTTAATGCATTTTGTAATAAAATGGAGCTATACATTCCGATCAAAATGAGGATTCATAAAACTTCCTCCATAAACATTCCAGATAAGGTAAGAAATTCCAAACAAGCAAAGGCAGAAAACAAACCCAGCAAGCTTTTAAAGGACTTTGGTATTTTTATATTCCAGTGAGAAAATATACTGTGCAAGTAAAAAGTAAAACTAGAACAGAAATAGTACCATGTTCTAAGTCACATTACCCTTTAAGCAAACTAATTGCATTAATATTCCCTTGGTGGTAATTGTGAATCATGGCATGGAAACAGTGTTTGTTTCAAAAGCCAGGTGCCTCTGTCATTAGTTAAAACAGCAGAGACATGTTGTGAGCTAGGGCTGAAGCTCAAGAGTAGAATACCTGTCTCATGTGTGTAAAGTCTTGGGCTCACTGAGACACCAAAACAGAGAGGAAAACTTAACATTTTCCATTTGAATAGCGGTTTCCCACAGTGTTTATGCAAACGTGATTATATCAATCTGTTTGCCCTTGTTTCTTATTTTATAATCTAAAATTTCTGTTAAAAGAACAAGGAATTCTCTTGATTTGGATTCGATGTGGCATTTTTATCTTACAGCTAGTCACTGTGTTTCTGTTTACGACATGCGAAATACTCTAATCAGAACAAAGGTCCCAGCATGGGTCAAACTGTAGGCTCACACTGCTGAGTGGTAGGCAGAGGCCAGAGTCCACTTGCAATATTGTAGAGGTCAGGCTCAGGTACAATCTGCCAGCCTATTAAAATTAACACTGACTTGTCCTAGCAGGTAGCTGATAGGATTTATCACCAAAGACGAGAAACATGCACTGTGCCATCTTAAAGGCAGAAGCACTGGATGGGGCTCATCTGATGCAGATCTTTTGGCACGATGGGGCAGAGTCCCTCTACCCAGCAGTATGGCTGAGAGACAACTGTCAGTGTTCAGACTGCTACCTACAATCTGCAAAAGCTCGGAAACTTCTCCCGGAAGCTCTTGATGTGAACATTAGAATCGATGACTTGACATTTGACCGGAAAAAGGTAATTACATGTGAATGGTCTTCCCCTTCTCTGTTGAGTTAGATCAAGGCGTTGGTCTATAGTAATTTCAGTAACTCTTTTTTAACTTGTCATATATGGAGCAAACCCTCCATGGACATGGTTGTACAGTGTTTGGTAGGGTGGGCATATTCAGTGGAAAAATCTACTGTTGTTATCACTACTACAACATTTTTATTTCTATTTTCAATAGACCTACTTCTTATTTTAAATGAAATTTAATTACATCACCTTTCCTTCTTTTTTCCTTCATCCAACTCATTCCATATCCTCCTCACTGCCTCTTAAAGTAGTGGTCAATTTCCCTTTAATATTGTTACATATACACATAAATAAACATATAAATATAGCCTGCTGATATATTCTGGTTTCTCTTCAGAATGTAGAATATTTTGATTTTAAAACTACTAACATCTTAATACAATATGAAAATTTCTATTTTTTTATTCTTTTAGGGGGAAGCAGGCTTGAAACACAATTATGCAATTTATACCATGAAAAATGGCGTTATCTGGCACTCAGTTTGTTGCTCTATCAAGCTAGAAAAGTACAGAACTTGTCCACAGAAATGCCAAGGGTCTCTGAGAGGCTCTGCCAGACCCGGACCAATACAGATGTGGATATACACAGCCAAACATTGGACTGAGTTTGGGGTCCCCAATGGGGGAGTTAGGGCAAGGACTGTAGGAGCTGAAGGGGCTTGCAACCCCATAGGAAGAACAACAATATCAACCAACCAGAACCCCAAAGCTCCCAGGGACTAAACCACCAACCAAACAGTACACAATAGATACCCATGGCTCCAGCTGGATGTGTAGTAGAGGACTGCCTTATCTCGCATCACCGAGAATGTAGCCCCTTGGTCCTGTGGAGGCTTGATGACCCAGGATAGAGGAATGATAGGCCGCTGAGGCGGGAGTGGATGGGGGGGGGGGACACCTTCACAGAGGCAGGGGAAGGGAGGAGGAGATCAAGAGCATGTGGAGGGGAAACTGGGAAGGGCGATTACATTTGAAATGTAAATAAATAAAATAACCAATAAAAATATTTTAAAAAAATTTTTTAAACAGGAAAAGAAATGTCAGGGGTCAAGATAATCAGGGTGCAAATGTTTATCCTACAGCAGTCACTGAGAAATCTTACTGATTAGCACTATTTATCCAAACTACTGCATAGGTGCATAAGGCATCATATCCTAAAATCGTCAGTCTCAGTGTCAACCACATGTGCTATCGAACTTGTTTCTCTATTTCTTATTTCCAAATCCTCCCCAGAAGGACAAACGTGACAAAAATGCCTGTCTTTCCCCATTCTTCTGTCCTCTCAGCTTTCTTCTCTATTCTCAATTCTCACCCTTAGTGGTCAGACCATCCCAGAGGAAGTTGGAGTATTACATATCTACAGTGTGTAAAGCAGAGATGCCATGTTAGTAAACTTCTATTTCTAATCGCTCTAATTCAGTAGTCTTAAAAAGAAAAGCAATTACAGAACACAGAAATTTGCTGTGCAACATACAACTAGATGATAATTGTCTTATATCGTTCTTATTTCTCTCTTATAAGGTTTATATCACGTGGCCCAATGACCATTACAGTGAATTCGAAGCGAATTGGCTGAAGAAAAGATGCTTTTCTCAACAGGCCAGAGCAAGGCTCCAAGGAGAATTGTTTTTACCAGGTAATATTGCAATGGTCTTCATTCTACACTAAAAACTTATAGTGAGAGTTGATTGAAGAGAATACTATTATTTGAATTGACTGTAATTACAGGACACGGGTCATTGAGTTAACACATATATATTACAAGATGATCAATGTAATCAATATTTATATCTTTTTCTCATTTTCTAAGGATGTGCTCAGGAGCAAATTCAATCCCTTCTATCTTGGTTAAAATAATATTGTCATTTCTGAGAAATGCTTAACCTGTTAGCAACACAGATCATTTGCCCAAAACTGAAATGGAGAACAGAGCAGATGTTGATATTCTAAAGCACTGGCAGAGAAAGATACAGCAGGCTTGAGCCTGCATTATCTGAAGTAAAAGCTGAGATTCCAAGTTGTCCCCTCCACACTCTCTGCAAAGGAGTGGCATCAACCAGAGATAACTCACCCTCTTTATTGATATCTAAAGTCAGAACAGAACAAAACGCAAATTCCTATGCTGGTATCCATGAGATTATGTGAGCAATGAAGCTGTAAAACAAGGAGCACAGAATTGAGTTCACAGTTAGGCCAAGTGCAAGCCCCTTTCTCCAGCATTTATATAGGTCTCCAGAGATTCTGTGAGCAGAAAAATGTTTAGGGATAACTAAAAGATGAATTTAGTGGCAAAGGGAGATGATAACATTTCTCAGATAATAGGCAAAATAAATGGGCAATTAAAATGAAAGTTGTAAAGGATACACAATAATACAGGCAAGTGGGAGCATTTGAGAGGGTGGGAAGGTCTCTGATTAACTCTGTATTGTTCTATTGATTACATATGATTACATATGTTCTAGAGATTACATTTGGTTGTGTGGTCAAAGGCAAACTCTAACACACATGAATTTTGCCTGTTAGAACACTAACTCCCACAATCCAGGCACATTTCCTGAATCTCCTTTTCCACTATCAACCCCATCTATCAGACCACTACCCCTTTCAGGAAGTGGCTACTTGGCTAATCCCTTGCTGCCTCTCTCAGGAACTCTGAGTCATATACTCAATGAGGTTCTACTTTACTCCTTCCAAACCTGAAACTCCCTCATGTGTAATAACTGCCTGGGATTTTAAAACTAGCCTTACAGCAGTTCACTAGAAGTGGAGATGTCACTTACTAATCAACTTACCAGGCCACATTCCTTTTACTTATGGATATCAATCACAAGGTACCAGAGTTTCCCCTTCTCTTTAAGCACAGGCCAGTCTTGTCAAGAATTCAGTTTCTCTAAGTGCGTGGTCTCACCACCATGACAGCTGATAAGGATTTGTTCCAATGCTGTGTCTGAACCAAAAATCAATTTTCCTTTATCTATCCCTGCTAGGTGATTGAAAATAGATGAGTACATAGGGAAACCATTCATCCACATTCCTTCAGAATTCTGGGGATGGGGGGTATGTCAAGAATAACATAATTTCATAGCCATTACCTGGGTCAAATAGCAACATCTTGAATTTTTAATTTTAGATTTCTTCTGGTATTCAGGGTTTTCTTTTTTTCTTTAACTCTGCTCTAGTTTTGCAATCAATTTGGATTTTGCTTTCATTGCCTTTAAGTTCTTCTCTGTGTCATTTCAGGAAGTAAAAGTCAACATTTTTATTATCACAGCTTAAGCTTTTAAATGCTAAAGGAGGAATGGCCACACCTCCTCCATTAATATCTCCTGACAGGTGAAGCTTTTTCTTTTTTATAGCTTACATTCCTCAGTATTATCAGGCAGTAGCAAAATGGAAATGATAGTACACTCCACTGAGTAGTGAAAAAAGCTGGTCACAACGACCGACTGCGAGCATGAATAACCTAAGAACTGGCTGGTAGGTAGACACAGGAAAGTATTTTAATACTTGAAAACAAAGTATTATTTGCAAAGTATTATATAGTAAAGTTCATTTTTAAATATATTTCCAAGCTGTGCAGTTGACTGGCAAAAGAAGAAATTGTTGTGCAATTTTTAGAGAATTGATTAGATGGCTTTTTTTGCGTATAGAATTTGATATCTAGTCCAATGTGAGTTTTCAAATATTAGTACTCCAGAGCCTGTAAACAAAGCGAGTTCCACTGAAACTCTCTTTGCATCTTTAGCCTCCATAGCAATCTTCCTCCTCTGCTTCTCCCTTGGAAAAAGGGCTACAGAGCTTAGAAAATCTGGAGTCCAGATGCACACCACTTTCCTTCTTTTGGCACAGGCTGCCAAACACAAAATGAAAAGATAAATGACAATCAGCTGTGCACAGGACCAGACTGTCCCTCGGAGCTGAAAGGAAGATGTGGAGAATATCATTTCTCTCATGCGTATCCATTCAGCTGCACAGACATTTGGCATCTATTTTGTGCAGGGAACTATGTAAGGAAATACCAAGGTGAAAAAGAAGGCCTGGACATGTAATACACTTAATGTACTTAAGTACATTAAGACCATGTGCTGAAGACTGATGATGATGTAAAGCAAAGAATATGAAGAAACGAGAGGTTGATACCCACACTGAGGTTTAAGGAACAGTTTGTCAGGAAGAGATAGAAGGAAATCGCCACAGAGAAAAGGACATGCAGGAAACCACGGAAGTGAAAAGTAGAAGGATGAATTTCAGAAAGTACATTGAACTTGATATTGGGAGGTTAAAATTGCTAGATGACAGAGGAGACTCAAAGGCCAAAGTAAGAAATAATTTGCATATGCTGCTTGGTCCACTGTGGGCAAGGATGAGGTTCGGTATACCATTTCCTTTATCCCTCAGCTTATTCTCTATTGGCAAACCAAAGAAATAAGTTCAAGACCCTTACAGGCTTGAGATTATTGCTGTAAGTTTTTCCTCTGCATTGTATATTTAGGGGTTTTCTAACTGGGTTTGATTCAATTAGCATATTATCATAAGTGCCTCCAAGTCCATGAGCACCTCCTACATGTCCTTTGACTTTTATTGTAACCTGCTTCCTCTCCTCTATAACAAAGAGTAGGAAGGTCAAATTTATTCTGTAGAATGGCCTTAGTCATGGATGTGTTGAATTTCTATTAAGTGGACCATATGGGAAGGGAGTCCCTACTAAATGGACCATATGGGAAGGGAAGGGAATAAGGATGACCATAAGATGCTCTATACAAAATTTCATGGAAGACAATGGCAGCTCATGAGGCAGAGAAGATGGGGATAGAATTTGCATTTAAGAAAAACATATTATTTGTTAGTAGGATAATAGACAGCAGGCCATATTCTCTAATCTCTGTCATTTTTAAAGCTTGACTTTCAGTGCCTGGGATGTGGCTTTCCCAGATAAATAAATGAGCAAATTTTGAAACAAAGTTTAACATTTATTAAAATAAAGTTTGGGCCAGCAAGATAGATCAGTGGATAAAAGCACTTGTGTCAAGACCTGAGTGCAAACCACAGAACCCACATAAAGGTGGAAAGAAGATCGGAGTGCACAAGTTGTTCTATGACCTCCACAGGGGTGCTGTGGTACACACATTCACATACATACCACGTGCATAGACAATATTAATAAATTTAACTTTTCTTGAATAAAATGTGAAGTTTTATGCAATCATATCTTAATGTACAAGTGAAATTTTGCATAATTATGCACTCATTTTTATTTTGTGGATTGTAAAATTTTCAGTTGACTGAGATAAAATGGAAAAAACACTACATTGTACAAGGAAATCTAAGAACCTAGTATTTCTTGTTTTTATAATTAGTTTCAATGCAAATGAATCCTTGCTTTTCCTATCTCTTTGTTGCTAAAATATTTTACATTACTCTGTGAATTTAATGACTTTTGTTATTGAAAACTGAATTTCTTTTAAAAATGAGAGAATTTAAAGAAAAGCTCCCCCTTGAGCCAGTCCATTTCATTTTTTCATCAATGACAACTGAGCACATTGCACACCAACACCCATCTAGTCTCAACCACATGTGCCCTTTTTACAGCAGAGCCTTTCTTTGCCATGCACTTCATCAGATCGTGACTTCTCTGCCCATAGGTTGAAGCCCTGCTTTGTTTGCAAAGCACATGCCTCAAGAAGTGAAAACTCGCAGGGAACTGTTAGTCTCTCAAGTCTACTTGCCTTTCACATAGAAAGAGATTTGTACAGAACGGTTTTCTCAAGGAGAGCTATGTGCTTACTTAAGTTTCTTATAATGCTGGAAAGTTAGTTTAGTGCAGAGAATGTATTTACATACCCTTGTCAAAAAGCAAGAAACACATATGTGTGATTTTCTTCTTCATTAGCAAGAGATGCTCATAGCCTAACTCATGTGATATAAGCCAAAACCATTCTTGACCAGATGTGGGAGTCTGTGATGAAATAAGAGTATTCGCACCATTGAATTTGTTTTATCTGATTGAGTATCTACCACACATTGGACATTTTATTTATTCACTATCCTGGTCAATATATGGTGAACGGCCACCATACACTGAGGTTGAAATGCAATAGAGAGAAAAACAGGAAAAGAATTTAAGCCCATAGAAATTGTGGTGAAAGAGCCCCCCCCCCAAAAAAAGTTACTGACTTACCCACAGTTCCTCAAAGAGTAATAAATACACAAACTCAAGCAAGTTGGTGAGTGTGGAGGTGAGAGTTGACGAAATTTCTTGAGTTTTTGCATTATTTTACACTGAAATTAGTAACATTTTCTGAGACCAAAATAGAGGAGGGTGTGTGGAAACTTGAGACAAATGACTGTGATCAAGAACTAGAAGAGTCGGCATTTTTAACTATAGATGCATGGCTATGGAGTGAAAGCAATTACTCTGGTCTCTTTTCATCTCGACATATTCAGTACTTGCAGCACAAAAGCAGATTCAATTAGGCAGTTGAGCTGCTGCATTCTTCGCTGGTGTGATCTCATTCGGGTTCCACAGCTTGGTTGCTTATTTTTGTACCATGTTATCTAGACAGCGCCCGAACACAGAGCTTCTAGCCTCCTAAAGTCTATGTAGACAGAAAGCATTGACCCCCAAAATGACTCTTCAAATCTCAAGTCATTGCCTTGACACAAGGTCCCTGTCAGATGAAACCTGCATCCTCATTTCTAGAAGAACTTGTGGATTTTGCAATGAACCAGTTTCAGAAATGAAGTGTGTGAGCAACAGGAGAATACTAGGAGAGCACTCTGTCCTTATCTTTCTGGTTAACAGGAGAGCTAAGAAGAGCCAATAACGTTAAAGCTGCCCAAGAGATATGAACTTACTAGTAAAAATATAGCAGTGAGCTCACTACAGGGGCGTGGTCTGGACCAGTTATAATTGCATTCCATTGAGGAAATCATGGAACTTTTGCACATTAAAACATAACATCCAAAGGAAAAGAGGATGCTGCAGATAGGGTCTCACAGACCATGAAGTCATATGAGGAGAAAGGAATTTAGTCTCATTAGAAAAATAGCATAGCAGCTGACCTTATAACATCTCTGTGATGTCCATATTCAGTGTGATGCTAAATATACAACTGGAGTCCTTAAAGGAAGATGGCAGCACTGGAGAGATGACATAGAAGTTAAGTGTGCATATTGCTCTTCCAGAGAACCTAAGTTCAGTTCCCAGCTCCGAAATTGAGCAGCTCTCAACTGTAACTCCAGCTTAAAGGATTCTAACACTCAACGCTCACTTCTTGCCTCTGTGGGAAGTCATACACAAGTCTCTCTCTCTCTCTCTCTCTCTCTCTCTCTCTCTCTCTCTCACACACACACACACACACACATGCATGCTTAAAAATAATCTTTACAAGAAAGGTGGCAAATAGATTGTGCCTCTAAAGAAGGATGAAGTCTGTGACATTTGGTATTTATCTTCAGTTAGCTGCTCCATATGTATATGCATGCCAGGCAATTAAGATCAAGAAAGACAGTGTTCAGTAACCTTATTTTGTACATCTTCCAGGCTAGCCATAGAAAGGCATAGAGTAAGATGGAATTACCTTACCTGTTTTCTTGGTCTACTTTAAATCTTGGATAGCAATCCCGTCTCCTAACATTCTTTTGAGCAGATTTCTCTTTAGTATGCAACTCTCTCTGCTCAATGTTTGCTGTCTGAGGGGCTAGCTGCTCCAGTTTGGACACAAAGGTTATCTTGTGATGTTGGGCTCTTATCTAGGCTCTTGTTGGACACTTATCTATAAACTGAAGGAATGATAGTGCACACATTATGGAGCTGTTGTAAAACTTTCATGAATTGATTGATGTCTAGTGCTTAGAAGAGAGCCTGGAATTCTAAGTGCTCCTTCACCTTTAGACATCCTACACATGCCACTTGGATGTTTTATGTGTTAGACCTTCTTATCACAGAGCTATGGATATACAATATTCTAGTGTCATCAATTTAAAAAAAAAGTTTCTCTTCTTCGAGAAAGCTTAGATTTGTGTAGAAGCCACATTTATATATTCACATACAATTCACTCTAGACTTTAGAGATGGGCTAGAAAGACAGCTCTGTGCTTCTGCTCTTCCAGAGAACCCGCAGGGTGGCTCACAACCATCTGTAACTCCACTTCTAGGGTATCTGATGCCCTCATCTGACCTCTGCAGGCACTGCCAATATATGATACACTTGCATACATAGATATAAAACATTTGTAAACATAAAATATAAATAAATAAATCTTTTTTACATTTATTTGTTTTATTAGATATTTTCTTTATTTACATTTCAAATGTTATCCCCTTTCCCAGTTTCCCCTCCGAAAATCCCCTATCCCCTCCCTCCTTCCCCTGCTCACCAACCCACCCACTCCTACTTCCTGGCCCTAGCATCCCCTATACTGGGGCATAGAACCTTTGCAGGACCAAGGGCCTCTCCTCCCATTGATGACTGACTAGGCCATCCTCTGCTACACATGCAGCTAGAGCCATGAGTTCCACCAGGTGTTTTCTTTGATTGGTGGTTTCGTCCCAGGGAGCTCTGGTGGTACTGGTTAGTTCATATTGTTGTTCCTCCTATGGGGCTGCAAACTCCTTCAGATCCTTGGGTACTTTCTTTAGCTCCTTCATTGGGAACCCTGTGCTCTATCCAATGGATGGCTGTGAGCATCCACTTCTGTATTTGTCAGGCACTGGCAGAGCCTCTCAAGAGACAGCTATATCAGGCTCCTGTCAGCAAGCACTTGTTGGCATCCACAATACTGTCTGGGTTTGGTGGTTGTTTATGGGATGCATCCCCAGGTGGGGCAGTCTCTGGATAGTCATTCCTTCAGTCTCTGTTTCATACTTTGACACTATAAATCCTTCCATGGGTACTTTGTGACCCCTCCTAAGAAGGATCAAAGTATCCACACTTTGGTCTTCCGTCTTGAGTTTCATGTGTTTTGCGAATTGTATCCTGGGTATTCCAAGCTTCTGGGCTAATATCCAATTATCCATGAGTGCATATCATGTGTATTATTTTGTGATTGGGTTACCTCACTCAGGATATCCTGCAGATACATCCATTTGTCTAAGAAAAATAAATAAATCTTATAAATAAAAGTCTTAGCTATGCCCCAAGTCAAAGTCAAGTGAGGGAAGATAAAAGTACAGAACATGATTCGTTCTGTAAAATCTCCTTGATACTCTTCCTGGCATGCCTATTAGGCAAAAGGAGGTGGAAAGACATTATTAATAGGGATATAAAGACAAATAGCATGGTCTCCATTGTTTGTAAGGCTCTTGCTATCTAGTGGGAGAGGCAGAGATGAAGTGCTGTGTCTGAACTAGTTCACTCTCCGCTCCCAGCAACTGTTTACCATTATTACAAACTTCATAAACACTTGACACAATAGTTCTATTATTATATATTTGTATTTGTTTCTTTACCTATCTACCCAATTTTCCAAACAGGGAACTCAATTGTAATACCTATGCATTCTTACAAAGATTACATGTATGCAATCTTTATGCATGAGTGTAATATTGTCTAACATAAAGATATGGAATAAGTTTTCCACATGAAGAGATAAGCACTGTGGTATGTAGCAAGTCTGAGCCAAGAAGAAAACACCCCACCCTTGCTTAGCAGACCCAGCACCTTTCCAGAAGAAAACCATTTCAGAAGCTATTGCTACACTTCAATCTACAAATGCCACTATTGTCATACTATGAAACTACCAGTCTCTTTTCTGGTATGAAAGTATATTCCTATCTGGAAAGACCCAGAAGTGGATGCCAGGGAAAGAAGCTGTCAGGCAACCAAGAGTACTATGATATTTGCTCCACAGCCAAGACACTACAGATGTATACAGAAGTGTCTCCATAAGGTCCCACACTGGTGACCACTGGTGTCAGCAGCAGGGAGCCATACACTAGCAGTCCCACACTGGTGACCACCAGTGTCAGCAGCAGCAAGCCATACACTAGCAGTCCTTCCAGAGGCTTCCCTTCCTCTTAGTGAGTCCAAGGTTACCACATTACCTTCTTGTCTTCAAATCCTCATCTTGTATGAATGTTGAGAGGACAAATGAGCAGAATCCTGAAAGATTTGTAGAGTTCATGGGACAAGAAATAAAAGAGTACACCATCCATCCACTGAAGGAAAAAGACTCAATTCCTGTTTATTTCCTCTGACTTCTCTTCTCTTTTAGGAAGAGAAGTTTTAGTGGAGCCCTTAAAAGTTACTCATAAGAAAAAAGCCCTGAAATATAATAAAATGATTGTTATATTATTTTATTATACATTACTATAAAATGAAATATAATTAACATACCATGAAGATATTAAGAAAAGAGTAAAAACTTAACTGATGCTGTGTACATCAGAGAATCCATTACAGAGCCAAAAGCCCAGCATGGTGCAGGTGGACAGGAGGTCCTAAATTTTTGAAATAACATTCGAAAACCAGCTTTCTGTGCTCATGCATCTCTAACTAAAGACCTTCTTTGTATCTTTTCCTTTCTGAAACATAACTCAGGGCCCAGGAATGTGATGTTTAGCCCTCAGTAGGAACGCTTACACAAACAGTTCCTTGAAACCCGGCATGGAGCCCAATCATAAATTTTATGATGTGTGAAGCGCATGTTCAAGGAAGTATTCATTAGTAAGGCCGTAAGTTAAATGAGGAAGGGTGGCCCATACCTTAAGTATTCCATCATTTCTGTTCTGTTTATGTACACAGACCCAAGTGTGAAACTTACACTTGCTGTTAATGTATTCTCTGGACAAATGTTTGACTCTAGTCAAATGTATTTTCTTTTACATCCCCTGACAGTTCTCCCTTGCAACTGGAGGAAAACGGGAACATGTTTTGAAATCCCTCTCTGGATGTTGATGTTTAATTATTCTGTGCAGACATCACAGAATGCTTTGTAAGGCACGTTTAGTGAAACACAGTATCCTGTCTGATAATTAAATTAATCTACATTCAGGATCATAGGTTGAATTTGGCAATGAGCTACTCATAGCGCCGTCTTTGCAAATCACATTTTAAACAGTGAAACATGTTAGTGGCTTATATTCTGTTACCAGTTCACGACTGCCTTTGGCCTTTGGTCTGTGATTGCAGCAAGGTGTTTGTAGGTATTTCAAAATGAGAAATCTGATTTTAAATTTCTAAACATAAAAGTTAGATGAAGCATTTGCCTGTCCAAAGTGAGCTCTCAACTCAATTTTAGCACCACAGAAAAACAAAGGAAAATAATCATCACACTTTGATACTAAATGTAATTATAACTTCAAACACGTTCATGGTGATAGTATTTCGAAGCATCAAGTTATATGTTCAAGTAAGCATTGGGATCTGTCACACAGATTTGGGAAACTAGCACTGGAAATTGTTAGCTGCATGCCTTGGGCTACTTTTCTCCCTTTGAATTCCGCAGTACTAAAAGCATCTACTGCACATACTTGTTATGGAGATTAAAAGAAATAAAACTGTAAAGCATCAAGTTCTATATTATTTCTAAAAATCATTACCAAATGTTAGTGGATGCATTATAATTATAAATCACTACGTGTCACTTGCTATATTAGATTCTCTGTATAGTCTCATGACACAGTTACAAATAAGCTGCAGACAGAACATAAGAATCTCTCTTTAGGGAAGTAAGTTGAAACTCAGATTCATAGGAACAAGCTGATAAAGGGCAGAAAAACAATTGAAAGCCAGGCTACTCTGCCTCCTTTTCCTCCTCAGCATGCCCCATCAGAGACAACACCAGTTGCATACAAGATATCAAATTTTAGCTAAAAATTAAGAGCAAGTATATGAAAAAATTATTTCACTATCATATGACACATATATCAAGTAACAATATATAGCTAGTAGCTCTGGTTCTGGAACACACAAATATTTCCATAGCTTTGGAAAGTTCTATTTAATATTATCATGCTAAGCATCTGCTTATGCAGCTTTCATCACTATACAAACCATTTTTCTAAAAATTATGAAGTATGCTCATGTATAAATTACTGAACATCTTGGAGATTTCCATGGAGCAGGAAAGTAGAGGTCTCTAACCCTAACACTAACCCTAACCCTGACCCTAACCCTAACCCTTAACCCTTAACCCTAACCCTAACCCTAACCCTAACCCTAACCCTAACCCTAACCCTAACCCTAACCCTAACCCTAACCCTTAACCCTTAACCCTAACCCTTAGCACTAACCCTAACCCTTAGTCCTAACTCTAACCCTAACCCTAACCCTTATTAGTGCAGTAAGTGGTTCTCTGCATTTGCCTGTATCTATGCATGCAAATCTATTATCCCCTTTAAAAAAAAAGAAAAGGTTTCTATTTCAATAGAAATGGCCATGTTGACCTAAAAGAGGTAAAGTCCCATTGACCCATTCTTTATCCTTAAACTAAAGGCTTTAGGGATGGATTCCTTACATCACATGTTTTCTAGCTGGATGAATATCATTGCTAAGGATGAGAGTGAGACTCTCGTCCTTCTACTCATTGGGAGCGATTGCTATGCTGAGCCTGCTTCCTTCCCAGTAAAGAAAGTGCCTTAGTGGGTCAGCGAGCATGCCCTTTGAGTTCCACTTCCCTTAGGAGACTGTGGTTTGCACATTCATAATTTGTATGTCTATTTTCTCAAGCAAGCGTATTTATGAGCACTTCATCATCACAAGTGAGAGAACAAAAGAAAGGCATCCCAGCCTTATCTGCTTTGGCACTGCCACCCAAGCGTCTGTGTCCCAGGGACACTTTCATTATGTGTGACCCTAAGGAACAACTTGATCACAGAGACAGCTTCCAAGAAGAAGAAATAAATGAGAAAGAATTTGTACCTCCTCTCTCGCCACAATAGTCACAATGTTGTTCTGGTGCAGAAACCCAATTTTATCACTGCAGTCAGATGATATAACTTGCCTATTATGCACACAATATCTCTTGGTTGCTTCTAGACAGAGCCTAGGTTGAGAGTCTAGGTTACAGATATCAGGGGCTATCAGGTCATCAGCTAATCAATACTCTTTGAATACATTGAATATACTGATTACCATTGTAGGCCAGACACATTGTAGGCAAGAGTCATATAATAGGCAAAGTGACAAGGAAGAATGACTTGGTAACCAGTATCCCTGATATGAGCAACATTTAGTAAACACTTTAAGTCAAAGACCAACTCCAATGAGCTGTGTGTTCCTTTACTGTTAGTGTCTTATCTAAAAACAACATAATCTGGTTTTTTTTTCCTCATTTTGTTTAATCCACAGAATGTCAGTACTGGGGCTCAGAGCTCCAGCTGCCGACTCTGAATTTTGAAGATGTGTTAAATGATGATGACCATGCATACAAATGGCTTTCCAGTCTCAAGAAAGTAGGCATTGTGAGACTCACCGGAGCAGCTGACAAACGCGGTGAGATCATAAAACTTGGGAAAAGAATTGGCTTCCTGTACCTCACATTTTATGGGTGAGTTTTTAGGCAGTTTGCTTTCTGCCATGACAAACACAGTTGGATCTATTTTCAAGAGGGAGTGAGCTTTGATTGCAAGATAAATGAAATTATTTTGAGTTTGGATTGTCAAGAGCATTACAAGTAAAAGAGACCTTCACAAGATGAAGTTTGCACACTAGTAGCACACAGGCACATTTAGATGTGTTTGGTTTGGCCCACAAGATGTTGAAAGAAAATAGAATTAGTTGTCAACACTTGAAAATTGAGAGGCTTGAAATTTATGCAGACTTATCTTTTCATGAAAAACCAGATCTAGGAACACTAAGCCTAAACCTAGCATGCCAACAATCTACTGAGCATAAACAGCTGCACCTTGAGTCATTTGCTGAAGTCTTCTCCCTCCTCAGACCTGCAAGGCTGTGTGTGATAACATAGGAGTAGGTTGTCCCTAATTTAGAGTAGGATGTACAAATGATCAGGTACATTAAAGCATCTACCTTTAATCACTTCAGTGAGTTTATTCATAGCAAAAGTCTACGTTATGTTTAAACATAGACAATCTATTCCCAACCATTAGCATATGAATTTACTTACACTATTAGTAAGGTTTTTTTTATATATAAAATGTATACAATAGTTCCACCTGCAAGAATTGGTGCTTCTGTAGATTTCTCAATAATAGTAGACCAATAAGTGGGAATAAAATATTCGAAATTATTAAAAGCCTCAATTTATATTTTTAATTCTTTTAAAGTCTCTAAAACAGAGATTAACTTCCAGTTAATACATAGGCAATATGAAGCTCAAAGAATCAATTTGTAATCCAAACTCACACAAGAAATAATAAAGTATAAATCTACATTGCCTCCTTATGATTTAAGTCTACTTCACTGTTACCAACATGATGAAAATGCATGAGAAAGTACTTTTGAGATTGAACTAAACAGAACCATTCAAAATAAATGTCTTATAAGTTGTATTGCTTAGTTTCCATTTACAAATAATAAACATTTGAGATTATTTGAATGCACTTCACATTTTCATAACCATGAGCAGTTTCATGTCTTTTGGAGTTTCCTAGTAGAGCCCAAACCACACATCCTTCTAATTGAGGGTCAGAATCTTAATCCTGATTTACATTTGACACATGCTTTAGTTTGTTTCCACAGTTCCTATAATAGGGCTTAATAACTTGGCCACTGATCTAACATTGTGAAATTTTTTTGGAATAAATAGTAAAGGACCACTGTCAAAACAAATCAGACCTAGGTGGGTGGTGGTGGCACACGCCTTTAATCCCAGCACTTGGGAGGCAGAGGCAGGCGGATTTTTGAGTTTGAGGCCAACCTGGTCTACAAAGTGAGTTCCAGGACAGCCAAGGCTATACAGAGAAACCCTGTCTCGAAAAACAAAAAAACAAAAAAGCGAATCAGACCTGCAATTCCTCCTGATTCCATTTAGCCAAGATCTTTGCACCCAGCCTGAGGGGCTGAGGCTATCCCAACACACCTTCCCCAGATGATCAAGCCTTGCCAGGACCCCTCACAGTGCACACATGTTATTGTATCCCTTTCTTACCACATCACCATAACAGTCCCCACGTATTGCCAGAGTTTCTGCCACATTCTCTGCAGTTTTTAATTCTCTGAGCTCCACAACTAGCCGAGGGGTTTGCTGCCATGCTGGTTTTGTTTTGCTCGCCTATGTGTTAAGGGAGAATGGGGTAGATTGAATATCTTCTTTGAAATTAGCCCTCTTTTCTGCTCTCTGTCTCTGAAGTGTTGAGATATTGAAGTTTGGGTTACATGAGATTTTTTTTTTTTTAAATATTCGTGGATTTTCTTAGTGTTGTCAGAGCACCTAAAGTCACGCATCTCAGCCAACATGTTGAAGTAGGCCATTTAACAACTACAGATATCTGGGGCCTAACTTCAGGGAGTGTCTTTATCAAGAGTGACATCTGACCTCTGCCTTGGGACTTTAAGAACTCAGCAGAGGATTCTTGTGTGCAAGCACAGTTGAGAAGTTCCGGTTGAGAGGAATGGGGCCCTGCCAGACATACAGGTCTCCCCAACAGTAGAGTTTTCAGCACTATATAACCTCTGAACTCCCACGACTATCTGTCATGAACATCTCTTATACTCTTAGGAAACAAATAGTCACCTGTTCTTTTGCACTTAAATATAGTTACTAGCTTAGAGAATTTTAAATGCTTGAGATATAAGGATAGCTATTTTTAGTTCTTGGCTAGCAGCTCAATGGTTGATTGATTTGTAAAATAAAAAACAATAGACTCCAGATTTTCAGGCATTTTTCACATAGAGTAGGCAGAGATAAATGCTTATTGAACAAACTCATGCCTAGATGTTTTTAAAATGTTACCAAATAGAATGTGAATACAGTAATTATTGAAGCATTCTATAATTATTAATTTATGTTCAACTAAATCAAAATGATAATTAATTTGAGGACAAAATACACTTCAGTTTCCATATCTGCACTTTCTCAGTTATTTGTCATTATTCTGCCAAACTGTCTGCCAGGCCATATTCTGTACAATACTGTTTCATGCAACATGGGCAACACTCAACAATCCTAATGCCCCAATGATGAAAGTGCTCCTGTAATAAGGACCAAGAGCTAGGAAACAAACTCCCACTCTCAGTTTTATCAATTATGCATGAATATAGAAAGAAGAATGTAAAAAATTGTAATTTTTCAGGATTTAAATCTTGATTTAGAGCAATAAATTTAATAGAGAATGGAGAAAAAGACTCTCACTCCTACCTACTAACAAAAACAAAATAATGAACCTTCAGAAGTCCTTTGGAAATTGAAGAAAATGTTAATGGAGAAATTATTTTAACTTCATGATATAATTTAACTCTTATTATTTTAACTTCATGATATAATTTAACTCTTTTCCATGATTACAAATTAGAGTAAATTAGATTAAATCCTGAAGAAACAATTACTCCCATTAAAACAGAATGTTTTTTCCTGAATATTAATGTGAGTAAGGAACCGTGCCTGGCACTTTGTTCTAAACAGGGCTTGAGTTTTTATCTTATAGAAAATGATGTTTTCTGGTTAATAGAAACACTTCATTTGACTTTCCCTACATAATTTAAAGAAATAGCAATTCCACAGAAACCAAAGATCAGACTTCAAAGAATCCAGGAACATTTCACATTGCAAATGAGGTAACATTTCAGTACACAAATGCCAATAGAAGTTCAAAGGGGTCAAATTCTCCCTCAACATAGTGCAAAGTAGGATCTAAATAAAAAGATCTAACTTTAAAGAAACTACATTAAGAGACAGAAAGATGGCTAAGTATTTAAGAGCATATACGGTTCTTGAAAGGACCAGATTTGCATTTCCCTGATGATTAAGGATGTTGAACATTTTTTCAAGTGCTTCTCAGCCCTTCGGTACTCCTTAGTTAAGAATTCTTTGTTTAGCTATGTACCCCATTTTTAATGTTTTTTGTTTTTTTTTTTTTTTTTTTTGAATTTTCGGAGTTCAGCTTCTTAAGCTCTTTTTATATGTTGGATATTAGTCCTCTATCAGATTTAGGATTGGTAAAAATTCTTTCCCAATCTGTTGGTGGTCTCTTTGTCTTATTGACAGTATCTTTTGCCTTACAGAAGCTTTGCAATTTTATGAGGTCCCATTTGTTGATTCTTGATCTTACAGCACAGGCCATTGCTATTCTGTTAAGGAATTCTTCC
>NC_034592.1:94151854-94158058 GCF_900095145.1 Mus pahari | reverse complement strand
GAGGGTATAGGGGACATTCGGATAGCATTTGAAATGTAAATGCAGAAAATATCTAATAAAATAAGTTTAAAAAGAAAAATACTAAAGAGAGAAGAGGCCCAAACAAAATAAATCTGGGTCTGTTGTTTTCCAGTTTCAGTTGGTCCATAATAAAAATTCTCAATTGCTCTATGGTTAAAAAGAAGAAGAAGAAGACAAAAAAAAGAAAGGACCAGAATTCGGTTCACAGAGCCTTTATTGTTAGGCAGCTCACAACCATCTATAACTCCAGCTCCAAGAGTTTCAACAGCCACTTCTACTCATATACATAAACCCCCCCACACACAGACTCACAAATATGCATAATTTTATCTTTAAATGAAAAAATGTGCAAGCTATATTTATTTATGTGTGACATCATAAATACCTATCTAATTGACTGTACTATGTTATGTGGTATCTCTTCCTTACTCCTATGCTAATTCAACTCAGACACACACCATTCCCTCTCATGCCTGTCATGGACCAGTAAACCTGAGATATCTGTATTTCATTTCCACTGTCATTCAGTAGTCCTGACTGCTGGAATGTTAGGTAATCAAGTTATGGTTTTAGGACCAGCTTAGTGCCTGTGCTGAAGTCAGCATGTAAGAAATGATGGTAGACATAGTTCCTTTCCTCCATTGTTTGCTCAGAATTGCTTCACTTCCTTCTTTCTAAACTCTTTGCACAGGACACATGATGCTGGCTTTCTGTCCCCTGTCATATTTTCTTTTGACAGACAGCTCATTCCAAGCCTGTTTAAGACTGGCTTTATTTTCATGTTTATTTTGGTTTGGTTTGGTTTGGTTTTTATATTTGTTTGTGTGTTTTAGTCAGCTTTTGGGTTGGGTTGGTTGGCTGATTAGTTGGTTTTCCTTGTCTTGTCTTTTTGATCTTTTCTTCCACCGACTGTTCTCGGTGCATGATCCTTCCTCTGATGCCTCTTTGGCTGCTGGGAAGAAATCTCTGTCAGCCAACCCTGCTCTTTAAGATTAGAACCTTTACTTTCTTCTAAAGTCCAGGCATTAGGATAGAAAATAGCATCTCATTACCTCTCACACAAATAAACAAATTTTGTATTCTCAGTGGCCAAGGAGGAAAGAAGAAATGAAAATTCTCTCCCCCGTTAATTTATAACATAAAATAGTTTCTACTTTTTTGTTGAATGGTCTGACGTTATTTATAATAAGTTCAGTATATAAACTAAACAAGCACAGCTGTAAGCTATCCCTACTGATTATTTGCTACCTTGTGTAGTGTTTAAAACTATAATTTTATTAAGAAGATACTGAGAAATCTGAATGATCTCAAGTAAGGAAAAATATCAAGTTCTCAAATTTTCCTATCTCACTAGTTGTGTGAGTACATAAACTAGCTGTCTGTGCTGAGGCAGAATAATTTACTTAAATGCATTTGTGTGTCACAAAGTGAGGAAGAAGGATTAGGAAGAAAATGGTCCAGTTTGAGCAATTAACCAGTCACTCTGACATAATCCTTGAAACATGTAGATATCACTGTCCTATTCATATTGAGCACCTTTCTGGTCAAAGTGGGGACCTGATCAGGATCAGTAACAACTAAATATCTGACACACAAGCTCCCGCTAAGTGAGTTTTCAAACCTAAGGACATCCATCAAGTCCCGACTTTAAAAACGTCTTTCTTAGTGTTATTGGCAACTGTCTTGATTTCAAAAATTAACCTCATGGGGAACTCACAGCAACTCTTCCTCAGAGAATTAAGCACAAGAAGCAAAGGTTGGCCAGCCCAACTGCCTTTCTAGACTGAGGCCAGAAATGCAGGTTTGTATTTGGGGGGTTTTGTTTCTCTAAAAATGCTTTACTCACTGAGGTAAGCATATTGAACAGGTACATGGCATAAGGGCTAGACTGGGTGAGGAGTGAACTGAAAGTCAACGCATTCTGAAATTAACTTCAGGAACAAATTAAGAAGAGGAGGCACAGAGAGAAAAGTGGTTAAAGAAAATAAACAGGATCTTGATGTTTATCCAGTGCTATCTATTGCCAAACAACACTTACAAGAGCCCCACATAATTAAAATATATAACTACTTTGGCATACTTTTTCTAAAGACTTTAGAAACAAACTAAGATCGGAACACTCTAGGGCATCCGTATTAAATTAGTCCCCAGAACAGAGAGTTTAATCATAGATTTGCTCTGGGCTACTTGTAAGTGAGAAGTCCGGCTAAGCCTGTTGTATAATTTCCCATAGCTCTGTTTCTCCTCAGCTGAGGCCTTGGCCTCACCCTTCTGGAGTGGTTTAATCCCCACCATGCCTTCTGAGATCCTAGGATGAAAGTTTGCTGGAAAGAGAATAAAACACTGCTAGCCCTGCCCCGTTTCACATCTGTACGAGTGCCTTGCATGGAGACCTCATCAGATGAATAAAATCAAACCAAAAAAAAGTAGATCTTTCTGTCTGACAAGTACACTAGCCAGAGAGCTAAGAACTAGAACACTGAACTAGTGTCTAGGGATTAAGACTGGAGAGCCTTCCCATCATCCATTGGACTGTGATGGCTCTTCAAAAGCTGTGTGTAAACCAGGCCAGAAATATGTGGCAAACTAGATTGTCTTAGGGATTGTGAATGTATGAGTGAAACAGTCATAGTCCCTGGCATCCATCCCTTCAGAAACTGTTCCTGCCATTAGCACTGCCTTCAAGTCTGACTTTAAAACACCTACTTGCTTGACATGCATATTACCAGAAAATATTGCTGAAGTGTGGGGACAACATGGGAAAAGAAAAAAATCAAGCTAACCCATTTTGTTGAAATGTCTCGCCAAGAAACAGCTTGGGAGGGGTTGGGGAGGACTAGACTACATAGCCTGTCTTGAAGAAAAATGGTTTGTGGGGTATGGAAACCAACCTAGAAGTGATTCAGAGAATCACTTGAGAGAAAAACAAAGAAAACTTGTCTGAGTTCTGAATGTAGTTGTAATCTTAACCTATGTTGAAAAGCCTGAACCACTGGAACTTCATAATAAGTTGTTTTAAATGCACCATTGACTATAGCATTTGAGGTAGAGGAAAGCCTTAAAAATGAGCAGTCTAGTAAGTACTAGGGTTTCTTAGGCAGGGTAACATGGAGTCCTGTTCCTACAGACATTGTGACCCCTGCTCGTGTTATCTGCCAAGAGCCAGTCCCTGGGGTTCCTTATTAAGTTTCATAGTAATTAATGCTGCTGCCAGTAAAACCACATGACTATGAGGTCATCTCATGAATGGAAGAAAAAGTAATTGTTGTGCCTCATTCTCTCTAGAAATCATTTGAGGTAGCCTGTTTAGGCAGCCACTTCGAAAGTTCTCTGTTGCCCATTGCCACCTTGGTGACATCCTATGCAACCAGGGCAAGCTGTTGTCTCTGAGACAAGAGAAGTGACCTTGATAAGACATCTTTTATGTTTTAAGTATTAAGCTCAGTTCTCTGCAATCAGTATTGTGAATCCTCACAAATCCAATAATAGCCGTTATCTCCATTTTGCAGATATTAATCAGAGCCAAACAGAGTTACTTGCCTCCACATCCCACCCCGTTTTCTTTGCAACACTTTAATTTGAGTTATAATGCTGCAATTTTGGACTGTCAAGTCTGCTTTCTGGGGGATAGCTCATTTGGTAAAGTTGTTGCCAAACAAACATGAAAGCCTCAGTTCAGATCCCCAGAATCCACACACACACACAAAAAAAAAAGCCCAAAGATGAAGGTGTGCTCCTGTAATCTTAGTATTGAGAAGGCAGAGGCACAAAGATGCCCTGAAGCTCGCTTGCTCACACATATATACTCAGAGAAACACACTCACACATACTCACACACACCACAAATTTGGAAAGAAGTTGGTACCACTTGGGGTATTGCTATGATAGGCCTGACCATGCTTTTGTTTAGTAGAATGTGGATTTGGGGGCACTAAATTTGGAAAGCTGTGGTAGGTTTTAAGTGGATCTTAATGGGTTATCCTAGTAGGAATATGGAAGACTTTGTAGCTGAAAGTGATTTAACTGTGCAGAACTGGCCCAAGAGGTTTCAATAGAGAAGAATTTCAGTAGGTGGCCTAGAGACTGTTTTTATAGTATTTTGATGAAGAATGTGGCTGCTTTCTGCCCTTGTCTGAAGAATCTACCTGAGATTTATATTAATTGGCAAGGAGATTTATATTAATTGCATTGACAAAGGAAGAAGTCTCAACAAAGTCCAGCAAAGACTTTGTGCTCTAATTAAGTTTCATGAAGAGTATTTTGAACAAGGATAGCAAGCTGAGAAAGGAAAAATACAAAATACATGGTTTAAGTATTAAAGGGGTACTATCTATTCACCATTACTGAGTTCTCTTGGTATAATATAACATAAAGTCACATAAAATAAATGCACAGCTAAATTAATTATTATCATGCAAATGCTCTTCAATAAGGTCAATGTCAAAAAGTAGACAATTGCAGCCATCACAAACCCCAACCACATGTCTTAAGCAAAACCAAACTTTTACGATCACAATGTTTGCTTCTTTGCTGTCCCAGTTTAGTGTTGTCAATCCTCAAGTGCTTTCCTAGAGTGGCTACTCACAGTCTCAATTTCCTGGATTTGTTTGTTTGTTTTTATCTTTTTCATGTGCTTTCATTAGTCTGAGTAAACACAAATTTGCTGGTTAGCCCAAGTCTTTTGTCACTGGGCCTGTATTTATTTTGCCTGTCTGAAACCCAGCCTCTTGTAAATTTCTCAGGGAAGACCCACGGGAACAATATTCTCTGGATTCTTGAATGTTGACAGCAGCTTAAGACTTTTCCTTCTACTTGAAAATTGGCCTGGCTAAATAAAGAATTCTTGGTTTACATCATGTTTAACAAGTCAGGAGACTTTTATTGGTAATCAGATTTTATTTTCCTTATGAGTAATGTAATATCTCTACCTGGACAGTGAGGTTTTCTTGAAGTCTGGTCATTTTACATACCATGTTTTGGTATGGGTAGTTCTGAGGTCAGTTCTTCAATGAGCAGTTACAAGCTTTTCTTTAAAATCGCAAGGTATTGTAGGTTTTTTTTTTCCCTTGAATTTTTTCCATTTGTTCTGTTCCTTTGTCTTGCATTTCTTCTTTTTTTATTTGTTATTAAAATATTTTTATTAGATATTTTCTTTATTTACATTTCAAATGTTATCCCCTTTCCTGGTTTCCCCTCTGAAAACCGTCTGTCCCATCCTCCCTCCCCCTGCTCACCAACCCACCCACTCCTGCTTCCTGGCCCTGGCATTCCCCCACACTGGGGCATAGAGCCTTCACAGGACCAAAGAGCTCTTTTCCCATTGATAACTGACTAGGCCATTCTCTGCTACATATGCAGCTGGAGCCATGATCCCCACCATGTGTTTTCTTTGGTTGGTGGTTTAGTCCCAAGGAGCTCTGGGGGTACTGGTTAGTGCATATTATTGTTCCTCCTATGGGGCTGCAAACACCTACAGTTTCTTGGGTACTTTCTCTAGCTCCTTCATTGGGGACCCTGTGCTCAGTCCAATGGGTGGCTGTGAGCATCCACTTATGTATTTGTCAGGCACTGGCAGAGCCTTTCAGGAGACAGCTATNTCAGGCTCCTNTCANCAAGTTCTTCTTGGCATCCACAATAGTGTCTGGGTTTGGTGGTTGTTGTATATGCCCAGGAGTGGTATTGCTGGGTCCTCAGGAAATTCTGTGTCCAGTCTTCTGAGGAACCACAAAACTGATTTCCAGAGTAGTTGTACCAGCTTGCAATCCCACCAGCAATGAAGGAGTGTCCTTTCTCCATATCTTCGCCAGCATCTGCTGTCACCTAAGTTTTTGATCTTAGCCATTCTGACTGGTGTGAGGTAGAATATCAGGGTTGTTTTGACTTGCATTTCCATGATGACTAAGGATGTTGAACTTTTTTTAGGTGCTTCTCAGCCATTCAGTATTCCTCAGTTGAGAATTGTTTGTTTAGCCCTGTACTCCATTTTTAATAGGGTTATTTGGTTCTCTGGAGTCTGCCTTCATGAGTTCTTTGTATATATTGGATATTAGCCTTCTAGTGAATGTATGATTGGTAAAGATATTTACTCAATCTGTTGGTTGCCTTTTTGTCTTATTGACTGTGTCCTTTGCCTTACAGAAGCTTTGCAATTTTATGAGGTCCCATTTGTGGATTCTTGATCTT
>NC_034592.1:94122012-94150967 GCF_900095145.1 Mus pahari | reverse complement strand
TCAGTGAAGAATTAAGTTGGAATTTTGATGGGGATTGCACTGAATCTGTAGATTGCTTTCTTCAAGAAGGTCATTTTACTATATTAATCATGCCAGTCCATGAGCAAGGGAGATCTTTCCATCTTCTGAGATATTCTTCAATTTCTTTCTTCAGAGACTTGAAGTTCTTATCATACAGATCTTTTACTTCCTTAGAGTTACACCAAGGTATTTTATATTCTTTGTGACAATTGTGAAGGTTGTTGTTTCCCTAATTTCTTTCTCAGCCTGTTTATCCTTTGTGTAGAAGAAGACCACAGATTTGTTTGAGTTAATTTTATATCTGGCCACTTTGCTGAAGTTGTTTATCAGGTTTAGNANTTCTCTGGTGGAATTTTTAGGGTCACTAAAGTATACTATCATATCATCTGCAAATAGAGATATTTTGAATTCTTCCTTTCCAATTTGTATCCCTTTGATCTCCTTTTGTTGTCTAATTGCTCTGAGTAAGACTTTAAGTACTATATTGAATAGGTAGGGAGAGAGTGGGCAGCCTTGTCTAGTCCCTGATTTTAGTGGAATTGCTTCAAGTTTCTCTCCATTTAGTTTGATGTTGGCTACTGATTTGCTGTATATTGCTTTTTACTATTTTTTTAGGTATGGACTTTGAATTCCTGATCTTTCCAAGACTTTTATCATGTAATATCAATAAGATGTTAATTCTACCCAAGCCAGTCTAGAAACAATGAAATCTCCACCAAAATTACCCTTCTCTTTTACAAATGGAAAAAACAATTTCAAGGGGCTACAAATAAACAAAACTAATTTGTGATAATCACATTGGTGCTACTGGAATAAAGGTAGACAAATAAAGCAGAGAAATTATTGAGTTCAGAAACAAACCTGTTCTTTATTGCAAACTAACTATCAGAAAACATATCAAAGACATTCACTATAGAAATAATTGTGTCTTCACTAAATGACCCTGAGACAAATGAGTATCCATAGGTAAGGGAATGAAGTTGGATTCTCTAACTCAAATTCTGTACTACAACAACAACAAAAAAATAATTGAACTGGATCAATCAGTTAAAAATAAGCTATAAATCTTAACATTCTTAGAAGAGAACATATAGGTAAATTTGAATGATTATGACTTGAGTAATGGGATTGTAGCTATTACACCAAAATATGGGCAACAAAGAAAAGGTGAATAAATTGGATTTCACAAAAATTGAAAACCCATGAGCATCAAAAAACATTCATTCATAGCCAGGTGTGGTGGTGCAGGCCTTTAATCCCAGCACTGGGGAGGCAGAGGCAGGCGGATTTCTGAGTTCGAGGCCAGCCTGGTCTACAAAGTGAGTTCCAGGACAGCCAGGGCTACACAGAGAAACCCTGTCTCGAAAAACAAAACAAAACAAAAAAAACCAACAACAACAACAAAACATTCATTCACATAGGACTGGAGAGATGACTCATCAGTTAAGAACACTGGCTGTTCTTGTCAAGGATCCAGGTTCAGCTCCCAGCAAACACACTGGGAGGTTCTCAACCCCCTGAACTTCCAGTTCTGTTACCGCTAGTGACATCTATTCCAGGGAACCTGATGCCCTCTTCTGACCCTGAAGACACTGCATACACATGGAGCACATGCTCACAAATACATACATCATATAAATATACACATACATAATAGGAACAAATCTTCCTAAAAAATATAAGAAAATAGAAAAGGCCCATAGAATACATGAAAGTTTTCACAAATCAGGTTAATCAATAGTCTAGAATGCTAGCTATGTAATACACTATTATGATTCAATAAAAAAATGTCAATCTAAAATAAGAGATTTCCATAGATGATTCTAAAAAAAAAACACATAGGTGTCCAGCAAGTATATTGTGAGATACTCACTATAATTGGTCATTAGGAAGGTACAAATCGAAACCACAATAACAAAACATTAAGTGAGCAGACTATGATAACAGTTTTGAAAAATCAGGCATTGTGAAGTGTAGGTGTAGGTATGTGGGACTTGAAAATCTGAAACATTGCTAGTTAGAATTAAAATGGTACATCTGTTATAGAAATCGTTTGTCCATTCCTCAAACAGTATAACACAGAACAATTATTTGATCTTCTATTGTACTTTTATGAATCCATTTTAAAAATTAGAAATAGGTGCTCAAATAAATACATGTACACATATGTCCAAATCAGCACTATTTGTAACAGACAAAAAGTAGAAACAGCCTAAATGGACAAACTAATGAAAAAGTAGAGAATTACACAATATTCTCTCCATTTAAACAGTGCAGAATTCAGACACCCGGCACCACACAGTAGAATGTTATCAGCTATAAAGGGAAGTGATATGAAAACATGTGCTTTAACACTGTGAATAAATCTTGAAAACATTATGCAGAGTGAAAAAAAGAGCCAGGAACAAAAGGACAAACAATATTCAATGTTATGTATAGTAAATATTCAAAATAGGTAAACATATAAGACCGAAAGCTGATAGGTGATTCTCAAAGATCTAGACAGAATGAGAAGAAACTGTAGGTAAGAATTTTAAACTGCTACATTTCTAGTACTGTGATAAAATATCATAACCAAAGCAACTTATAGAAGGAGAGGCTTATTCAGGCATATAGTTCTAGAGGGATAAGAATTCGCTATGACATCATCAGCAGGTGTTGGGCAGGAACAGGAAGGTGAGAGCTTTCACCTTCGACTGCAAGCCTAAAGAGAAAATCTGTAAGTATAGTATGGCCTGAAGCTCTCACAGTCTATGTCAGTAATGAATTTCCTTTCCTGAGGCCATACCTCATAAACCTCCCTAAACAGTGTCACCTACTGGAGACTAAGTGTTCTGATATCTCTGCCTATGGGGAACATTCTCATTCAAACCCCTACAAGGGTTTTGCTATGGATGAGCATGATTTCAGAATAGCTCTACTCAGAGGTGCTGATACCATTCATTACCCTGTTCACTTAAAATTGTTCACTTTATATTGTATGAATCTTCTGTAGTAAATCAAATGGATTAAACTTTTTTAAATGACTCATAATCCTAATATGTACCTCTCTAGCAATCCTGTGGGAGAGGCTAGTACGTGTGTTATTCTTCAGTGTCTTGACAAGAGAAATGCAGAAGTGCCAGTTCAGAAAGAGTCACTTAAGAGGAAGGTTAAGATTTTTCTAGCTGTTAGTCATTATGTTAATTATTTCATAAAATGGAAAGTTTCCATTTCCCCTCTCATTGCAAATGCATTGTAACACATTTCCTCTGGCTTAGCGTCAACCTTTTAAAACACATGTTTCTTGTATTTTGCAGACACACTTGGCAAGTGCAGGACAAGATTGATGCCAACAATGTGGCTTATACAACTGGGAAGCTCAGCTTCCACACTGACTACCCAGCCCTCCACCATCCACCTGGGGTAAGGTGAGCTTCAACACATTTTCCACAAGCCAGGCCAAGAAAAAAATGTTCTCCTGGACTGAGTCTAGATTATATATCTCACTGCCTGATATGTCTTATGTCCAT
Source organism: Mus pahari (assembly GCF_900095145.1). Lineage (NCBI taxonomy): Eukaryota > Metazoa > Chordata > Mammalia > Rodentia > Muridae > Mus > Mus pahari. The sequence continues at coordinate 94,147,434 of NC_034592.1, read as the reverse complement.
CTTCTTTTCTGAAACACAATCTGAACTCACAAATGTTTTGTGCCTAAGTTCTGAATGTCCTCACTTTTTAAAGGGAAAAGGACATTTTCACTCATCTTTCTTCTTGGATATAACTATTGGAGCATTTTGCTTTGCCAAGACAAATTTTAAGACAGCAGTATATCTTGAGATTTTTCTGCACATATATCACTCCCACAAGAATTAAACAAGAATGAAATGTCGAAATAGAGTGTGCAGTCATATGGTGATCCCTTGTATAGGCAAATGAATTAAAAACTTTCCGAATTGGGTTTTTTGGAGCTGGCTCAATTGATAAAAATCTTTGCTGCACAAACATAAAGGCCTGTATTCAGATACCTGTCACCCAGGTAAAAAGATACCTGTCACCCAGGTAAAAAGGTATGGGTGTATGTATGTGTCTGTAAATGCAGCTCTGGGAAGGAAGGCAGAAAAAAAAAAAAATACACTCTCCAAGGCATGCTAGCCAGCTGATGCAACTAATTGTTGAGCTCCAGGTTCAGTGATAGACTCTGCTCCTAAAATAAGATGGAGAGTAATTGAGGAAATTTTGGCCTGTTGCTTACACACACACACACACACACACACACACACACACACACACACACACACGAATCCCTCATCAATTTAACAGCTTAAAAGAAGAATCAGTATAGGAAGACCATGTGACATTCGGCCCCATTCTCATCATGCATGCACATGGGCATGCACACACCTTCACACTCACATACATGCATCAAACACACAAAGCTGAACTGATGGGCAGTACATGTGAAATGAAAAGCTTAACAAAGTACTCCCAGTGGATGTCACTCAATGGTAAGAGTGCTTGATCTGCACATATTACACTGTTCAAACCCTGGTAGTGACAAATAATAATAATGAGTATTATTATCATAATAAACAGCTAGATACTCTGCACATGTGTTTTTATTATTTGGGCTGTGCTCAGCTAAGTGGTTATTGTTTTTAGTCATCTGTCTCTTGTCAGCTGCCAAGTTGGCTAGGAAACAGCTCACTTCAGATGGTGAGATGGTTTTGCCTCTGCTCCCCCTAGTTCATTATCTTCCAACAGGCTAGCCTTGTCTTTCTCACATGACAACTGGCAACATTTTCAGTGAGCAAGCCAAAGCATTTGTGAGTTCTTGGGACCTAGGCCAGTAATCAGCATAAGGTCTCTTCAGTGATGTTTTATTTGTCTAAGCAATTAATGAGGCTAGCCCAGACTGTGGAGATAAGAAAGTAGATTGCTCTTATGAAAAGCTGGAAAATGTATTATAAGGGGATATCAGCATAAGGAACAGAATAACCATGCTGTTATTGGATGTTCTCTCCTATCACACCCACAAGATTGCTTGCCAAAGAAGAAGCATCGTGCATAGCAATTTTACCCGCGAGAATCTTGTCTTTCCCTCCTCATCTTTACAAATCATCATCTTCCTAAACCAAACACATTTTTACAAAATCATTTTTTTCTTAAACCGAAAAACAGATAGTTAGAAAATTAAAGACAGTGTAGCCCTCAGTTTTTAGCTAAAGTGAACTAAACTGAAAAAGACCACATACAAATCCATATCTTCAGAGATAGATAAAAAGTTGGGCAATTCTTAACTTAATTAAGAATGAATGGGCCAAAATCAAAATGAATTCTTTTTGGTCGTCATCTTAACTGAATGTGTTTTCCCTGTGCCCTGGTTCTTACCCATTGTTCTTGCCAAATTTAGTTAGCTAAGCTAGTCTAGTATTTGGCTTCATATGTTTTAAATTATTGTGTTGATTGTAAAACACCACATGATTTCTCTGAACCAAACGATGATAGAGAAATGACTCCTTTGATCACCTTTTGGGACAGGAGCTGGGGAAGGAAGGGAAGAGTGAGGCTTATTCTGAATGTGGTACAGACACCAAACCGCCTGCCACTTTCTGTCTGCTAACAGTTGCTTGGAGATGTTAAATGTAGAAACACTTAAAAGAATGGATCTGGATAACTAAAAGTCCTACATATTTAAGTTATGTTTTGCTTTTTGTGAATTTAAGTTTGTTTCTAAATAAAAACAAATCATAAGGAAAAAAGTGATTCAATGGTTTCTGAAATATACTTAAAATATAATAAAATGCTTGGCGTCGTCTCAGTATTTTATGCTTTCTCAGAGTTTTCAGTTTTACGTGACTTCTCTTAGAAATCCTTCCAAGTAGACAAGCTTGACCATACCTTGCTGTGTTATACAGGAACATGAAGCATAAGGTTTTCTAGGACAACCACTAATGGATGAAAAACCTGGACTTGAACCTACATTTTTGCCTATATATTTAACACCATGATGAGTCAGAACTGGAGTTACTAACTTCCATAATATGAAATGTGATAGGTTATTTATAGGTATTGTCATAATATAATTTACAAACTCTCCAAAGACAGTAACTGAATCTTATACTTCTTTATAGCTCAAAACTTAAGACATCTTGTGCATGATAGAAACACAAGCAGTCTGCTCAAGAGAAGCCATGAAGTGTGCAGTATGCCAAAGGGGGCATCAAAAGCCAGTGACTTTCCATAGTTTTTAAATAATGAATTCCTGACTTGTTTTCATTCTAGCAGATAAACATATATATGCTATGTCATTGTGAATCTTCCATTTTGAATTATGAAGAATCTTTTAATACCAAAGTTTGATCTTCTCTTTAACAAATAGAAAAGGTAAATGTTCTTTTCAGTATGTTTGAAATGATCTGGAAAATTATTTTCCTGGTAAGGGTTCAACTTGATCAGGATGAGAAGACACATCTTAAATGACACACAGATGTGGCTTTGTTCACTTTTTTTCTCTGGGCCAAAAGTCACATGCTTCCATAAGGAAATATTTAGAAAGGAATTTTTTTATTCTGAATGATTTATGTGAAACAAAATTGGATTTTATATATGACAGGAGTATATTTAGCTTTTGGATTAGTGGTGAAAATATTGTCAGACTCTATAATCTATTTTCTTTTATAAGATTGTGTTAAAACATACCTACACAAAAGGAGATATTATTTGGCCTACTCATATGTAAAAGATATCAACTGGTCTTTTTTAAACTAATATTTGAGTTGGTGGGTCCATCGTGACAAAACTCAAAAGAATTTAACCACTGTGATTCTCTTTGAGAACAAAGTTGTGTTCTTGTTGTATCTTTTGAAGCTCTGTAAATTTGTAGCTGACATGGCTATTTTTCCTTTGTGTCGCCATGTCGCCTGGTCTCTCCTTGACCTGCTGAGATAACTTTTCTAAAATGCCTTGTTCAGTTTATGCACATACTTTTCCAGGTTAAAAATGTTGCTCCATTTAAAGATTTGATCATTACTAATTTGCTTGAATTATCATCCAAGAATTGACCTTTAGCATATGTAGACACATAAAGACCTAAAACTGGATTTCTATGATTGCTGTAAGTGACTTTTTTTGTTTGTTTTTTGTTTTCGAGACAGGGTTTCTCTGTGTAGCCCTGACTGTCCTGGAACTCACTCTGTAGACCAGGCTGGCCTCGAACTCAGAAATCTGCCTGCCTCTGCCTCCCAAGTGCTGGGATTAAAGGCATGCGCCACCACCGCCCGGCAAGGCAGACTTTTTGTGTTTTGGATTTGTGACAAATGAGCCAAAGATTGAGTACCATATTTATCACATATCAACTGAATTTTGTTATATACTTTGTTACCTCTATTCTTGAATCTCTCCATCTTCAAACTGAAGACAAGTTTACCAAACTCTAAATGCCATCATAAAATGTAATATACAGAAAATAATTATTATTTCAAAACAGTTTATGCATAAAGTCATAAAAATTGATATAAAACCTGTGGCTCAGTGGATAAAACACCTACCAGGCATGTCTGAAGACCAGAGTTTGAATCCCCACATTGCATCTCTCCTGTAATTTCAGTGCAGATAAAACATACAATATATCCTCCAATCAACCTATTTTGTTAGCTAGCCTATTTGGCTAGCTCTAGGTTCAATCAAAAAAATCCTGCCTCAGTAAATAAAGTAGAGAGCAATGGAGAGAAACCATTAATGCTAACTTTAGGACTCTACAATATGTGCACATGTTCATATACAGTCACATATAACATAGACCCACAGGCATGCAAACACATACATGTACACCACCATATGCAGACATGTGGAAAAAGAAATATGGAATATAATTTTAAATTAAATTCTTTTGTCATAATAACTATACTTCAAGTGTACAATGACCATGTGATACTGGTGATTATATTATATTACACAACAAAGAACATGTTCAGCACTGTAGAAAGCCTTAATAGCCACTGTTCTAGACCATCCATGGAAAAAAAAAAACAAGCAAAGCGAATATTTTTCTTACTAACACTAATATGCACCCAAGTATGGCTATTTGGTCACATCAGTGAGACAATGATCTAAAATGTATTGGAATCAGTAAAAGCAAAGTTTTCCCAATAGAATGTCATTAGTTCAAATAGAAAACCAGGCTCTAAATTTAGGTCCTCAGAATCATGCAACCTAAATAAACTCACTCACCAGAAGGAGTCACAAAAATAGTTAAAACCCTATTCACAAAAACAAAATTAATTTTTGCTTGTCTCTCAAATTGCAATACGTTCACCATGTTCTCTTAACACATAATTAATACTTTCCTTGTTTGATTTACCATTTCCTCCCATAACCCCACCCTAATTCATTGCCTTTACATCTTCATGTATGAACTGTCTCATTAGAGTGGCAAGTAGCTATGGCTTGGCATGTTTCCATCTTAAAATTAGTGTGCCTGTGCAACACCACTAGACTAATAGATAAGGTATTTTTCAGTTTGGTCCATATTATCTCCAGAGTGAATGTCCCTTATGCAAAACAGCAAGTACAAGAATCCATCATCTGACATTTAAGACTGTTGGTGTTCTTCCAGCTTGGTCTACCTTTCCTGCTGTAACAATCTGCTGTAGCCAAGATTTTATTATCCAGTAGACTACACAATTTTTAGACCTATCAGCTCAGTCACCTATTTGCATTGTCATTCTATTTAACATAACCCAAGTCTTATCCACAGTCCACTACTCAGTTTAAACCTGCCTCTGTCGTTGGCTTCCCTGCCTGCTGCAGCATGCTGTGCTTCCTGTCTACAACTGCTGTGATTTGTGCCCTACTAGTGAGCCTTAGTCTTATGCCCATGTCATCAACTGCAGTAGGCTTGACATATATCACATTATTATAAGCAACTTTTCATTGTTAATTCCCCTCAATACTGACATAAGAGAATAGATTTTTTTTTGTTTGTTGATTTTTAATTTCTATCTCTTAAATATTTAACATACTGATTTTTTTAAAAAGTAGATGCCATTATCTTTAACTCTTTCTTATTTCTCCTTACAGGTTCAGCTTCTGCACTGTATCAAGCAAACAGTCACAGGAGGTGACTCTGAAATTGTAGATGGGTTTAACGTGTGCCAGAAGCTCAAGGAGAAGAACCCTCAGGCTTTCCATATTCTCTCCTCTACCTTTGTGGATTTTACAGACATTGGAGTGGATTACTGTGATTTCTCTGTGCAATCTAAACACAAGATTATAGAGTGAGTAGTTTTATAAATTCACTGCCATTGGAACAATTGGCCTAAGGGTTAAATAGAAATTTTTTACTATGTTCAAAGCTGTGACTTAATAAGGTGCTAGAAAAAAAGAAAGGAAAAGAAGTTACCAAGTGACATAAAATGTGTCCCCAATCAATGTTAGATTTTTTTGGTAACTAAGAATTCATTTTTTAAGTATAAACTCTGCCTTGTCATAATCAATATGATTATAGGCGTTAGCACTTTTACAGCTGGAAGTGACAGAATATAACTGAAAATGATCCAGAAGTTACATCCTGCCAACCAGAAGCTCTTGCTTTTTCTTCATAACTTAGTCATTTTGTTTTAGTCTCATTTTAAAAGATACTTCTCACAAGCCCCAAGTTTTTCTACATCCTTCATGCTAGCAAGGATAGTGTTTGTTTTGCAAAAACTGTGGCACAGCTGGATGACTCCCTGCCCAGCCACGTCTAGGTCCATTCATTAGACCATTGCTACAAGGACCATACTAGAAGATTGCACAGTGCTACTTAGCCATAGCTGGATCCCCTGTGCATCTCTGGAGCAGAATCATTTTGGCCACATGGACTAAGAATGCAACATCTCTCAGAAAGTTTTAAGCCAGCAGAAATCATAATTCATGTCCTACATAGACTACTTTATGGTTTGTTTGTTTGGTTTTTTTCTTAAACTTCATTGTGAGTACAGGACAAGAAACATCTTACTTTTTTTTTTTTTGGACTGAGTTTCTCCTTGTTCTTAATTAGAATGCTTTCCTTTTTCTTTTTCTTCTTTTCATGCTCAATTAACTTCTCTCTGTGCCTCTCTCTCTCTCTCTCTCTCTCTCTCTCTCTCTCTCTCTCTCTCTCTCTCTCTCAAGTCATAGACTGACACATAATCTTCATTCCTTCAGTCAGCAAGTGTTTATTGGAGCCAAGGCACTGCTTAGTATTTGGGGTGCATCAAAGGAAAAAACAAAGAACCCTACACTTATAGAGCTTATATTTAGTAGAGCGGAGTGTTTACATTTTTCAGCCAAATTATAATGAATGTTTAAAAAGAACATTGCATGTTCTAAAAGGAGGCAGAGTTGATGATAAAGAGGACCTGTAGCTCTGAAGACTTGCTAAGGATGAAACTTGCATTGTCAACCTCCCTAAGTTAGAATTCAGCAAACCACTAACAGATATAATTTATGGGTAGAAATAGAAGATTTTCTGCATTGGTTGGACGGGAAGGATGGAGAAAAGATAAGTTTCAGTTATAACTTTTAGATAGAAATAAATCTAAGTTGCTCTTTGAAAACTGTGAGGTTCACATTGTATTCACCCCTGAGATCCTCATGCCTCACCCTCTGACAAGCATGTACTATTGCACTTAGCATATCGAGTCTTAGTTATAACTTGACAGCTAAACTCAATCACTACTTTTTAAAAATGCTGTTTAGTATTTTAGCTTGATATAAGTAGCCACGATATGCATAATGAGAATATGTATCTAGACCACATCACCCTGTTATGTTTCATTTGTGTTTTTTATGTATGCTATATTTCAAACATATCTTCCAAAAGAAATCGACACTTATTAGATGTTAATTTTGCCTCTTCAATAAAATAGGTTGGATGATAAAGGCCAAGTGGTTCGCATAAACTTCAACAATGCAACCAGAGATACAGTCTTCGATGTCCCCGTCGAAAGAGTTCAGCCTTTCTACGCTGCTCTGAAAGAGTTTGTTGACCTCATGAACAGCAACGAATATAAGTATACGTTCAAGATGAATCCAGGTCAGTGGAGTAATATGACATCCATATTAGCACTACTACAGACTAATGACATCCATATTAGTACTACTGCCGACTACTAATGAACAGCTAATTTGCCCGAATAGCAGGCTCTAGACAACTCTACTTCTCAGTTGTTGACTCCCCAGACTTAAAAATATTCCTGTTTTCAAACTCTCATGGAAATCCTAGTGCATGAAATTTTAAGATCTTTCCATCTAAGAGTCATTCAAAGTGAGGCCAGATGAAGCCTATGTTTAATATTAAAACTGTTTTGCATTTTCTGCCCTGATAGCTTTTTGAAAACTCCTCTGTGTCACCTGTGTGATTTTCCTTATTTTATTAACTAAAGTCGCCACCCTGGCTCAAATCCAAGAAAGAATGCTATTTTCCTTTACACCAAATGTTGTATTTTATGAAAGTTTCATGGGCACAACCTAGATTCTAACATGAAGATTGTCCACACTCATAAAAAGGCATCACTTTTCAAAATAGTGAAAATATAAAGTACAAATGAAATTAATTTTAAACTTCTCTCTTGCTAATCAAAATTATTTTTGTAACTCCCACTCCAAAATACATTAGTAATGTTTATTGATATATCTTAACTAGCAAAGATAGTAATAACAAAAAAGCAGGACCGCCTATCCTAGTGACTGGAAGTGCGTACAGAAGTATTGATATTTTTTCTAGACAATTTCTGCTGATTAAAATATCACCAAACTTGGATCATTTTTTTCCTGTTATTTATTTTTCAATTCACAATAAAATTGTGAATGTTTATTGCTTATATGTTTTGAGATATATATGTGTTATGGAATAGTAAAATTGAGTTAATTAAATATGTGTAGTATTCAGCATAGCTATCAGTTTTCACAAAGGGAACAAACACAGAAGATCTTCTCAGTGATGACAGAGTATCTTTACTGATAATATTGAAAACTAGATTTAATCATAAAGATTTGCATGTTATCTGCAAATAAAGAGAATTATTTGCATAACTTCTCTTTCTGTTGGTTTAGCCTATTTGAACATTTTTTACTGTCTTATTTCTAAGATTTTATTTACCTTTTCATGTGTCTGTTTGTCTGATGCATTTCTGTGTACTACACATTATGTAATGCCCACAGTGTCCCCAACAAGCACATCAAATCTCTAGGGAGTGGAGTTACAGACAGTTGTGAGCCACACTGTGAGTGTTGGATATTAAGATCCTCTGGAAAAGCAATAAATACTCTTAGTTGCCAAGACATCTCTTAAGCCACCTGAACCTCTTCATCTCTTCCTCCTCTCCTCCCTTCTTCTCTCCTCCCTATATCATAAAACCTCATCTTTAACTCCTGAGCTTGGCTTCAGTAATATTTCTACCTCATTCACCTAAGTAAATGGGGCTACAGACACTCACATATCAAACCTAACTGAGCTTTTTTAAGAAATTTTCTTTGAGGTAATAAAGTACATAAATAGAACTATATAACTCCATAAAGCCTTTGGCATGCAGTCAAAGCAGATTTATTTTAGAAATAACACCATATAAAAATATCATGGGAAACATACACACAAAAAATAATAGGAGTTGGAATCCAAACTGGGTAAATGCCTTGATTTGAATTTTCTCACATATGAGGAGATGAAATGCTGCTTTGTTCTCAGTACTTCCTTTTTGAAAAAAAGTATGTAAAATATGAAGAATATAGGGTATCAGCCAAAAATTTCACTATCCTTACAATTACTTAAAGCTCTTAAACTGGGACAGAATGTCCATTATTAATAAATTTGTAAAAAATAGAACACAAAAGCCCTACACAAAGAAAAATCTTTCAGAGAGTGATGTCCATAAAATTCCATCAAACTGTGAAGTTTAAATGTTATGATGTATGTGGGGAACCATTACCTACGGTTGTGTTCCACAGATGACCCTGACAAGTTCTAATGGAGAGTTTCAACCCAATAGTCACACATGGCCTTAGTAAAACTAAAGAGTCACAAAATAATTAAAGGTTAAGAATTTAGGAAAGGAACTGGATGTCATGGAGGTAGGCAGTGGTAAGGATGGGGAAGAGATATGAGAAAGAAGGGGTGAGTGGAAGGAGGATCATTAGAATGCATTATCTACATGTAAAAACTGTCCAGGAACAAAATCAGTTTAAAAAGAAATTGTGACCCATGCGTGGTGGTGCACGCCTTTAATCCCAGCACTCGGGAGGCAGAGGCGGGCAGATTTCTGAGTTTGAGGCCAGCCTGGTCTACAAAGTGAGTTCCAGGACAGCCAGGGCCATACAGAGAAACCCTGTCTCAAAAAAACAAAAGAAAAAAAAAAGAAAACAGAAAAAAAGAAATTGTGTATTTATGTTTACAAAAGAAAACATTCTGGGTTTGTGTGTGTGTGTGTGTGTGTGTGTGTGTGTGTGTGTGTGTGTGTGTGTGTGTGTGAACTGAGTAATGGTGGCATCTTGCATATTGTATTTTCTTGTAATTTGGTTTCTTAGTGAAAATAGTTCATTCTTATTAATTATTACTATGTTGGGCAACAGATTTGAACATGAAAACTTTGTTATTTGCAATCAAAGACATAATTTCTACTTTGTAAATAATAATTTTTATTTTTGTAAATCATATAAATACAAATTATTCATGTCAAAAAATTCTCCTACTTAGGTGATGTGATTACCTTCGACAACTGGCGCTTGCTTCATGGACGTCGTAGCTATGAGGCAGGAACTGAGATATCCCGCCATCTGGAAGGAGCCTATGCTGACTGGGATGTAGTGATGTCAAGGCTTCGTATTCTGAGACAGAGAGTCATGAAGGGGAACTGAATCTCCTGGCCTTAAACTTTAGTGCAAGTCCAATGACTGAATGTTGCTATCTATAACTTGGTTATTCTCATATCATGACCAACATCATTCACATAATAATTTCTTTAAAACTGAACATGCAGCTTCTTTCATCAGGGTGTTCTTCCCTGCAATCATATTCAATATCTCTTATTGGATGTCATGGTAAGGGTTAGTCTCAAAGCATCCCTTCTGTGGCATGCGCTCTCTGACTTTGCATTAGCAAGTATTACCAAAAACCCTTACAAATAGTTTTGTATCTAACAAATCTTTCTGGAAAATTAAACTGTTTTATCCATGAATTAAAGCTTGTGTTTCAAATAAAAGATCTTAAAATATGTTCCTGCTCAGTTGCCTACGTGATCTCATTCTTCATGGAAATCACGTAAAGTGATTGGAAAAGTGTTCATATTTTCATATATATATATATATATATATATATATATATATATATCAGAATTTTGTTTCCCATGCTTAGAGAACTTATTTACTTGATAATCCCAACATTGTTTGTCATCCTTAAATCATGACAGTAAACCCAAGTATGCCAAATGAAGAGAAAAATCTAGTCTCTCGAAATTTGTCTTGGCTAGAGAAATGTTCCCACAGACTGCCAGCATTGCCCTCACCTAAGGACACAACACTACTCTTCATTCCTTGTCTTCAACTCATGAATTTTTAAAAGATGCTGTCAACCTACCTGAATAGACAAGTTGTCTGCTTGCTTCTGGACAGCCTTACCTGCTGGTCTCATCTTTCTGCATGGCCACTCCCCTAGGGCTAGAACTCAGATATCAGAGCACAGCATGAAGTTGTATTCTGTTGAGCCCCCCATACAGATGAGAAAAGAAGCTTTGGAATTCCAATTTGCTGAGATTCTGATAGTACCTACATATTTCATTTTGTAGACATTTGAATCTGTGTAAACTATGTTTCTAGAAATCTCTAAGAAACTTTATTATGCAAAGGAGGGGATTTCCTTGCGGTAACATCATCTTAATACATAGTGATCCACATTTGCTTTCCTCTATGTCTTGCCTCATGTCCCATCTGGACATTTAAGGTTCTTAGCACTGCACTAAATAAGAATGAAAAGAGTGATCACTTTCACCTCATTTCTGATTTTTAAAGGGAAATCTCTGTCTTTCTCCATTAAGTATGATGTCAGTTACAGATCTGTCATATCTAGCCTTCAGAATGTAGGGGTATTTTTCTTCTCCTCCTGGTTTCTTCCAACCTTTTACCATGAGGGAACTCACAGGCTTTTTCTACGTCTATTAAGATGACCATGTGATCTCTGCCATAACTTATGTGTGCACTGAATTAACATTTATCAACTTGTATATGTTAAAAGCATCCTGGCATCCCCAACTTCACCCCCATGCATGATTTTTTTAAAGTTCTTTAATTCAGCTTACAAAAAATTGTTAATAAGTTACATCTGTGTTCACCAGGAAAATCAGTCTATAGTTTTTTATTGTTGGCTTATTTGTCTATTATTATCATCTGGTTTTGATATCAGGATAATACTGGCTTAGCAAGAGTTTGTTAGCATGCCTTCCTTTTCTAATTTGTCTACCATCTAAGAAGTACTAGTATTTGCCTCTTTCAATGATTTGATAGAATTCAGCAGAGCCTCCTCTAGCCCTAGACTCATCTTTACAGTGACACTTGTTATTACCACTTCAACCGTTGACTTTCTGTGGATCAGTTTAAGGTCTTCTTGGTTTAATTTTTGGTATGTCAGATGTGTCTCAGAAAGCATCTATTTCTTTTAGACTTTCCAGGTATTTATGGATTGCAAATTACCAGAGTTTTCACTAGGATCCTAAAATTCATATGGAAGCACAAAAGAGCAGGAATGTCGAACACAATGCTAAAGGTGTTGCAATATTTTATTTCATTGGACTCTATTTTAACATTCTTCTTGTCATCCATATTTTTTTATTAATTTGGGTCCCCAATTCATCAGTTTCTACCCTGCTCTTTATTTTTTCTGGAATGTATTTGTGGATCTGTGTACATATAGATGCATGCATATACCCTTGAAGTCCAGAAGAAGAAGTTAGATACAGTGGAGCTGGAGTTATAGGCACCTGTGAACCATATAACATGAGTACTGGGGACTGGACCAGGTTCTCTGAAAGAGTAGATTATGATATTAGCTACTGATCTATATACTACAGCCCCTTTTCAATTTTTATTTTTTTGATTTGACTTCTCTTTTCCTTCCTAGAGCCTTACGGTGCATCATTACATTGTTAATTTTTTTAATGTGAGCACTTACATCTGTAAGATTTTCTCTTGGAAGGCCTTAGCTATATCTCAAATGTTCTGATAAGTTATACTTTTTTATTTGCCTCTAGAATTAATTTTTAACTTCTCCCCCCCCCCCAATTTCTTCAATGGTACAGTGGACAAAGTGCATTGTTTAATCCTTTAGTATATGTATAGCTTTTATAGATTTTCTTTTGTTAATTTCTAGTTTTGTTTTCCTATGATCTAATAAAATATAAGAAATTGTTTAAATTATTTTGTATTTGGTAAGACCTGTGGCCTATAATATGTTAGGTTTTAGAGGTCTGGATAATGTGCACACATACAGAGAGAGCAGGTGTGGCCTATGAAGCACTGGCCAGCCTACAGTGCAATAGCTTTGCTGTCGGAGGTAGGCATGCATACAGAGCAGCCTTAGAATCCTACTATAACTGGACACGTACAAAATGGCTGTAAAATCATCATCTGAAGTACATGTGGTTAATGATATCACAATGGCTGTCTGGGCCATAAGTGGAGTGGCTGATGGCAGTCCTGATCATGGGACATTTCTGTGTGTAGGGGTCTCAATAACATCTCCTTCTCTGGAGAGGTCTACAGAAGTGACTTACTGGTAAAAGCTTTCCAGTACAGCCATGCAGTAACCAATGACGAACACTATAAACAGTAGGGGGCTATGCATGCAGTTTATGGGACTATTTAGAGTCTAGTACAGTAATCTCCTTTTTCCAGGCTACAGGTGACCATGATGGCACTCCACATGGCATGTGCAGACAGTTGCTGGCACTCTTGTTTATTTGGTCCATCTTCAAACTTCTGCTAAGTGAGTGTTCCAGTGGCCCTTTGTCTGCAGTGGTCCCCAGTGAGTTTTTCTAAGTTTTTGAAAAGTCAAGAATATTGATATCTCCTACCCCATCTTCACCATGACATGACTGCAACACTGCTTTTTTAAAGCTACATAATTAACGATAACTGATGAGTGAAAGTAAATACTATCTAATCCTGTCTTACCTAAGAAAATGTAGCTTGGATTATGGTTCTGTTTTTTTTACTATTTAATTGCTATGGAAATTCCTATCACTGTGGGTATGGCTTCTTGAAGATAGATTTCAGGTCATACTTAGATTCCTGGAAAGGAGAAAGGTTAGTCCCCACCATCAATACTTTGGATTGTGACCAGAAATAAGGTCAAGACTGTTTAGACATCAATAACTGATAGCTATCACAGGTGATGTCAATGTCATCTGAGTGCACCCAACATGTTAAATACACAGCCTAAAATCTAAAAACAATATTGTACATGGGGTAGAATAGAAATAGGGAAATAGATTCTCTTTTCATGTGCATATTTAGATCCACTGTGTACATTTTTGTCCTTACTGCTAATGTCTTCTCACTAAACTCATTTCAGTTATCTGGGAACATTTATAATCAGTGTCTTTCTTTCTGGCCGCATCATGGAATGAACACTTGGAAACATCACTTTCTCCAAGAATAGAAAGAAGGGAAAATTCATTCTCTTCTACTTAGCAACTACAAATTTTAGATAATTTCTAAATGAAAAAGATCTGCATCCAAAACTGGTGCTTTGCTTGTTCGTTTGGTGACGCCTTAGGGAAGGGCAGCTGCATGCCATGCACACCATGCACTGTGACTATGATATTTCAAATGTCCATGTGTTTGCCTAAGGGGAAAAACGGAGAATTAATTATACAGAAATCTTTTGAAGACAGTTGTGCCCAGTGCTTCCAGAAAAGATGTGATTTATAAGGAAAGCATGTAGCAGACAAGAGGATGAGGACAGAATATGTTTTACTGGGACTGACACAGCAATCTGTTCGCCAGCCCTGAGTATATAGAAAAAGGTAGATTCTCTGGGTCTTCTCTTTGTTACTGGAGGACCACAGATAAACAAGAGAAATCTTAGCTGGATGAAGCAAGAGTGGGTACTGCATGCGTGTTAAACATTTCTGAGATGTTTCAGGCAGGAGCAAATGGTTCCTTTGGACCAAGGTATCAAACCACAGTGTGGTTTGTGGACCACCTATAAGCAAAAATTATACCATAATAAGTTACAAATGTAACATTTTAAGTATATAACATTTTATGTCTATCTCAGAAGTTCGAAAATAATCTCATCTGCTTTTAATGATATTGCTATTTATACTTCAGGAAATAGTGAAATGAATGTGATTTAAGACAACTTTTTAAAAAATAAATTGGAGTGTTTGTTGGGGAGCTGTTTCATTGTTTTAGAAACAGTAAACAAATTCCAGACTTATAGGGCAGTTTGTGGAAACTCAACTTTTGGTGAATATCAGGCAAAACTCCCATCATAACAATTATAAAATAATAAAAAGGGTGCTTCCTCCCCAAAATTAGCCTTTACTGGTACTGAACAGTTTCGTTAAATGCTCCTATTATGTCTAGAGTCTAAAGCAATTGATATCTTTCTCCCTTAATGATATCTGACAGCCCCATCTGCTCATTTTTTCCAAACTTTTAAAACTAAATTAGAATTAGGCAAAATATTACAATTTTAGTACAAGTGAAATTCCCTGTCAGCTCAGATTACACACATTGTGCATTGGCTCCTAGCCGTTGTGTTGGAGAAATGTTGGAAAGTGGGTGTGTGTTGAATAATTCCACAGCAGTACCTCCTAGAAGAGCTCTCTAATTCGGAGCTTCTGTCTGGGTCTTGGGCTGTTTTAGGCACAAGGCTTACCTCTGAAGAAAAATGAGAACAGTTTCTGCCAAGACTAGCCACAGTGATCATCAGTAGCAGAGTATGCTGTGCTTCTGTGTACAGAATAAGAAGATAACTGTTCACTCATGGTGAGGCTATAAAAACTAGCTAACATAAAGAACAACTCCTGCCATGTAAATTATTTATTTCCTTGTTTACCTGGAGTACTGCAGATGAACCAAAGTCCTCTCTCATTGATATATAATTCTCCACACACAGGATGAAAATAGTGTCTCTTCTATTGGGTTGGTTGAACAAACTTTGGCTCTTTCAGATACCTGTTATAAAAATAAGCAAAATCTCCAATAAAACTTTGGAAGTTTCAGGGTTTGGGGGGGGAAGGATGCTGTCTATGTTTACTTTGGATCAGCCATTTCACTGCATAGTCTGGATGTCCTGGCACTTTCTTTGTAGACCAGGCTAGCCTTGAACTCACAAAGGTCACCCTGAATCTGCCTCCCAAGGGCTGGGCTTAAGGGTGTATGAAAAGTGTTTCTCTGCTTCAGGTGAAATGAGCCAATTCAAGCCAGATTAAATTATATTAAACTCAGGTTTATTGGGAAGCTGCTCTCAGAGGAGTTCACCAGCCCCAAAGAAGGAGGCCAGGGAAGTCGCCATGGGAAGGGAGAGAGAGAGAGGGAAAAGAGAAAGAGAGAAAGAGCTTGAAAGAGAGGAGTGGAGAGAGAAGGAGAGGAGAGCTTCAAGACCAAAATGTCTGGATTATATGGGGAAGAGCCTCTAGGGGAAGGGCAACCCAGTGCCTGGACTGAAAAGTTCATGGTTAGGGGTAGAGTAGGGACTGAAGGATGCTGAGAGAACCTGGAGGCCAGATCTGCTTTGGTATGTAAGATATGCACCTCAGTCTCTTGCCCATGGGTCTAAAATCAAACAACATGAATCACCACACCCAGTGGATTGAAAGATGTTTTTTAAGCTGTAAAAAGAAGAAAAACATAAAAGGGTTTTCATGTTTTGGTGTGTGTGTGTGTGTGTGTGTGTGTGTGTGTGTGTGGTGATTTGAATAGATTTGGCCTCCACAGATTCATGTGTTTGGATGCTTGGCCATAGAGAGTGACACTATTAGTCTTATTGGAGGTCTTATTGGAGAAGGTATGGCTGTGCTGGGAGAAGTGTGTCACTGTGTAGGTGGACTTTGAGGGTTCCTAGTGCTCAGACTCCACCCAGCATGGAATATAGTCCCCTCCAGCCTGCACATGCAGAGGACCAGATGTCCCCTGCTGCTGTCTTTCAATCAAGATGTAGAAATCTGGGCTCCTCCAGCACCAAAACTGCCTGCGTGCTGCCATGCTTCCCACCATGATGATAATGAACTAAACCTCTGAAACTGTAAGCCAGAACTAATTAGATATTGTCCTTTATATGAGTTGCTTTGGTCATGGTATCTGTTCACAGCAATAGAACACTATGACAGTTTGTTTTGGTTTGAACTGGGTTGAGTTGGGTTGGGTTTTGTTTTCTTTAGTTTCCTTGGAGCTCATGAAGATCTTTGTATAAAGAGATGACAATCTTTACAAAGGTGATCAGATCCCTATTATCTATGGGAATCTTGTATGTCTCGATCTCCTAAGAAGACTGCATGGTACACATATGAAGTGAAACATATTTTAAAATACCATTACACCAGTTTTCATTTGTCTGAAAAAAATCTACTTCTCTCTCATGTTTGAAAAAAATATTTCATATGGAGTTCTAGATTGGTGGGAATTTTGTTTCTTAATTTTCAGAATATGGAATTCTAGGTTGGTGGGTTTTGCTTCATTGTTTAAATCGTTTACTAGAGTAAAATACTACTCTTTTCATTGGCTTGCATGAATTCTTAAATCTAATGGAAATATCCTTACTTCTCTGTAGTGAAGGTACATTCACACACTACTTTTTAATGTCATTATTTTTCTGAAGCTTGGATACGCTATGCCTAGATTTTTGTTTGATTCTAGTTTTACAGTCTGTTCTACTTCATGTCTTTAAACATTGACATTAATTTGAGAGCTGTTGGTAATTATTACTTCAAGCATTGCTTCAGTTTGATGCTTCATGGCACCCTAATGTGAGAAATCTTGCATGGCTAGTGTTGTTCCACAGTTCTTGTGTACTGTTTGATTTTTTCTCACTTTAATTTTAACTTATAGAGTTTCTATTGTCATAGTTGTACATCAGAGATTTTTTTCTTTAGTCATGTCCAGTTCACTCATGAGCCTTTCAGTTTCTGTTATGTGGTGATTGTTTTATTAATTGGTTATTTTATTTATTTACACTTCAAATGTTGTCCCCCTTCCCAATCTCCTCTCCACAAGCCCTTCATTCCATCGCCCCTCCCCTTTGCCTCTAAGAGGGTGCTCTCTCTCTCTCTCTCTCTCTCTCTCTCTCTCTCTCTCTCTCTCTCACACACACACACACACACACACACACTACCACCTCACCCCTCTAGCACCACCCCCCAAGGCTGGGGCAACAAGCCTCTACAGGACTAAAGGCCTCTCTTCCCATTGATGCCATATAAGGTAATCCTCTGCTACATATGTAGCTGGAGCAATGGACCCATCCATTCGTATTCTCTGGTTGGTGGTTTAGTCCCATGTAGTGATTTTTACCTCCAGCCTTTCTATTTGATTCTTTCTGTGAGTTTCTATCTTTCTGCTTATGTCATCTGTCTTAATTAGGGTCTTTATTGTGATAAAACACCATAGCCAAAAGCAATTTAAGAAAGGGATTTTATTCATCTTAAACTCTCAGATCATACTTTATTACCTAAGGAAGTCAGAGAAGAAACTCAAGGTTGGAACCTGGAGACAGGAACTGATACATGGAGGCCATGGGGAAATGCTGCTGACTGGTTTGCTCCCATGGTTTGCTCAGCCTACTTTTTAGACATCCCAGGACCACTACTTCAGGAAATATTAAAAAGAACGGCAAGTTCCCTCGCTATGCCAGGCACCAGCAGGCCACACGGCTCTAGCAGGGTGTTCTCATCTCAGCAGACTCTCTGGTCTGGAGTTTCCAAGATGTCTCCACCCAACTCTCTAAGTTCTGTTGGTGGGTCATTGCCATACCAGCCCCAGGCAATGACCACCCACCTCACAGTTGTCTGTCACAATTTCTAGTAACACGGTAAAATCAAAACTCTAGAAGCTAATAATTAATCAGTCAAGATTATATATGAATAAATTCTCAATTCACGAGACGCCCACATAGTAATTTTAGAGCCAATTAATAATGATACATGCTGCCCACCTAGTTTAGACAAGTTGTCCCAATTTTTCTAATCTCTATATTATAGCTGCCTGTGGTTATCTGAAGCCATGTAGAACCTGAATCGGCCTGTTCATCCTCCATTTTCTTCCTCCTTTTCCCCTGTATCGCTCCCTGTCTCTGCAACTCTTAGCTCCGCCTCCCTTTTCCCTGTCCAGTCACAGGCTTCTTGATGTATTAATATTTAAATTAATTGGACAGGGAAAATCCTGCTATATATCACCCTTTCTGTCCAAATAAAAAGACAAAAACTTTTCTTCAAATATAAATTGAACACTATTACCATTTTGTAATTTGTAAATGTTACTCTGCCCTGTTGGCAGCTCTGCAAGCTGTTTGTGCCATGAGTAAAGTTCTGAGAAATCTCTTCCCATACCCAATCTGGAATTGTAACAAATTTGTTTCTAAGAAATATGAAGGACTTCCTCTGAGCACAAATATCAAATTATCTTATGCCTTTTAAAGACACAGAGTCTGGGAAAATATCATAACACATTGAGGAAACAATGAAAAACAATTACACTAGCTTTTTCAAATACAGTTAGGTTAGATAGACCTAACACCCAGTCCATCATTTTTGTCAATTAACATAAAATACTCTGTCATCTGTCCTAACTTAAAAGACTTACAATTCTACACCTGACTTATGTCCTGGCTTTAGATTGTATGCCATCTGAAATGTTAAATAGC
This sequence comes from Mus pahari, assembly GCF_900095145.1. Taxonomy (NCBI): domain Eukaryota; kingdom Metazoa; phylum Chordata; class Mammalia; order Rodentia; family Muridae; genus Mus; species Mus pahari. Next base: position 94,128,229 of record NC_034592.1, on the reverse strand, counting down.
CTGGGTTGGCTATGTGACTATAAGTGCTTTCAACCCTGTCAGAAATCCAAGAAAGGCCAACATTATCTGAAGATATAGGAAGTCTAACACAGCTTCCAGAACCGAGACACACTGTAGAGACAGCTGCCTAACTATACAGCCCCAATAAGTCAGGAAGCTGGACTTCAGCCTTCTGGTACAGGATCACCTGACAGACCTTGAAAAATCAGGAATTGTTAAGGACTAGCCTATTCTGTCTTAGCAGAATTAAGCTGCCCTGACCTGTAAGTTGTGTCCTTTCAATAACAGCACATGTCTGCAGGAGAGATAGGCAATTTCTGCTCAGTGGCCACCTAGCCACAATGTATCACCTCACCTGGACATATAGATGTTCTGTTGCTTCTTTGAATCCAGGAATGGGAAGCTGTTAGGAACAGATTTGTCTCAACAACAAGTGAATAAATAACATTAAATGTCTCATTCTGTGGATTTCTGGTGTTTTTGAAAACCAACTATCTATGTAAAGTAATCTGGATTGTTGGTTGTTAGGTACCCTCAGCCATTTCTAAATTTAAAAAAAAAAGCTGAAAACACACTAACAATAAACTCAGAGCCATGAATTTGCTATTTGGCCCTTAACTCACAGGTTTAAACATCTCAGATCAGTTTATAATGGTATTTATAGAAATACTGGGTCCAAGCCTTGTACTTATAAATCTTTGTATCAAACGAAGAAATTTATACCAATGGAAACCTTGATTTTGTATCAAAATAAATTCTGTACCAAAATAAGAAATTATGACTTCAACTTAGTAACAATTATAAAGGTTTCTACCAGATGAGATTATGGCTATACAACCAATTGTAGCTATTTCCTCCCTGTTCCAATTATGACCATTTCTAAACTTCCTGGAAAGGCAACCTTAGAATAACCACCACTAGTCCCAACCCAAAGAACTGGGACGACAACTCTTCATAATTTCTTCAAGCTGAATATGGGTGTTGAGATATTTGCAATGGGGGGAAAGGTAGGGGAAAATGGAGGAGTTGTTGGTCTTAGGAAGGGCACACCAACGATTGTATTAGTCTCTGATGTCTGTGTCCTGACTGGATCCAGCTGAAAATCCGAAACATCAGGAGTTCAAGCAGATCAGTTCAGCATGTATGACGGTGAGATTCACCAAGGTTGTATATTCTGTAATAAACAAATCTCAAAATAAAATTTTAGTATCATCAAGGTAACTTTTTTGTTGTTTGAATCTCTGTAATCTAGTTCTTCAGGGGTCTCTCATCATATATGATCCATGTTACTCTGGAAGGTGTATAGACACTAATCATCTTTTCTAAAAATTCAAAGACAAAACCTTTCTCCCAAATCAGCATACCCTTGAGCTAATAACCAGAAAACCATTATAATGACCTTTCTTCCAGAGGAATAGTATAACCACAAAACTCAAAATCACACCAATTTTGAAAAATAAAACAATCTAAAACAAATGAAGTAAATTAAAATACTGTATGTGCCTATTCTTAAGCCTTTTCTATTTTGCCATGAACAATAATAACCCAAGATTCATGTGGAGCCCATGTGAGACAGAATTTAAGTATCCTGTAAGGCATATTAGAGCAATAGATCTCTATATCATCTTTAAAGCAATTAATTCAAACTTTCACTAATATCTGCCTGTAGGAAGATATTAGTTTTTCCTTGTTAAGCTCTCTGCCTAGAGCAGCCAAGTTGTTATACCATCTATCTGTTCATCTCTCTGCCTGGAGCCACAGACATTCATAATTAATCTTAGCAGGGAATTATCACTGTCCTCTCTACTTGGAGTCAGTGACTAATTTTCCCTATTGTAGTTCTGAACCGTGGGCGAAAATCCCTTTTCCCTATACAACCACAGGCTTCTTGTTGTATTAATATTTAAATTAATTGAACAGGAAAAGTCCTGCTACAGACCACATTCTCAAGGGTAGAACCACCCACAATGGTCTGGACACTCACACATCAATCACTAATTTTAAAAATGGACCACAGGTTTGTGTAAAAGTATCTTTTATTCAGCTGAAGTAATTGTCACATATCTGAGGTTTACTGCCTCTCTCTGCTAACCTAGGCCTAACCCTGGAAGCCTCTAGCTTTCGGACATTATAATCTAGGCCTAGAATGCTTTCAAACTCACCCCATCCTAGTTCTTTCCATGCTCTGGCTGGCTGGTTTAACTCAGCTGTTCTGTCTAAACTCCTCTTCAAGCTGACTCACTCAATCTGGCTTCTCTCCTGGCCTCTGATGAACTCTCAAACGAACTCTAGCAATCTGTTCTGACCTTTTGGCTCCTTCTCGTTCTCTGTCTTGTTATATCTTCACGTGTGTCTAACTTGTTCTCTTTTCAACCCATCTCTGTAAAACTCTCCCAGTAAAACTACCTCCTCCTTCTGTCTGCACTGCCCCTCAAGTACCTTCCCTTTCCATTGTCTTCTCATGAGACTTGGGCATATCCTATTCTTTCAAAGCTTTCTCACTTGTTTTTTCATCACTTTGCTACTCAATTAGACATCACTATCAAACATGGATACTTCTACAAACTAACTTTACTTTCATTACTTGGGATTAAAAGTGTGTACAAAGGGCATGGATTTAATCCAAAACCAAAAGGATTAAAGGTGTATACTAAAGGCTTGACCACACCACAACTAGAAACAGGTTTGTTTGTTTGTTTGTTTTTCAGTAAATAACACAATCTTGATTTTCATGGTGTGATCGCATAAACTGCAACAAGTTTATTTGCCCACAGGCCAATTTCATAGGGATATTTTCTCAGTTTAGGTTCTCTCTTTCAAATAACTCTAGCTTATGTCAAACTGACATAAAACTAGCCAGCAGGGCTGTAGCGATGGCTCAGCAGTTAAGAGCATCTATTGCTCTTCCAAAGGTCCTGAGTTCAAATCCCAGCAACCACATGGTGGCTCATAACCATCTGTAATGAGCTCTGATGTCCTCTTCTGGAATGTCTGAAGACAGCTATAGTGTACTTACTTATAATAACTAAATAAATCTTTTTTAAAAAGGAAGGAAGAAAGAAAAAAGAAAGAGAGAGAAAGAGAGAAAGAAAAGAAAAGAAAGAAAGAAAGAAAGAAAGAAAGAAAGAAAGAAAGAAAGAAAGAAAGAAAGAAAGAAAGAAAGAAAACCTAGCCAGCATATCATTCATTCATTCTTGCATGTTACTTTTTTCTTCCATATAGTGATCATAGGTTCAAAGTTTTTCTATTCTAATTATTCCAGTATTTCTTCTTTACTCAACTTATTGTTTCCTTAACTGTACAGATGCTTTTTAGTTTTATAAGGCCCCATCTTTCCATTGTTGGCCTTAATTCCTGGGTAATGAATTCTGTTTTCAAAGTCCTGTGCTACAACTGGTTCCTAGGTAGCTCCCTATGCTTCCTTGTAGCAGCTTGGTGTTTGCGGTTTCAAAATGAAGTCTTTGTTCCACTTTGAGTTAATTTTTGTACAGAGTGATAGGTGCTGGTATAATTTCATTCTTCTGTGTATAGATATTAAATTTTTCCAGACCTGTTGTTGAAACTGGTTTTATTTCCTCCAATGTACGTTTTTGTCATTTTGTTGATTATCAGATGACTACAGCTACATACATTCCTCTACTTTGTTCCATTGTTCCACATTTCTGACTTTGTAGCAACAGTACCATACTGGACTTATTATCGTAGCTTCATAATATATCTTGAAATCTGGGATAGTAATTTTGACAGTACTATAAATTTTGCTAATTGTTTTGGCTATCCAGTGTCATCTCGGGTTCCATATGAATTTTAAATTTTTTTTTCCTATTTCTGTGAAAATTCTGTGCCAATTTTATTGAGACTGTATTGAATACATACAGTTCTTCTGATAGGATGGTCATTTACACAATATTAACGCTATTGATCCATGAACATGGTGGGGGATCCTTCCATTTCTTTGTTTTTCATTTTTTATTAGATATTTTCTTCATTTACATTTCAAATGCTATCCCCAGTCTCCTATACCTTTCCCCCACCCTGCTCCCCAACCCATCCACTCCTGCTTCCTGGCCCTGGCATTCTCCTGTACTGGGGCATGTGATCTTCACAAGACCAAGAGCCTCTCCTCCCATTGATGGCCAACTATGCCATCCTCTGCTACATATGCAACTAGAGATACAGCTCTTGGGAGTACTGGTTTGTTCATATTGTTGTTCCTCCTACAGGGTTGCAGATCCCTTTAGCTCCTTGGATACTTTCTCTAGCTCCTTCATTAGGGGCCCAGTGTTCCATTCAATAGATGACTGTGAACATCCACTTCTGTATTTGCCAGNCACTGGTATAGCCTCACAAGAGCTATATCAGGGTCCTGTCAGCAAAATCTTTCTGGCATATGCAATAGTGTCTGGGTTAGGTGGTTGTTTATGGGATGGATCCCCAAGTGAGGCAGTCTCTGGATGGCCATTCCTTCCATCTCAGCTCCAATCTTTGTCTCTGTAATTCTTTCCATGGGTATTTTGTTCCCCATTCTAAGAAGGAATGAAGTATCCACACATTGGTCTTCCTTCTTCTTGAGTTTCATGTGTCTTGCAAATTGTGTTTTGGATATTCTAAGTTTCTGGGCTAATATCTACTTATCAGTGAGTACATATCATGTGTGTTCTTTTGTGATTGGGTTACCTCACTCAGGATTATATCATCCAGATCCATCCATTTGTCTAAGAATTTCATGAATTCATTGTTTTTAATTGCTGAGTAGTACTCCATTGTGTAAATGTACCGCATTTTCTGTATCCATTCCTCTGTTGAGGGACATCTGGGTTCTTTACAGCTTCTGGCTATTATAAATAAGGGTGCTATGAACATAGTGGAGCATGTAAAATCCTTCCATTTTCTAATGTCCTCCTCAATCTCTTTCTTCTGAGATTTGATGTTTCTATACTAGAGGCTTCTTTCATATCATTGGTTAGATTTATCCCAAGATATTTTATTATATTTCAGGCTATTGTAGTTGGAGATATGTCCACAATCTCTCAGTGTGTGTTTATTGTTGGTATATAGACAGACCACTGATCTTTTAGCTGATTTGTATCTTCCCTCTTTGCTGAAATGATTAATGATTGTTTCTGTACTGGGTTCAGAGGGAGGTAACTAAGAAAACTGCTTCAAGATCGACTATGGGACTGAAGTGAGCAAGTCTACACACAGGAGTGGAGCAAGTGTGTCTCCTGGTGTATCGTTCCATAGGCAAAGATGCCGCTGGACTTTAGCTGAAGCTACATCTGAAGTCCTTTCAGAATCCTCAAGCTTGACTGGTTTACTTACAGCATGAGAGGGAAAGAAATGAAACATTCTGAATCCAGAAGCAAATAATACTCATGGCAGAATGAAGGTCATAAATGTTGATAATTTCGTCCACAAGGTGATGTTTTGTTTTGTTTTCTGGGTCTTGACTAGAGCCATAGTTGGTGTTACTGCCTCTGAAAATAGTTCTGTTAGGACTTGACCTCCATTAGGAATTTAAAATCTTCTACAGTTTCTAAACTTCTAAGGAAAGTGCTTTGGGCATCAAAGTATTTAACACTGATTGAAATGAATAGAAAATCTTATCCCCCATCTAGTTGGCCAATTTTGAACTGAATTTTGAAGGAAGAACAGGAATTTATAGACATAAAATTGGATTTCAGATAGCTGAAATTTTTTTCAGAGACTCGGAGGTATGCACTAATCCATAAAATCTAACCACATAATATTTTCATTTTAAGACCATTTTGTTCAAATCTGTTCTCCCAAACAATGTTTAACACAGGAAATATTTCAGTTTATAAATATATCTGTTTCATAGTTTCACAAAGAGAAACTTCTTTCAGTAATGCTTACCTTTGTGTATAATTTCTTTCTTTTAAATTTCCTCTCTCACTATTCATTTGTTCACCTTTTAGTGGTTACCTGGAAGAAGAAATAGAGATGGATGAGGGAATCATGTGTTATGTCACGTTGATGACCTGTGGAGTCTTTTCAATTAACTAGCCAAGCAGTTAACATTGTTCAAATCAAAGCAGAGAAACAGAATACAGTGGGTATCTCTATTGCCAATAAGGCAATATTAAGAGTTTGGAGGGAGCCGGGCATGGTGGCGCATGCCTTTAATCCCAGCACTCGGGAGGCAGAGGCAGGTGGATTTCTGAGTTCGAGGCCAGCCTGGTCTACAATGTGAGTT
>NC_034592.1:94116694-94121941 GCF_900095145.1 Mus pahari | reverse complement strand
AAAAAAAAAAAAAAAAAAAAAAAAAAAAAAAAAAAAAAAAAAAAAAATTGGAGGGAAGTCATTTCTTTGGATGATTATATTCGGGAAACTTAATCATCTTTACTCAGAACCAGCTGCTATAGCCCATAATATGTCTTGTTGTATATATCACTAAAAATGCTAACAACTACATCCAAGCTCTTTATCCCTCCTTCCCAGAGCCGGAACATTTAGCCTGCAGGAAAACACAAGCCTATGGAGTGGTGCCCTAGGAAATTGTCTTCTGGAGAAACAATGCAATACATAAGATGTTTGTCTTTTTAATATGAGGCCACATTAAATAGTCTCTTCCTTTGACTGACTCCATAAGCTCAGCTAATAACATCAGTTTATTGTCAAATCATTAAGGCTTTGACCATGGTCACACCATTGAATGTCCTGAGGAAAACTGACGATTTCAACTATGATCTAATCTATATGTTTTCTACATGTAGATCTCCTACTCAAACCTCTGCCCCAAGTTATATGTGTTTAATCTCCACCTGTCAAATGGACACAGTCCGGAATGACGTAAGCTCAATTTGTTCAAAATTCTTTCTCACTGGACAATCATAAGTCTGCTATTTGGATTCTTTCCTTCTGCTCAACCCCTTTCTTCTAACCTGACCTGAGTGTCCTGATCGCCTAACTTGCCAGCAAGAAAGACACGCCACAACAAGATCCTTCTGCAGATGTTTTTAAATGGGTTTTATTGCTGAAGCGAAAAGACCCCGAGCCTGAAAACTGGTGCTGCTTAAATAGGCCTAAGAGGAATATGTCACTCTACGATTGGTGCTCACTATATACCCTCATTTGCATGNTCCGGGCTTGAGCTGTGACTCATCATCTGTGCTGTTTGAGCATGTGCACAACAGTTGTCAGTTAGTTGTCAGTTAGTTGTCAGTTAGTTGGCTGATGCCCTTCGGGCTCAGGTGCCATCTTATAATGGTGAATATGGCTTCCCACACCTGAGGGAGAGCCTCAGTGGGCCAAGTCTCCATGTATACTGTAAGTTTCTCTCCATTTCATTTCCCAGCATTTGAACTCAATCCTTGATTTTTTTTTTTCCAATCTGGCTTCTGAAGCAACTTTTTAAGTAGATTTATAGCTTTTAGTATTGCTCATTTACAATCCCCTCTTCAATGAAGACAGACAAATCTTTTAAAAAGAATGTCAGGTCAAGGCACTTCAGTGCTATCAACTTTTAAATAATTTCTCCTTGCTTTTAAGATAAAATACCAATTCTATAATGGAATATGTTTAGTGTTTGCATGACCTGGCCCTGTCTCCATCTCTAGTCTCATATACCCCTCTCTCCCTCAGGCATTCCCTTGTTCTATAACCCCTATGATTATAAGTCTTTTGAGTACTCACCTTGAGCCTGGAACTATGCTAATATTATGTATCAGCATTTTCCAAACTTTCCTAATGATGCATATCACCTGGGGTTCTTGCTATAAATATAAAGTCTGGTCCTAATCCCAGACCTATTGAATCATAGTCTTCAGGGAACTGTCTTGTAAGCTATACTTTTTCTAAGTTCTGTGGATGCAACTTATTATCTGCGAAATTTGGGGAAACATTGCTGGTTGTTTACACTTTCATTTAGTCCTCATAAAGTTGGGTGAAATAAGAACTGTTGTGATTCTCACTTACTGAGTTCAATAAGACAAAATAAGGAGCTTATTTGTCCAAGTATGAAAGTATAATGTTATTTTAGTGATTTCAACCCAGGAACCCAACCTCAGAACTTATACCACAGCCGCAGTCTGCTTTCTTCACTTGGAAGTCAGAGCCTGCCTTGGTTCCCGTGCCTCTTCTTGTCTTTTATTTACAGAGTTATTTTCCAGTCTTTTCTTGCAAAACTACTCTTAGCCTCATTACCTTACTCAAAGGGCAGCTTCCTTAGCCTCTTCAGTCTGCCGTAGTTGCCTTCTGTGAGCAATATTAGCATGGCTTATTAATATGCATATTTCCCACTAAGAGTCTATAAGGAGGCATGTTTTTCACATCCTTATGAATCTTTCCTCTAGCAGAATTCCTCAGTTGTACCAGACATACAATAAATGTCTTCCAAATAAATAAAATATATTGCTTTTGCTAAGAAATTACATGAACTTTTGATTATACAATATGACCTAGTGTCACTCCAACAACAACAAATTATTTTGATGTAATGAATGGTGAGCTTATCAAACTGACCTATTTTCATTCTGGCAACATTTTAGAAGAGTAAGAAAAAATCCCATTCCTTTCTATATTCAAAGTAATTATAGGTGCACCCTGACAAAGAATAAAGGTACTTCAGATCCAAACTCTCAGGTACATAGGCATATTGTGGAGATTGAAGTGGGAAATAAAATAGAAAAGATGAATGGAAATCATATTTGCATGTCATCTTAGACCAGGAGGTAGAACTCTGCAGTGTTGGCAGTGATTCATGTTGAACAGGTAAAGATGACAAATAGGAAGGTGTCCTCTTGTAACCCATTGGAGGACATTCAGAATAAGAAAAAACAAACAAACAAACAAAAAACAGACTATCCCAAAAAGAGTGAGAAGGAGCTTTACTAATGCAGGAAGGTTATGATAAGATGCCTATAAAAGAGAAAGAAAAGACAGAAACACAGAAAATAAGTAAATCAAGTCAAACACAGCTCCAGCCAAAAGGGTGCAAACCAAGAAAATGGAAAGCAGAAGAATCATTAAAAATATAAACCATGTAGGGGCTGGAGAGATGGCTCAACAGTTAAGAGCACTGGCTGTTCTTCCAGAGGTTCCAGAGGCCCTTAGTTCAATCTCCAGCAATTACATGGTAGCCCACAAGATCCAATGCCCTCTTCTGGTTTCTGGTGTGTAGGTGTACATGCATATAGAGCAGTCATATATATATATAATCTAACAACAATTATATACATACATATATACATATGTACATACATATCATGTAGTCCCTGTAAAGACACACTGCTTTCTACTGTCTATCCCTCAATGAGCCACAAGCTTCAAATATATTTGTGGATCTTGGTGAAACAGTGATTCCTCCAGCAAAGGATAACTGGAGACAAGAATCTACTTTGTCAATCTTTAGGATATGAACAGATAGGCTGAATTTAACTAGCTATAGCCCTTGGAGGCAGTAATGGTGAGTTGAAAGGCAGGAAGCTGAGAAGCTAAAAACCACAGGCATGAGTCTCCTAGGCAGTCAAATTCACAGGGAAAGGCAGCCCTGATATCAACTGATAATCATCCAGGAGTTTTACAGAGCTGCACCCGAGGTTAGCATTGGATCAACCTCTGGAACACCTACCTGCAGCCACTGTTGCAAGTTCCAGAATTCTGATGCTCAGGGGATTATTTAACATCCAAAGCTGCATCTGTTAGCAGTATGTGCAGCACTTACAGAGATTAGAAAGTATGGCAATGTCTTGAGAGGGTGAGAGACACCTTCCAGCTAAACTACTGTCTTGCCCCAACCCCACTCTAGGGAGCTGCACATTGTGACAAAGTCTTGAAAGGGTGAAGAACCTATCCAGTCCACAGACTGCAAAGCTAAGAATGCCAACAAGAGCTAGCTGACAAGAACCTGATAGAGCTGTCTCCTGAGAGGCTCTGCCAGTGCCTGATTAATACAGAAGTGGATGCTTACAGCCATCCATTGGATGGAGCACAGGGTTCCCAATGAAGGAGCTAGAGAAAGGACCCAAGGNNCTGAAGGGGTTTGCAGCCCCATAGAAGGAACAACAATGTGAGCTAACCAGTACCCTCAGAGCTCCCTGGTAGTAAACCACCAACCAAAAAGTACTCATGGTGGGACTCATGGCTCTAGCTGCATATGTAGCAGAGGATGGCCTAGTCGGTTATCAACGGGAGGATAGACCCTTGATCCTGTGAAGGTTCTATGCCCCAGTATAGGGGAAAGCCAGGGCCAGAAAGCAGGAGTGGGTGGGTTGGTGTGCAGGGGGAGGGGGGAGGGGATAGGGGATTTTAGGAGGGAAAACTGGGAAAGGGATTAACATTTGAAATGTAAATAAAGAAAATATCTAATATAAAAAGAAGAAAGAAAAAAAAAAAGAATGTCCAGCAGTTGCCTCTGTGTACAAAGAAGGGTAGCTACTACAGGGGAAGGTTTTCTGGTAGACATCTACCATTTCTCCAATGCAGGCTCAAGATTAGTGTAATCCACAGGCACTGCAGATGAACTCTCTACCACTTCAAGCTTGTAATCTCCTGCCCCAAGATTTCCAAGGACCTAGAAAAGAAATGGTCCAGCAACTCATCCTTTAGGCTTCTGTTACCTGTTTCCCAATTTTTACCCTTTTATCTCACACATGCTCTTGAATTTGCATTTCACAGTTAATTTTTTCTTCTTTATTCACTTTCATACATTCCTCTAATTTCCTGTGTGCAATTTTTATTACCAATTTTCTTCTTTTACTTTTTCTTTCTTTCTCTTCCTTTTTGTCCTATGTGTTTTCTCTTTTTTCCTTGATATTATTTTTAATAGTATTTTAACCTTGCCTCATCTAGCCTTAATATGAAGGGAGGTGCCTAGTTTTATTGAAACTTGATATGCTCTGTGTGCTTGATGTCCCTAGAAGGTTTGTCTTTTTCTGAAGGAGGAGAAATAGATATGGGGGAGAGAGGAGGTGGTGGTAGGAAGGGAGTGGGAAAAGAGAGAATAGGAACTACGGTTGGGGTGCAATATAAGAGAGTAGAAGAGAGAGAGAGAGAGAGAGAGAAAGAGAGAGAGAGAGAGATCAAACTCTTATCTGTGAGGAAAAAGATGACAGAAGAGAGATAAACTCCTCTCTTCTATATCACCAAGAATCTGAAAGAAACCACTATTTGCTCTTTAAATCCAAACAGGGAGGAGAGGCATGGAAGAGTGAAGGACAGTCTTCAGCAGACTATGGGAAGTTAAAGAATACAGAAATACAGAATACTATATTTGAAAGAATAACGATAAACTATTCCAGAACACTAAGCAAAGTCACAGAAGAATCTTGCCTCAAACTGCTCAGAGTTTTTAAACAAAAGAAAAATAGAGAAGGAGGGGTGTTCGCCTGGCGGCAGTCCCCAGGCTGACCCGGCACCAGCACCTGTCCCCGCCCGAGGAGGGGTGTTCGCCTGGGAGTTGTCCCCCGGCATCCAGCGCCTTTCCCCACCCGAGGAGGGGTGTGCGCCCGAGAACAGTACTAAGGCTTGGGCCGGCATTCGGGGCCTTTT
>NC_034592.1:94111221-94116683 GCF_900095145.1 Mus pahari | reverse complement strand
AATAATAAAAAAAAAAAGAAAAAAGAAAAATAGAAACCCTAGAAGCAAAGACACAGAAAAAAAAATTAAGTAATTAAATAAATAAACATTAATCTAGAAAAATCCACAAGCTTCATAAAGTGTACGGATGTGAGGAAATTAACCAGTGGCAGCCACCCTATGTCATTACTGAAACTACTGTGGTTAGAAAGGAGAAAACCCAAGAGAAACTGCTGGGAAGAGAGTTGGAAGAAGAGAAACTCACTACAACCACACAAAGCCCTAAGCCCATCCTCCACCCACAAGATCGCGATGTGGATCTCTTGGGAGAACCACAGAACTGTGCGAACACCTCGGGTGAACTGTCCTGAACTAGAACGTCACAACCAAACCTACTAAAAAGCAAATGGGCAATCCGAGCAAGGATTCACTGACTGTACTCAAGAAAAGGGTAAATAAAAGAGGAGCGTGGCCATGTGAAGGTCTTGAAGATTGACATTCAAGTGGAGGAAAGGCAGTCACCCCCTCAGACACACAGGGAAACAGCTGAAGCAAACATTTCCCTAGAGTGCTAGGAAATCCTTAGGGGTTCTGACTCCTGCTAATGCCTAACCTGCAGCCTGTTGGAGCTCCACAGAGACTACACATCTACAAATCTGTCTGATGTGTTTGTTCTGGAGGGCAAACAAAAGAGCAGCAGACCATCAAGGCTTGCTCCTCAAGCTCTTTCAGGGAGGGGAAAAAAAATCAAACAAGGTTCCCACAAGGAAGATATAGAAACTGACACAATAAAACTTTTTATGTTTTTTCTTTTGCATTACATCAACTTTGGATTTTTCTATTCATTCATCCATTCATTCATTCATGTCCTAGAACTCACTCTGTAGACCTAGCTGGCCTCATACAGAGGCAGAGAGCAAAACCCAGCGATCAGCTGCCTCTGTCTCCCAGTTACTGGGATTAAGGGCATACACCACCACTGCCTAACTTTCAGGTTTTAAAAAACAGTGAAGCACAAATATATCTTGCCTTCATTTTATATTAATTGTTTGGATTTTAAGATTTTTCTCTCTGTTTCTACACCTATTCTATTCTGTTCTGCCCACATTTTTCTTACCTACAATGCACAAAATGCATTTCTACCTCACTTTGTCTCATGCCCCATGCTTTCTTGTACCTATTTGCTACCTATATTTCCTATAGCATAAGTGATCGATTTTTCTTCAAAATCCACCTAACTTTACAGATCTACGGAAAGGCGATTGTGCTTGGTGGTTTTTCTAGGGGACCATCTACTATGCCTTAAATATTTAAGCTAAAATGAGACAATAGGAAAAATAAACTTAAGCTGGTTCTCACTGTTTATCTCATATCCCTCAGAGCCTCTGCACTATTGTACTAATCAACCAGACAGTAGCATAATATCCTCTTTGCAGTCTTTGACAATATGAACAAAATTCCCAGAAATAAGATGCACCTTACATTAAGCCTTCTGCAGGCTGACTGACTATTAGAAACTCAATCATTATGGAGTTTGAAATGTTCCAGATCCAGGGCCTAATTACAATTTATCTGGGGCCATCTTTAATCTCCTTAGTAGCCAGTCTTTGCCCAATTTTGTGTCTGTGACTATTAGGTGAAAATCTTTGAAATATGCTAACTTCAAAGATGACTAGCTTCCACCAAAAGTCTAAGAATATGCTCGAATGGTCTTTACAGCCTATAACAGAGATTGCCTCGTTTACTGAAACCAGCCACCTGGTGTTTTTGTCAATGCATTTAAAATGTGTCTTATTTTATGTCATTGCTGTGTTAACTATGAAACTTCACAAAACTGTTGTCGTATGGAATTAGAAGTAAATTAAATCCACATTTCTGGCCCATGCCCACTTCTGTCTGGCTCTAGATGAATCTCCCTCCGACCTCTGAGGTAAGAGTGTGGTTGGGGTATACAACAGCGTATGACCAGGATGGCAGACTGTTCTCTCTCCCTCTGTTTCAGATGCAAGAGGTGCAGAGACAAAGGAAAACTAAACATCACTGGCGGGAACCCTCACCTTGTGTTCAGGACAGTGTGGAGAAAACTCACTGATTTTTCTTCAGCCCACGTGACCTTCGCCAGTCTAAAGAGGAGAACAGCAGAGGCTGTTCAGTGTCTAGCTTTCCCAGGGCTAACGTAAGCTGGCTCAGTGTTCCATGTAGCTGAGCTGGAAAACAAATCATTCTTTGTCAAATGCAAATCTATTGCTTTTGTACAAACAAACAAAAAAAAATGAGACAAGCAAAACCTGCAAATGATTAGTCGGCCTGTGTATCTCCAGATTGAGGCTGAATTTGATGCAAATAAATATGTGTAAGTTTATAGTTCATGAAATTGATCTACATTACATTTAATAAATGGTCTTTTAGCTGCATAGTAAGTGGACGCTGGTATCCAGTAATCTTCAGAATAAATGTACTACCTGACCCAGTATATAAATATTAGCCAGAAAAACAACTCCATCTCCAGAAAGGAAGTTTTAGACTGCCTGTTTATGTTCAGAATCCCATATCACCAGCATCACATGTATTTACAAGATTCCCTTGCATGTTTTATTCATAGTAGCCTATGATAAATTATTAAGACAGAGACATATCCTAAATTATAAACCATAGCATTAAATTTATGGCATTTCAAAAGCACTTGTTTATAGCTTATAATGGATTACTGCAAAAAAAAAAAAAAAAAATCTATCAAGGAGCAAACAACTCTTCAAAGAAACAGCCAATACCTAAAGCTGGAGAAATGGAAGATAATGAGGAAACAGACCTTATTGGGGGGGGGGGGGCGGGAATCCATTGTGGAGGCAGTGGAAGTAGTCTCTGGGTAAGAAAATGGAAATTACTGAAGCTACGTGGGGGGGGGGAACGAGTTTACAGAGGTTTTTGCATAGACTGGGGTGGGGTTTGCTCTGGCAGAGGACACAACTGAAGAGACTGAGCCTTTCAGTGTCTCCTTTAGGCAGGGCTGCCATCTAGTGGCTCGTATAGACTATTAGCCCACAGTCTTTATTAAGTATGGCTCTGCTTCCTTACACAAGCTCAAGATAGTAAGGACCAAATACAGACAGTGATGGAAAATGGATACAGGCATAAGTAAAACAGGAAATGAATGAATACTAGCAGGAAAAGGGAACAGCATAGAAGCTCACAGGACCAGGGACAAGAGTGTGGATGAAAGGCCACAGATCAAGTCTAGTGCACATAATTTACAGTCCTGAATGAGAGGCACCAGTTGCCAGAGTCCTGCTTGCTTATACCACCAGCGTGTAGCTTTGAGCAAGTTTTTGAGAACCAGAAGGATCTTTTTTAGCATGTGTCTGGCAGGAGTCCTTTTGGTCACATGACCCACTTCAGGCCTGACAAGTGCTATGGCCACCATCCCCCTTACATGTACTCTCAGTGGTTTAAGGATATCCCTAAGTCTATCCCCATCCCTAAACCCCCTGTTCTGTGACAGCTCTCACACCGGTGAAGCTCCCCACTCTCACTCCTCATATCTCTACTTAGACAATCTCCCGCTTTCCTGTGCACTCTTCCTTACTCAGGACCCCTGGCTGTTTGTCCCATCTTTGTCCATTTGTCCTTGTGCAGTCAGATGTTCACTCTTTTCCTCCATCTTATTCTTTCTTTATTTGGAATGTTTAATCATACTAAAATGCAAACAGCACCTTTTTTTTTTATTTTGAGTATTTTGTTTTGAGACGGGCTTTCACTATGAAGCACTGGCTAGCCTAGAATGTGATATATAGACCAGGCTGGCCTAGAACTCATAGAGATCCACTTGCCTCTGCCTCCCTGGTGCTGAGCTTAAAGGCCTATGCCAAAATCCATCTGTGAATCAATAGAGAACAAAAGCCTGACAAAGAAGCAGAGAAATGTCTCCAATAGAAAAGGAACAGAGAATGAAACTAGAGAAAGGGGGATGCAGAGGGATGACAAATAGCAATTGCTTGCTTTTAGGGCTGAAGCTTTCAGCCTTTATGAGTCTAAGAAGCACAAATGCATGTGTTTTGGAATCATAGGTGAGCCTGAGGCAGAACTTTCCTCCCAGAGACAACTAAAACAAGATTACCCCACTGGCTCAAGTGTGAGATGACGGTCCACCAACTGATAGTCTGTGCCTTCTCTCTGTGACTTGCTGTCATCTGTGACTCACTCTTAACCAACAGATTCCTATACAATTCCAAACCTAGATCAGAAAGGTGGGAGGTCCCACCTGTTTTGCCCAGTGGGAGGCCTGCACTGAGGCCTTTAGTAAACTGACCAAATGTTCTGAGGCTGCCCTGTGATGAGGAAGTCAACTAGTCCACGTGAAGGGAGCACATAGAGAAGCCTTAAGACTATAGGCAGAAAGGAAATGAGGGGGAAGTTATCTATCTAGGCCCTACTGTACCCAGCAATGCCTTAAACACCATGAAAGATGCTAGAACCATCTAGTAGAGCCTTTCCCCACATCACTAACCCACTCTAAACAAGAGTAATAAACAGTTCTCATCCACTGGGGTCTCCACAGGAAGACGAACAGAGTTAACTAACCTGAACCCTTAAGGGATCCCAGAGACTAACACCAACTGAAGGTGGGGGATCGGTCTCTGAACCTTTTGCCTGCCTGTAGATCCTGTCCCCCTGGCTAGGCTTCCTTGTCTGACCTCAGTGTAGGAGGGTACACCTGGTCCTGCAGTGATTTGATGTGCCAGGGGTGGGGGTTTGCTGGGGGGGTCCCCTTCCTGGAGGAGAAGGGGAGGGGGAAATAGGGAAAGAAGCTGTGGAGTAGGGGTGGGGGACTGAAAAGAGAGGGGGCTGATATCAGGGTGTGGAGTGAATAAATTAATAAATGAAAAAAATAATTATCATCCTCATCCAAACTACTCAGTTCTGGAACAATCTGTTTCACAGTGGTAAGTATCTAAAACACAATGAAGGACTAAACAATTCAAAACAAGCCAGAAATCACCTGACTGTTACTCAATATAAAGTCTTTGTCTCACACTATCTATACATATACCCTCCATCTTTTCTATTGATTCTGCTCTCCGGGGCTTCCTTCGGGGCACACTCAAGCTCCAGTCAGTACCTACATTTTGCTTGACTCGAACTTGATGCCATTAATTTATACCTGGTCGAGTGATTCATTTAGTAAATGCTGATGTCTCTGAAACAAGTAAGCCCATCCAGAACTTATGCCTTGAGCTCCAGCTGTATTCTTTGTAGAGGGAATCAAGATATCTTCTAAAAAGTGGTGACCTGAACTTCTAGGAAAGATCCAGTTTCTGGCTCCAGTCATCCAACACCTTTCCCGCCCAAGGAGGGGTGTCTGCCTGGGGAGAGTCTCAAGGCTTGACCCGATAGGAGGGCCATCTTTGCTCCAGTGCACTGCTGGGGAGAAGGCAGCCTGCAGAAGCGACACAGCTTCTGGGAAAGATCCCATTTCTGGCTCCAGT
>NC_034592.1:94100767-94111210 GCF_900095145.1 Mus pahari | reverse complement strand
TAATAATAATAATATTAATAATAATAATAATAATAATAATAATAATAATAAAGTGGTGACCTGAGAGCCAGGGCATTGAAAATACAAGGTGAGCCTGAAGCTATATTTGATGCCAAAAAGTAAGGGAGAACACAGGAAGCAAGGCAATCTGTTTAATATGCAGCAGTCACCCTGGGGTGGGGGAGGGGCCCGGAGCTGCCAAAGCTGAGAGGAGCTGAGCAGCAAATAAGGTAGTATTGGATCCTTATCCAGAATACAAATATCTACTAATGCCCTTTTATAGATTATAGCTACACCCAAATTACGCTGAAAGCAATGGTTGCTCACATGAGTTACTGGGTGGTGAGTCCTGTAGTGAACTTTTCGTATATACCAATTATTTCTACTTTCATAGCAAATACTATTGTTATCATCTATTGATGCAGAGCACAAGGCTTATGACACGGTACAAGTAGAAAAGAATATCATTCTGTACATATTGCCATTAGGAATGCCATAGGAAACCATATGAGAGGGAGTTAGTTACTGGCCATTCAGGCACTGTCAGGACACCCAAAACTTGAGGGCACTGGTGAACTGTTTCAAGGCACATTTAAAACTTCTGATATAACTGTCTCAATTTTCCACAGTTTAGTATTAAACTGTCCATTTTCTGGGCACCAAAATTTGACTTCTTGGGATTTCTGTGCTAAAAAAAAAAAAAAACAAAAAAAAAAACACTACAATAATTATTATGCTATAATTATGCAACCATACCAGGGTTTCATTTAGAATCTTGGAAGTTATACAAAGTCTTTTGGCACCCTAAGGAAAATGTACTTGTTAACCTATTAACAATAAGTTAAGTATCTACCCATGCAAGAGACCTGGGACAAACCTGCTCAATGGAGAGATACAGCTCACCCTCTCAAGCAGAACATTGCTAAGCTGAACAGTCTGTCCTAAGAATTTGAACTGCGTCTGCTTCTGAGAAAACAAACACGTGAGGGAACAAGGTGAATTTATTTTCCTTGACCTAAAACAAAGACTGAAACAACAACCTCCAGGGGGTTTCTGGGGCCAGAACAAACTCAAATGTCCAGCCTCCACCCCCTACCACCACTCCTGTTATTAAAACAAAGAATAAAGGCAGCATTGACCTTGGCAGAGAAGACTGCTCACAGGGTGGAATTTCGCCACAATGCACAGTTAGGATCTGAGGATCATTCAAGGCATCATCAGGCAACACCTGGTTTTCAAGCCTCTTGAATGGAGTATTAAGAACTCCCTTTCATATGTGAATGCAAGGTTTTCAGAAGCAAAATGATTTACTTAGGATCAAACCAAATAAATGATTAAGGCACTATTTGATCCCACCTATGCCTGGTACTAAAGGCTGTATCACTTCTTTGTAGATTCACAGCCTAGGAGTAGTAGTTTAGGCAGACTCCTGAGCTCAAGTGAAGGTTAGCCCATAAAGCCAGGGATGTAGAAAGAACATCAGGATCCTACAAAAACACACATCCTGTGGGATGTAAAACTATGCCAAGAAGTTGGGTAGGGTAGAGCAGGTTAAGACCCAGAGACTTGGTGGACACACATCTGAGGCTTAGGTGACTCCCAGCTCCCTGTGAGACTCCTGACTTGGAACACGTGCTATGCTTCTCACATAAAGGAAATGCATCCTGTGGTCATGTAGGCTCAAAACAGAGTTCTCCATGCTAATGAGGCACCTAGAGGCCCAGAGGACTTAGCTGATAAGCTTCCCTTCCCAGATATTCCTCCCTGAAAAAGGCATTTAATCTCAGGTATGAGAAGGAGGGGATGGTTTTATGCATCCATTTTCCACCATGACAATAAACTGTTTAGAACTGTCTCTTTTCATCAAGATCTGCAGTGGAGAGCCATGAAGAAGGCCTTTGCCTACAGAGTTGCAACCTAATCTCCCTTAGTAGGCCTCTCTGCACTTGCAGCCACAACAGTCACCAAGCCTGCCCTGTCAATCATCCAGCTGAGACAAGCCGAAGCTCCCTGTCCCCACCCTCCCCGCCCTGGGCTAGAGGATGTCCCCAGCCTTCAAGCACCAGACTTTGTTCTCTGCTCTTCCACAACTCCCAGGTGTGCCTGGATGTCTCAGAGTCTGAGAAGCCCACTGACCTGGCCTTGTCACAAGTCCTAGGACCCCCGAACTAGCTTGAGCTTTCCCACACCCAAGACTGCACTTTCCCATCCCAGGAATGGTGCCTCAATGCTTGCCTGAAGCCCAGCACCCCCCAGGGTGGCAGCATGGGATAAAGGCAGTCCAACTCCCCACTTTCCACCTCTCTAAGCTGCCATGCCTTGTGGCAAAGCGGACAAGGGCCAACAAAATCCCAAATTCTGTTTGTAAGTGCAGATCAATCTAAAAGTGAAAATTGATCATGCATCCTTCTTATGAAAGATGACTAAACAGCAGGAAATACACAGATCAAAGAATCAATCCATAAAAACTGAGTTACAAAAGCTGGCCTTCTGCCACAGGAGGCTTCACTGACATAGGCTCCAATCTCTCCAACTGTAAACTATCAACTGTGGAATGCTGCTGTTATGTCCCCAATGTATGACACAAACATATTTGAAACTTAATCCCCCAAAGCAACAATGTCGGGTGGTAGGGTTTTTTGGAGATGTTAGATAATGGAGACTCTGATAACATTAATAAGGACTCCACTACAACAGGGAGTTGTGGGAATGGGCTCTTTCTTCTGCCATTTGAAAGACATAGCAACCAGAGGCCAGACCTAGCAGTCCCTTGACCTTGAACTTGTCAGGCTCTTACAACAGTGAGGGGAAAAAAATTCTATTCTTAAACAAACCAGAGACGGGTCTATGTTACAGCAACACTAAAGAGACTAGGGTAATTATATTACTTTGTGCACACTACTTTTCTGTATTTTCTCATGTAATCTTCATAATAGTCCTACAGAGTAGAGATATCACTACTGTGGTAATTTGAATAGGAATGGCCCCCATAGACTCTTAGATTTGAATGCTTGGTGACCAGGGAGTATGGCACTATTAAGAGGTGTGACTTTGTTGGAGTTGGTGTGGCTGTGTTAGAGGAAGTATGTCACTGGAAGTGGGCTTTGAATTTTCAGATGCTCAAGTCAGGCCAAGTGTCACTCTCTATCCTGCTCTCTCTCTTCCTGTTTGTTGCCTTGCAATCCAGATGTAGAACTCTCAGTGTCATGGTTTGTATATGCTTGGCCCAGGGAATGGCACTATTAGAAGGTGTGGTCTTGTTGGAGTATGTGTGTCACCATGGGTGTAGGCTTTAAGACCCTCATCCTAGCTGCCTGGAAGCCAGTATTCTGCTAACAGACTTCAAATGAAGATGTAGAACTCTCAGCTCCTCCTGAAGCATGCCTGCCTGGATGCTGCCATGTTCCTGCCTTGATGATAATGAACTGAACCTCTGAACCTGTAAGCCAGTCCCAACTAAATGTTGTCCTTTATAAGACTTTCATTGATCATGGTGTCTGTTCATAGCAATAAAACCCTAACTGAGACACTCAACTATTTCTTCATCACCATGTCTGCCTATATGCTGCCATACTTCCCACCATAGACTATGGTGAACAATGGACTAAACCTTTGAAACTGTAAGCAAGCCCCAACCAAGTAAATGCCTTCCTTGTAAGTTAACATGGTCATAGTGTCTCTTCACAGCAATAGAAACCCAACTAAGACAACTATCAACTTTGATTTGCAAGGAGAAATAAACTAACCTGGTATCATTTGGTATCATAGAGCCAGATAATCTAACTCCTGAGTAAGTTCTTAGCTACTAAGAGGAAATGAACTAAACTCAAATACTGTTACGTACTACATAACAAAAACTCAAATACTATTATGTCCAATTAGAGTGTTAACTTTTATTTTCATCAATACTGAATTTTAATTTTGCCCAAGTGAATTTTAGCATTTTTATTGTCTTAGCATTTAGTTTTAGCATGTAATATTTATCTTATGAATAATGCAGTGTGCACATCATTTAGTGCTGGGATTCATGATATTATTTATTGCTATTATAGTTTTAGACATTTTATGACTACTTTATCAGTATATAAGCAACTGTTTTTACGTTTTATGAAGAAATAGGAAAGAAAAATGATCATCACTTTATGAAATTAATCTCATGTGCCAAATGAAGACAGGGCAATGTAGCATTCACTGCCACAAATTGATCTACTCACTACCTGTTCTAATATCCATCTCAGGCTAGGGTTGTAGTTTAGTGGTTCAGGACTTGCCTAGAATCTGTGAGGCCTGGCTTTTATTTCCTGTATTGAAACACAGATAGATAGATAGATAGATAGATAGATAGATAGATAGATAGATAGATAGATAGATAGATAGATAGATGTGGGTGGGTGGTAGATGGATAGATAGATAGATAGATAGATAGATAGATAGATAGATAGATAGATAGATAGATAGATAGATAGATAGACAGACAGATAGATGATAGATAGATANGATAGATAGATAGATAGATAGACAGACAGATAGATGATAGATAGATAGATAGATAGATAGATAGATAGATAGATAGATAGATAACTGGCTATAAAAGGGGAGACTAGATTTCCCAGAATTCAGAATTTCCTGCAGGTAGCATTGTCAATTCTTGTAGTCTGAAAAGATGTATTCATTCAAATCTTAGAAAACAGGAAGCATGCAAAGTGGTGTGGGACAGTGCAGAAGCCATATTCTTGAGACAAGAACCAGGCTCTTATTTCTTCTGGGCAGCTAGTATTAAGGCTCAAGCTACCCAGGAGGCACAAGGTGGACATAAGTAGCATTAGGATTTCCTGTAGCTGATCCATACTACTGTTGGAAGTCCTTCTGGCTATGTGGCTCCATCACTGCAAATAAGCTCTCTGGC
This sequence comes from Mus pahari, assembly GCF_900095145.1. Lineage (NCBI taxonomy): Eukaryota > Metazoa > Chordata > Mammalia > Rodentia > Muridae > Mus > Mus pahari. The sequence continues at coordinate 94,106,304 of NC_034592.1, read as the reverse complement.
TATTTTCCAGGACCAAAGAGAGGAAGTGTCCTGCTCTCTTAAATAGGGATGTCTTTTAATACATCCTTTTCCTTCAATAGATTCTGCTATTTATAACTAAGGATCTTGACTGATTGCGTCTGTTCACCAATTAACAGACTTAACCTTACCTTTTCCTTAGTAGAGGACCTCTAAAAAATGTTGCTACTGCCACTAGAAATACTTCTTTTGAATGGTGCTGTCTTAAAAAATACATAAATAATGTTTATTTCTAGCTTGGGATAAGCCAGTGAAGATGCTGTTTGGGAACCAAAAGCCCTCTGACTACATCAAACAATATCACAGAAAAAGCCATCAGTTTTCAAATGTTGAGATGATCCTTGTTTTCCAACATCCCCAGCCCAGGGAGGAAAAAAAAACTGGCTCTGTGGCTCATCTGAGCTGCCATTGTTGTCCCCTGATGCTTCAACTATCTACAGTAGCAACACAGAACATCCCTAAACCTTCACCGTGCCAACCATTAACAATTCCTTATAGTTCTGCAGCCTAGAGTTCAGGTGAGGCTCCACTGAGAGGCCCACATTGTATAGGGTAGAGTCACTCCTTGGCTATAGTCAGATAGATTATCCAAAAAGGCTTCACTCATCCATGGGGCACCTCCCATGTCTATTTCTTTAAGACTTTCTCTCTAAGGCTAATTTAGGCTTCTCAACACTGTAGTATCAAGATGGTCAGACTTCTGTTTTTATTTTTTTATTGATTTTTTTTAAAGTTCACATCATGCACCTGAATCCCACTTATGTCCCTGTCCTTTGTATCTACCCTTTGTCCTTGCAACCTCCTCTCCAGAAAGAAAATAAAGATAAAATAAAAATAAATACAGTTGCAGTATGTCTCACAGCATACCCTATGTCCACACATCTTGCCTTGCAAATGTTTGTTAGCCAAACAGACATAGTCTGGCTTCTACGCTATCTATACTAGATCCTCCCTGGGACTTCTGAGATCCTGTTTTTTACTCTGTCATGGAGATCCTGTAGCTTTGGATCTGCAGGATCAACCCTCTCACACCCTCCAGCAGATCACACATGCCGTGGGTGTTAAGGTGAGCCAACTCAAAGCCCTGTGTCTGGGCCTGGGGGTAGCTAAGTTAGACAGCCCACCAGCTCTTCTGTGCCTTCACCACCACGTAAGCTCTCCATCAGTGCCCCAGCTAGTTCACCCAGTGCTGCAGCTGCCATGAGGCGGTCAGCTCTGCTGCTCTCATGCCCTCAGAGCTGGCTCACCAGTGCTTTTGCCAAGGCAAACTCTACTGTACTGCCCAGACAAGGTGCAAGGCCCAATTTCCCAAGTGCAGCAGCAGAGAAGGGGCAGGGCCAGCTCTCCTGACTGCTGTAAGTAGCAAAAGAAGCAGGGAAGGGAGAGCTTAGCTGTTAAATGCACATACTGCTCTGCCAGAGAACCTGAATTCACTTCCCAATAACCAAGTCTCCCAGTAACTCCAGACCCAGATGATCTGACTCACTCTTCTGGGCTCTTTGAGTATCTTTACTCACACGTAGACATTGCTCCTACAGACACACAGACATACACATAATTTAAAAACAAAATCCTTAAAAAGCAAAAGAGCCACAACAATAGTATAGAAGTTCTATACATATACCATTCAGACTTCACTTGCATAATAACTTGATACTTCAATACCTCATCACAGGACAGGACGATTGTACAGTACTGTTAGCTAAATTGTGGATGTTATTAAATTTCACTGGTTTATCTACTAGTGAGCATTTATTCCAAAGTTCCATTCAAGGTTACATATTGCATTTAGTAACTCGTTCTCCTTTATTTCCTACAATTTCCAATATTTCATCAACGTAGTGCTTGATGGTTTTAAAACTGAGAAATACTAGCAAGTTGTTCTGTAGAATGCTTCTGCCTTAACAACTTTTATACTGCTGTGATAAGCCACTATGACCAAGGCAACTTATAGAAGAGTTTATCTGAGCTTATAATTTCTAAGGGTTAGTTAGAATCCATGATCATCCAGCAGGGAACATTACAGCAGGCAGGGAGGCACACGGTGCTGCAGTGGAGGACCCACAAGCATGAGACTGAGGAAAAATACTAGGAGTGGCATGGGCATTGGAAACCTGAAAGCCCATCCCGGGACACATCTCATCCTTGCTAAAAACACTTTCACCAACTAGGGCCCAAGTCTTCAAATATGTGAGGACCTATGGCCCCATGAGGACCGTTCTTGTTCAAACCACCACAGCTTCTAAACTTGACTCTGTCTGATGGTTTTCACAGTTGAGATGTCAGAGGGAAGGGTAGAAGTTTGTCTAAACTCTTAAAGTCAGTAAACTGATACTTCAGCTGATTCACATTGGTCCACATAAAGCATGGAGCTAGCCTGATTCCTAAAGAGCATCAGTAGAGAGCCAGCTTGGCCCAAAACAAAGGAAGCAATAGAGGCTATCCACCTTTGAATCGCCATCACCAGTGGTTTTTCAACAGCACCTCAAGCACTACATTAACAGACAACTAAAGCTGGGTGTGGTGGCACACACCTTTAATCCCAACACTTGGGAGAAAGAGGTAGGCTGATCCATCTGAGTTCAAGGCATGCCTGGTCTACATAATAAGTTTCAGGCCATCTAGAGTTCGCAGGAAGACATGTATGGGGGAAAAAAGAAAAAAAAACATAACAAAACTAAAATATGTCACTATAACCACTATATCACATAATAGAGCCTTCTCTGGGTCACAATGTGTGATGGGTAATGACAACTCTGGATAAAAATCCCCCTTAAAGAGAAATTATCTCCCAGGAGAAATAGAGATATCCTCCACACTTCACACATTTTAAGCATTTATTTATCTGTATATTTGTTTGGTCCGTGTGTGTGTGTGTGTGTGTGTGTGTGTGTGTGTGTGTGTGTGTGTACAGTTTAAATCCATTTATCCTGGTTTATTTTCTTCAGTTGTTATAAAACAATGACCAAATGCAGCTTATGGAGGGAAAGGGTTTATTTCTATTTACAGTTTATAGTCCACCATCTAGGGAAGCCAACACAGGAAACAGGAAGCAAATACTAGAGGAAGTGGCAGAAGACTGCTTACTGGCTTGTTCAACTCGTTTTCTTATTTCACCTAAGACCATCTGTCAAGAAGTGCACTCATTGCCGGGCAGTGGTGGCACATGCCTTTAATCCCAGCATTTGGGAGGCAGAGGCAGGCAGATTTCTGAGTTCAAGGCCAGTCTGGTCTACAGAGTGAGTTCCAGGACAGCCAGGGCTACACAGAGAAACCCTGTCTCAAAAAAAAAAAAAAAAAAAAAAGAAGTGCACTCATAGTGATCCAAGCATTTATTCCCACAATTATTAATCAAAAAGATGTTCCATAGACTTGCCTACAGGAAAATTCGATGGAAGCAAACATTCAATTAAGATTTCTTCTTCCCAGATGAGTCTAGTTTGTGTCAGAATGACTAAATAAATAAATCCTAGCCAGCACATTAATCGTCTCTTTATGGACACTTATGTTGTTTTCCAATCTTGACTACCGTGAATAGTGCAGAAATTCCTTCAACATACTAGCTTCGATTCTTTTGGTGGGAATAGTGGATCATGTAGTAATTTTAAGGGTTTTGAGGAATCTTCATACTGGTTGCTAAAAAAGATTGAACCTATATATAAGTCAACAAAAGTAGTGCATGGCTTTCCTTTTCTCCAGATCCTTCCCTTTGTTTGTGAACATGTGTGCACATGCATGTGGAGGTCAAAGGTTAACCTTAGGTGTCCTTGGAACTGAAGCCCACTGATGTGGCTAGCTAGCTGGCAGGCCCCACGTCACTATTTCCCAGTTGCTAGGATTACACAGTTACAACTGTGAGCCACCACACCTGGCTTCTTCTGCAGGGTCTGTGGATTGAACTTGGGGCCTCATGCTTCCTGACTGAGCTATCACTTCAATCCAAATCTCTTCTTTTAGTCAGAGATCAACCTAAAAGGTGTGAAGTAGTGTATTTATTATGACTTTCGTTGCCTTTCTCTGATCAGTAGAAATGTTGGGGGGGGGGGGGGGGGGGGGGGGCAGGGGGGATCGGGACAGGGTTTCTCTGTGTAGCCATGGCTGTCCTGGAACTCACTCTGTAGACCAGGCTGGCAGCTAACTCACAGAGATCTGCCTACCTCTGTTTCCCAAGTGCTTAGATTAAAGGTGTGCCACCCCTCTGCTGATGATATTTTTTAAATATAACTACATACAATTGATGGCTTCTAGAGGAAGAAAATGAGTTATCTTTAAAGGGATATCCCCTGACAGTTTACCATTCTTCAGTACATGATGGGCCCCACTTACAGGATTACATGAACAGCACAAATTAGAGTCTAGGGGATATTTTAAATTAAAAAAAAAAAAGGTACACTAAGTTGGGAGTAGATCTGAGAGCAATTAGGAGGAGGAGTTTGAGGTGAATATGATCAAAATACATGTATAAAATTCTCAAAGAAATAATATATATCATTTATATATATTATATATATTTCATTTATATAATATATCTTTTATATTTATTATATATATAATTTATATAATAAATTCTCAAAGAAATGAAGTATGTGTGTGTGTGTATGTATATGTGTATGTGTGTGTGTGTGTGTGTATATGTGTGTGTGCGTGCGTGTGTGTGTGTGTGTGTGTGTGTGTGTGTGTGTGTGTGTGTGTGCTCTTTATCTTTAGCTGGCATTTCCCTCAATAAATCTCTTGTACTTGTACTCTTCATTTCATTTCATCATTTCCTTCACGGGAAGAGGGCTGCCATGATGCACAGGGTGCTATGAGAATACAATGGAATCAGAAAGATAAACATCCTTTGAAAAGCAGAGAGTGAGAAATCTACACTAAGTTTTATCTTTTTAAACTACAAGTGCAGATTTTAAGCCATTCAATAATAACCTTATGAAATTCATCACATCACTACCCAGTTCTTTTGATTAATTCTGACAGTATTAACATAGACCGCAGTTTAAAGAAACATTATATTTAACAGTCTTCAATGTAAGAAGATATGTACATTTGTATAAGTTTGAAAGCTATCATCATCAGAAAGACAATTCAGTTGAGTGTCAGTTATATGAAATATTTACCCAAGATGAAAAGTTTGTCTGTGTTCAATCATCTCCCTGGGGCATCATGTTCTCCCAGAAACTAGGGCAGAGCTAGCTGCCCAGGACTGCAATCATTACAGAAAATCTATCTGCAAAGTACGAGTCCTCTCTAGCCTATCTCTTTCTTGAACCCCTAAACCTTATCTAGTACCCATCCAGTCTCTTCCATCCTTACTATGGAAGGTTGTCCCTAGCAGCAAAAGCTAACCTTCATCTGTCTGACTTCCCTGCTAGCTTAATGAACACCTTAAAAGTAAAGAAAAATAGTCTTAGTATGTTTGATCTGACAATGGACAGTGACTTGTTCACCCACCCCTCCCCCTCGCAACACACACACACACACACACACACACACACACACACACACACACACACACACACACA
>NC_034592.1:94092647-94100752 GCF_900095145.1 Mus pahari | reverse complement strand
ACACACACACACACACACACACACACACACACACACACACACACACACACACCACCCCTTAACTTTGTTTTATCATTACTCAAGATGCACATTTTGTTTGTTTTGCTTTGCTTTGCTTTGCTTTCAGAAACAGAATCTTGTTTTGTAACTAATACTGGCTTCAGACTCACATCAGTCCTCCTGCCTCAACCTCTACCTAGTGTTGGAATTACAGGTCTGTGCCAACACGAGTGGATGATGTACATTTTGTTTTGAACATCAGGATAATTCTGAGATTGTAACTCACCTGACAACCACTGTGGAACAGACAATGATTTTGCCTCATTGTTTTGGCTTTGAATATCTAAACAGAACAGGGAACAGCTTCCAAACTACCAGAATAGGTGTCATCTAGGAATAAAATCCAAGCTACCTTAGTCTTTGTGCAGAGCACAGATGAGGGCATTTAGTATTACCCATGTGAGACTGGAAAGTAAGCTAATCCCTCATGCTTACAACCCAGGCTCCATAAGCCAACCCCAATGTTTTCCCGTTCTTCTGTGAGTAATTTTCACAGCTGCTTCTTCTTCAATGCTCACACATCCTGCAGTGTGAAGATGTACAATTTCATTTCTACTAAATCAAAAATAAAAAGCCTTTCAGGAGAATTTACCTCTAAGTGGAATAAATAGAGCAGAACCACTTTATTATCTGGCTCTCTTTGACACCTGAACTTTCAAGTCTCTATTTTCCCTTCGTAGATCACTTTTCTCCCTCTTCTTTGCCTGGTTAATGCTTACCCATCCTCTGGGTTTTAGCTTAATCATCACTACTAAGAAGTGTTTTTTAACCTTCACACTCTAAACACCATGTGAATCACCCCGGCTTTGTGCTCACACAGTACTCTGTTCTCGACTCTTGTAACAATTAACTTTTACTGTAACTGCTTGTCTAATTTTCTGTCTCCCACACATGCTGTAAACTCCTTGAAAACAATAAACTTGGCTGGCCTGGCATGGTTGACACTCAATGAATACTCACTCTTTATGAAATGTTAAGTGAGCATCTCCTGTGCATGGCACCTGAATAACCTCATGTTATTTTGAATGGCAAGACTGTAAGAACGTTTTCTCACAGATGAGTAAACTGGGGCACAAGACAGGAGGAGCTAGTTAGTTGTAGAACCAAGCCTGACATTCCACGGGGTCTCCAGGTAGCGGTAATGTTGTCTGATATACATTCAGGATTTACTAACCAGAGGCCCTAGATAGTCTCATTGGGATACCCATTTTGTAAAGAGGTGGTGCAGCTGAGATGCAAAGCCAGGACACTGTAGAGTTTACACCATCCATCTCACTGTGACAGACACTAGTGTACTGAGTCCAAATATTTAGTGACACTGTTTGTTATTAGTGGATCAGTTCTTGAGTTGTATTTGCAAGCGGATCCAAAACAAACAGCTTAGTGTGTTGGATACTAACGTGAACAAAAACAGAATTGCAATCAATACCGTTGAATCACTACAATGCAAGTTACGTGAATCTGAAGCAACCCCCTTACTCCCATAGACCTGCCTCTTTACTAGTTAAAAAAAAAAAGAGAGAGAGGGGTGAAATACTTTAAGATACTTAAAATACTTTGATTGTGTCCTCTCTCACTTCATCTCAAAGCAATTAACAAGTACATCAAGTGGGAGAAATCACCTTTGCCAAATATTGAATGTGGGATGTAACTTGAACTCCAGTGTTTGCTCTACAAAATTCAAATAATGTTTGGCAAAGTGAAGGGCTCTTGATCCTCCACCTAAAAGCAGAGGTTCTCAGATCACGACTATCAGCTTTTTTTTTTTTTTTCTTTTCCTTCTATTGACAATATTTGCATTAGCAGGGAGGGGAGAGGGAAGCCCAGACTTGTGTTGAGTTTGACTGTTGGAGAAAAGTGCACACCTGGAGGGGAATGGTGTTTAACAAGACACAAGGCATCAGTCTGCCTGACTCCTTCCAAGCTGGGCCTCCCCCATCATCGCTTTGTTCCAACACTAGAACAGAGGCTCATGTGGAAACTTGCTTAAGTCAAATACTATCACAAAGCTCCAGCCCAGCTATGCTGGAAGGAAAACAAGATTCTTGCCAGATAAGTGTTAGAGCCAGAGGTACTGGAAGAGCTGGAAATTCACACCAGGGCTCCATGGAGTGACCATCCTCTAGCACTGGCCCAAAATTGTCCTCTATTCCTGAGATAGAAGGGGTGCTGAAACTATTCTTACCTGCCCAAACCTTCTGAGACTCGCTTTTCTAATAAGCAGTGGTACATACATTCTTCACCTGGTATCACAGGAAGGGAAGAGTTCCAAGGTAATTCTAAGCTGCAGCTCTAAAACGCTAAGACTATTCCAACCATCAAATGTTGCCAGGGTTCACCATTGCATTTAGAACTAGATACATTTGCATAAAAGGCTTAACAATCTAAAGGTTAAATTCCCTCCACCATAAAATTAGAGTAATTATGCCCCCACTTAAGGATTCAGCAAGATAACACCTGGCACACACCACATGCTTAATAAAAGGGAATGCTTATTATTTTGTTCACAAGGGTCACCTAAGGCCATCTCTTTTAGATCTTCTAAAACCAATCAAATGCTTAGAGAAAATTTTATTGTTTTCTAGAAGGTTTTTTATTAGTTTAGAACAATTCTCCACGTCCCCTACTCACTAACCCACCCACTCCCGCTTTCCTATCCTGACGTTCCCCTACACTGGGGCATCAAGCCTTCACAAGACCAAGGGCCTCTCCTCTCATTGATGTCTCACAAGGTCATCCTCTGCTACATATGCTGCTGGAGATATGGGTCCCTCCATGTGTACCCTTTGGTTGGTGGTTTAGTCCCTAGGAGCTCTGGGGGTACTGGTTGGTTCATATTGTTTTTCCTCCTATGGGGCTACAAACCCATTCAGATCCTGTGTCCTTTCTCTAGCTCCTCCATTGGGGACCCTGCACTTCGTCCAATGCGTGGCTGTGAGCATCCACTTCTCTACTTGTCAGGCACTGGCAGAGCCTCTCAGGAGACAACTATATCAGACTCCTGTCAGTAAGCACTTGTTGGCAGCCACAATAGTGTCTGGGTTTGGTAACTGTATATGGGATGGATCCCTAGGTGGGACAGTCACTGGATGGCCTTTCCTTCAGTTTCTGCCCCAAACTTTGTCTCTGTATTTCCTCCAATGGGTATTTTGATCCTCCTTCTAAGAAAGACTGAAGTATCCACACTGTAGTCTTCCTTCTTGAGCTTCATATAGTCTGTGAATTGTATCTTGGGTGTTCCAAACTTCTGGGAAACCCCTTCTTTATAATCTATTTAGTTGGTTGGTTGTGGCAGTCCAGGCTGGATTACAATCATGTGCTACCATGCCTGTCAAATAAACAATAGCACACAACATGGCAGAGGACTCTTGCTACTTATAAGAGTTGGGAGCAGGAAAACCTAAAGATCCTCTTCCCACTCTACTTCCAACAGCTGCAGATACATCTCTCCCCAAACTCCCACTCCTGTTACTACCAGATCGCTGCGTACAAGTGCCAATGTCTGAGGTTTACCAAGGATGAGCTCTCAAGAGAGCACTAAGAAAGCAGAAGGGGAAGTCGAATCCTCTGGAACTGGAGTTCCTTCTCCCATCTTTCCTGATCTTTATTTCCCACTAACTTTTTGGCCCTGTCACCAGTTACCATTTTCTGCCTCATAAACCCCGCTAACCTTATTAGCTACAGACTTTGTTATAAGCTGTGGTTCTTGGATCTGCTTCTAGATTCCTGTGTGCTGTTGGCTATAGAGGCAGGAAGCTTCCAATCCCTCCTGATGCTATGAAAACCTCTACCATTCCTTCCACAAGACCCTTTGTGATCACTCAGATTTCTGGACCACTGTTCATGTCACATTTTCTTTGGTGTCAGATCACTTTATTAAAGGTACCTATGTTTCTGTACCTTTAATGTCTCCACACAGCTAGGAATGTAATCCAGGAGGAATATCCATATCATATTTCCATATGCATGCCTGAGCAAGCTATTCTTTTGCTTATGTACAGAACTGAGCTTGTCAGAAAGATTAAGAGTCGAGCACTGTTGTAGAATTTAAAAACCAAGTTAGTCTTTGATCTTGTCAGCATTCATCCTAGACCTCTGCTGAGGGTTATGAGGTACTCAGGGATCTAATTAATTTCCCAATTTGCTCCTATTCAATTCTATTCCCATTAAGAATTCAGCGAGGAGAATTGAGTAATAGAATAGAGCCAACTCCTCCCTGGTTCCTGAACATAAACCCACGGAAGTCACCTCTCCATTGTTCTTCTTTGTGCCTGCCCCTTTCTTGGCTCCAGCTGATCACAGCTTGCTCACCCTACCATGGACCCCTAATAAACTAGAACATATGAAATAAGCCTGTGATCTCTAGGCCTTGAGCCCAGAATTTTCCCCCTGTTCTCTTCCAGATAAATTCCACTGTCCTTCGAGGCCTGCAATAAATCTCGTCCCCACCTGAAGCTTCCATTATCCCTGTTGGAAGGCGTTCTCTGGCCGCTGGCTCGCAGGGATCTTACTTTTTCCCTCAGTTATGGCGCTTACTTCATTCTGCCTCATGTTCCAAGAAGTTGTTTACCAGAACAGTCTTTCCCATGAGACCAGAAGCAAATCAAAAGCAGGAAGCCTACTATATTCATTTCTGCTTCTGCTTCTCCTAGCCCCCCTCTACCCCAGTGCTTTGCATACTACAGTCCACAGTCTGTTGAACTGTTCAATGAACCCACTGTTAGAGCGTCCAGGAGCACTGGACATCTTGAGCGCCTTCTGAGGCATGAATGGTAACTACTTTGCCAAGAGCAGGAAGGAACGCATCCAAGCAACACCATATTTGGCCTGCCTGTGAGACCATTTGTTTTCCTGTTTTCCACTCATTCTTAATTACAATCGAGCTGCCTCACGCATTTCCTCTTTCTGCTACTGGAACACTCTATCAGTTAGCTCTCTGTGTCAATTCAGTATTGATGCAGGAAGTTGCAGTCAGTAAGTTTCCTCCTTGTTTCCAGACATACTGAAGGACTCCGACACCCAAGGCCAACAGTCAGATTTCATTAGAGTTCCTGCCTCTCCTAGATGGCCTGAGCTGGTTGAGAGGAAAAAGCTGGATAGAGACTGAAGACTGCACTCAAGGTTTGACCCTGCCACCTGCTTTTTATAACTCAGTTTCTTCATCTGTGAAACAAGACAAGTGAGCACTGGGTGAAAAGATGGGCAGGGGTGTTTTTTTAGACTCTGGATATAAGGCAAGCAAAATGCTAGGCCACGTACTAAAGTAGTTTGTCCACTGACTCTGTAGCAGGAATAAGAGTGGTATGGCCCAGTTGATAGGATGATAAATCCTATCAAATAACAACTAGGGAAAGGTGCTGGAGCCACTGTCGCCAAGCCCAGGCCACATTGCTTCTGCTTGCCTGTCGCCCCCCATTGTGCACTAGCGGTTGCCCCCCATTGCGCACTAGCGGTCTCAAAAGATTCAAAGTCCAAGATGGCAACCCTCAAGGACCAGCTGATTGCGAATCTTCTTAAGGAAGAACAGGTCCCCCAGAACAAGATTACAGTTGTTGGGGTTGGTGCTGTTGGCATGGCTTGTGCCATCAGTATCTTAACGAAGGACTTGGCAGATGAGCTTGCCTTGTTGACTTCATGGAAACTAAAGGGCGAGATGATAGATCTCCAGCATGGCAGCCTCTTCCTTAAAACACCAAAAATTGTCTCCAGCAAAGACTATTGTATAACTGCAAACTCCAAGCTGGTCATTATCACAGTGGGGCCCGTCAGCAAGAGGGAGAGAGCCGACTCAGTCTGGTCCAACAAAATGTGAACATCTTCAAGTTCATCATTCCAAACATTGTGAAGTACAGTCCACACTGCAAGCTGCTTATTGTCTCAAATCCAATGGATAACTTGCCCTTTGTGGCTTAGAAAATCAGTGGCTTTCCCAAAAGCCGAGTTATTGGAAGTGGGTGCCATCTGGATTCAGCTCGGTTCCGTTACCTGATGGGAGAAGGGCTGTGGGTCCCACCCACTGAGCTGTCACGGCTGGGTCATGGGAGAACATGGCGACTCCAGTGTGCCTGTGTGGAGTGGTGTGAACGTTGCCGGTGTCTCCCTGAAGTCTCTGAACCCAGAACTGGGCACTGATGCAGACAAGGAGCAGTGGAAGGAGGTTCACAAGCAGGTGGTGGACAGTGTGTATGAGGTGATCAAGCTCAGAGGTTACACATCCTGGGCCACTGGCCTCTCTGTGGCAGACTTGGCCGAGAGCATAATGAAGAACCCTAGGCAGGTGCATCCCATTTCCACCATGATGAAGGGTCTCTATGGAATCAATGATGATGTCTTCTTCAGTGTCCCATGTATCCTGGGACAAAATGGAACCTTGGATGTTGTGAAGGTCACACTGACTCCTGAGGAAGAGGCCCGCCTGAAGAAGAGTGAGGACACCCTCTGGGGAATCCAGAAGGAGCTGCAGTTCTAGTCTTACTTCCCAGTGTCCTAGCAATTCACTGTCCAGGCTGCAGCAGGGTTTCTAGGGAAGCCACACCCTTCTCATCTGAGCTGTGGTCAGTAAAATGGTGTTGAGGTGGTATGGGGAAACATCTCAGTTCCCACAGCTCTGCCCTGCTGCCAAGTGGTACTTGTGTAGTGGCAACCTGGTTAGTGTGATAGTCCCACTGTCTCCAAGACACACTGCCAACTGTGCAGGCTTCGATTACCCTGTGAGCCCGCTGCATTGCTGCCCTGAACACCCTCACCAAACATGCCTAGACCAACGCGTTCCCACTTGTCATAACCTGGCTCCAGTGTGTATTCCATTATGCATATCTTGTGCATAAATGTTCTACAGGTTATTTTATGTATTATGTGTCTGTAGCATGCATTGCAATATTATGTGAAATGTGAGATCTGCATATGGATGATGGAACCATCCACTCAAGTGTCATGTCAATGATAACACCAAATTAACCTTGAGCAGTGAAAAAAAAAAAATAACTGGGGAAAAAGTGATTGGTCATTATCTCATCATGGGCTCATCATAGACAGACCAGCTAAGTGATTGGCAGTTACAGTGTCAGTATAGCTGCAACTTTCTTCCCATTCATCTCCAAGACTCTTATGATCAAACTGACTTTAAGAATAGAGATTCCAGGCAAATTAGTCCTGCTTCTAATACCACTAAAGAGACTGCCACATTGCTATTGGCTCCCTAACTGAGAGCATTCTGCATAATTCATTTAAGAAGACCCCAATGTACCCAGCATTTCTTCACTTGCCTATGCAAGCAGGGCAGCTGGGTTTATAGTATCCTATCATTCTTTATTGAAGAATAAATTCTGGGTATGTTACTCAGCCTGAATAAGCCTCTAAGGCACAGGATGGCTACAAGTTATGCCTTCAAGATCACAGCATTAAGGCACTGCCTTGACTAGAGGCAATACAAGCTACAACCTAGAAATGTAGGGAAGGTTGACTATTGAACTATAAGGCATTCACCATTCACAAAGATAACCATTGCCTTTGGTAACCATTGTCTTTGCTAGCTCTGTAGGACTTAATCAAGTTTAAAGCCCCTCTCATTGCCAGTATCCAAGGATTTGAATACATCAGTCCCAAATTTCCAGCAAGTCACATCTCACATAGAGTGTTCTTGAGAAGGCAAACTAAAATCATAACCACATCCTCTGAAATACTACGTATTTCTTGATTTGTAAAATGCCCAACAAACATGATCAAAGGGTACAGAAGCAGAGACCTGATCCCATAGAAATCCTAAAAAGAGCAGAGTTTGTCCTGTGTTCTAACAAATCCTACCTCATAGCCGATTCTGTTCTTGGAAAGACTCAAAATGGAAAATAGGAAATGGGTTTGGCCCTTAGAGTTTTACACTCTAGAAAAAGGGAAAAAAGCCGGGCGTGGTGGCACATGCCTTTAATCCCAGCACTGGGGAGGCAGAGGCGGGTGGATTTCTGAGTTCAAGGCCAGCCTGGTCTACAGAGTGAGTTCCGGGACAGCCAGAGCTATACAGAGAAGCCCTGTCTCGAAAAACCAAAAAA
>NC_034592.1:94079336-94090881 GCF_900095145.1 Mus pahari | reverse complement strand
GAAGCAGAGACTGGCTGCTTCCTAGGACTTGTGGGCCAACCAGTCTCTCCAACTTTGTAAGTAACAGGCCATTGAGAGACCTTGTCTCAAAAGCATCTAAGGATAGCACCTAAGAAATGTCCTCCCACCCCGCCTAAGGAACAACTCCTGAAGTTGTCCTTTGTTTTCTATAAACTAGTGCATACACGTGTACCCAGGTACACATAAATATGCAGCACACACATGCACACATGTATCTACAAAGATAAGTTAAAGGTGGGGAATGGTGTGAACCCCATGCCTGTAATCTGAGCACTTGGGAGGTAAAAGCAGAGGATCTGGAGGTCATTGTTATCCTCATCTGTACCGTGAGCTCCAAGCTCCTGTAGGTCTCCTGAGACCCTGTCTCCAAGAACACCCACTCACCAAATAAAATTCCAAAATGCCAGGCATGGTATCTCACACCTATAATCCCTGTTGAAAAGCAGAAAGGTACAAATATCACTGTAAGCTGTAGGCTAGCCAGGTCTACATAGCAAGATCCTGCCTCAGAGAAAGAAAGGAGAGGGGGACCACTACAGTCCAGAGGTAGAGAGCACTTGAATAATCTGTGTGCTGCCATAGCTTCTCTCAAAGGCTTGAAGTGGTGTGGTACATTTCGTGAGCACCCATACCGAACTCTTTGTTTTAAAAGATAGTTTTTAAAATATATATTTAATTTTGTTCCACTGTGTGTTTGGTATATTAGAGCAAGTACTTAAAAGTCCCATGCCAACTCTGAGTTTCCAAGTTAAAGGAACATCATCCTATAGAATCAGTTACTTAAAATGAGAAAGAAAAGGTAAGCCTTCAAGTGTGTAGGAATCAATGTCTTATGAAGTAGAACCAACACCAAATGACCATTCAACAGGGCACCAGTTTGAATTCCTGGTGGGTACACGCAGTTTCCAGTTCTCTGCAATGGAGCACAGACACCTGCGGCAGTACATGGACCTGTTCCTAGAATAACTGGCTCAATCTTTAGGAGTAAAATCACTGTCTTTCTACTGAGTTGTAGAACTTTGCTGTGTGGTGTTCCTTCACAACTGAGAAGCAAGCAACAGCATATTAAAAGCCAGTTGTGGGGCTGGAGAGATGGCTCAGTGGTTAAGAGCACCAACTGCTCTTCCAAAGGTCCTGAGTTCAAATCCCAGCAACCACATGGTGGCTCACAACCATCCATAACAAGATCTGATGCCCTCTTCTGGAGTATATGAAGACAGCTACAGTGTACTTACACATAATAAATAAATTAATAAATCTTTAAAAGCCAGTTGTAAGTGGCATTATGCTGAGTGAAAGACCAAGTTACAAGAGGTTGTCCATTGATAACCCAGATATCCAAAATGTATTGTTACAAGAAGGACAAGCTACGGAAAGGAATAGAGTGAGAAACTAAAGGTGAAGGTCACAGCATCAGTCCATTAAACTCTCATATCTTTGTAGTTACAATATTTTTAAAATTTGACAAGTTATTTTACAGTTTTGGGATCCTTATAAACTGTTAACACTACATAAAACTCCTGGATAGCGTTTCAACATTTGAAAAATGATGCATCTGGAATCCTGGACTACCAAACAAAGCAAAAGAAAAAGCAGTTAATTCAGGGATCGCCCGAGTTACTTGTGTGCCGCCACTAGAGGGCGCGTGGTGCTCGCCTGTCAAAATACCTCACTGGTATTTTGCGTCCTTGCGCCTAAATTAAAAAAAAAAAAAAAAAAAGACTAGGAATCGCAGAATAAGTAAAGTTCCTTAGTTCATTTGGCGAAGTTAATCGCTAAGGAGCTGCGGCCTTGAGAAACAACTTGAGTGGGCATTCTCCTTATCTGCCTTTCGTTTCTGTGGCCTTTAATCCCCCTCTAACACTGTCCTTATTCAGACCTTGGGGCAGCATTGTCTTGCGTCTCTGCCCCACCTCCCTCTTCTTCACTCCTACAAAAGGCTTTTCTGAGTTCTTAGTTTTTCCATGAGCTTCAAGCAAAAAATAAGGCCCAGT
Organism: Mus pahari; assembly: GCF_900095145.1. Classification (NCBI taxonomy): domain Eukaryota; kingdom Metazoa; phylum Chordata; class Mammalia; order Rodentia; family Muridae; genus Mus; species Mus pahari. The sequence continues at coordinate 94,088,866 of NC_034592.1, read as the reverse complement.
CCTAGCCTATATGGGTATAGCTTGCTGAATGGACTTAGTACGGAACAATTGGAGCTGCTGGATTCTAGATCTGAGATATGGTTGCATAAAGGTAAAAGAAACAGTGCCTTTCAACCCGTTTTTACTGACAACCTAGTGTCCATTGGCTTTGAGACATGACAATTTGTGGGTCCATATAAATGAGACATGCTTTTAGAGACCCCCCATAAAATAGTTAAATTAGCTTTGAATGTAAAATGGCCAGGAAAGGTCAGAAAGGGTGAACAAATTTGAAGGGACTTTAAAGACTAAACATTAAGGACACAGACTTACCGGCTCTTGTTGTCTTTAATCCATTGCCAAAGTCTATGTTCAAAACACTTAGATTTTCTAATTTATAGAGAATACATGGATGATTGATTGCTCATGTCTGCTGTGAGCGCAGATTGTGGCTCAGGCATCCTTTCTTTTTCCTCTTGCATTAGCAAAACTAAATGCCACCCAAGAGAAATAACCTGGTCAAGGTCACTTAGCATAGGGAAGAGGGGTAGAGGAGGAGAATTTTCAGAGCATTATAACCCTGAGGCAGGTCAGTGCCCTGTGAAACATAGAACCATATGTTTCCTGTTCTAAAGGCCACAATGACTCCCACATCAGACAATTGGAACATAGAACAATCCAGGACAACTGGAATGCCTTGAAAAAAATTCTTCTTTTAAAAGTATTTCATGGTTTCTTTTCCTTTTCTATTTTTCCTTGGGAAATCATTGCATGTTTTAAAATAGGTATACACAAAAAATTAAATAAATAAAGGATAGCAGTAGGATTTACATAGACGAATTGTGTTTCCTGTCCTAACTCCTCCAGCTGCGAAAAGATATTTGAAATGTGACTCCCCCACCCCCCTCGTTTCTTTGGTTTCTCTTTTAAGCATCCTTATATTCTCATATCTTTGGACATTGCATTCCCATTGGTTTGGGGGTACTATAAAAAGTGCAAAATTGTAAAATTATATAAAAAAAATTGAATCATGCAGGTTGTAGTTTGACTCTTCACTAAAAATTGTGTTTCAAAGGTTTCTAAAAATCCCAGTTTCTGCTAGGAAAAAAGTTAAGGCAATTGCATGATGAGCAGTGACACCTCCCTGCCACTTGGGGAGGCAGTTGACAAGTGACCTACAGTGTAAGCTGCCTGGGGCCTATGACACAGAGTGTTCCTCAGCCAAGGTAACGTGCAAGTTGAAGCTAGAGCTGAACTGTTTCTGACAAGGGAAGAGAGACCCCCGGCCTTGTGTCCTAGGCTCCCCTTCATTATAGGTGTGGTTCTCTCATCTCTCAGTAGTTAGTAAGTAAAGGCAGTTTCTTTCCAAAACGAAGTGACTTTATGAGCCTGCCCAGGACACTCAGACTTTCCTCCAGCCCTGTTAGAGAAACAGCACAGGCTCTGCTGACATGAACTGCAACGATGGCCTCTGAAATCTCGGCTTCACCTCCACATTGAAATGTTACCTTCTTCCAAGACTCTATGAGAGCGCCTTCTTTGCCTAAACCAACCCCCCTCCCCCGTTTCCCTCTTGCAGTGATCCCACGGCTCTGTCAACTTCTGTGCTTTGTAAACTGTCATTATCCTGGTTCTCCTCGGCATGGCATGTTCAACTCTCCTTCAGTCTTCAAGGGCTTTCAAGCTGCTCTTAGAACAAACTCCAAGAGCTGTATGAAAATGGCTGCCAAGCCGGTCATGGCTCTCCTCTTGTCTGTTTTTCCATACATCTACTCTCCTCTGCCCCTTCAATCACAAGAGCGTCCCTGTCCTTTTCCAAGCTTGTTGCATTTTGGGGTAGCAGCCTGGTGAGGCAGGTTCATTCCCTCCCCCTGTGTGCAATTGTTTCCTTCTTATCTCAGTACAGAAGTCACCTTCCCAGAAACGCTGCCTGATTACCAGGAACAGCCCACAGTCCCACACCCCTAGGAAGGCCCTTCTGACAAACACTCTTTTATTCCCTTCCCACTTCTTATCACTGACTGAAATTGCTTTTCTGTTCACTTGGTCATTAATTTTTACTCTAAGTTCTCACTCTGGCTTCTGCCTCCTCTGTTCTAATCTTTGTCTCTAGCATTTGGTGCTTATCATCCACTGGAAAATCACTGTACAAATAAACAAACTTTATGCTGTTGGTGCAGTGTCCTGATGTTTACTAACAGCAACAGAGTCCAGTCATCTCTAGCAAGGATGCTCACACCATCCTTGGTTTCTTACAGACCTGTCTCCTGCGAGAAGGACTGTCTTTCTTATTGTTATTTATTGAAACATATTACCCCCCCCCAGACAGGCTTCAGAAATGCAAAGAAACCCAATTACCTTGCACTTTGAGTAAAGCTATTCGTGCTCTTAACTCTTTCAGGCCATGTGCATTACTGTCTGATATCTGGGAACTGAAAAGTCTGAGACCCAATCAGAGGCTGTGCTCCTGTCACTGGTCCTTCCAATGTGTTAATTACATGAAGCTGCCAGTGTGGGTGATCTTAAAACCACACATCCAATCCTGTCACTCCGTGGTCTTAAACTCCTTAATGGCTTTCTTTTGCCTTGTCAAAGGATCCCTGATCTTTTATGGGACTATGAGCAAACTATGTTCTGATCCTGCCACTGCCCCAACCCCATGCCTGCGTGCTCCTCTGAGCTCACCGTGTCTGTGCTCTGAAATACTCCAGATGGAGAGACACAAACTGGAACACTCTTATTAATCAAGAAACAAGCAAAACAAATATATGAGTTTCTACTTCCTTCAGACAGTTTCCAGTGCTGATTCTCTGGAGGTAAAAATTCACAACAACAAAAAAAGTCCGTAATGTTCTTTAGGAATAGAAAGCCTAGTGGAGTCTGTGTGCTGACTAACAACAAGGGATTACTGTTCAAGGTAACAGGTGAAAATGAAAAGAATTCTAAGCTTGAATCTATCCTGTTTTCATAACATTCAGTATAGAAAATTTTGGGGGTCATTGTTATTGCCCTTTTAAAGGAAAAGTGCTATTTACTTATTTACTATTAACTGCCTCTTCCTCCAACTGTAGAAAATGGAGATTCTCCTCGACTTGTATATACAGCATATTGACCTAGTTAGTGTAGATAGTCTCCATATATGTTTATGTGTGTGTTTGTATGTGCATTTCCTTGTCACAGACAAGTTATTTAAATTATCTAGTCCTTGGGTGTTCTCACACAAGTGAACCTCTGGAACACATTTTGTAATTGTAGATCCTTATGCTGATATTGCAACTAAGAAAGAAACTTTCTTAAGTAAGTTTCCTTCTTTGCATTTGCCTACTTTTTCCATATCCAAAAGTGATCTCACTTCGATGTTACCGATGGTTAGGGCTTCGGTTCCTAAATACTTACATAAATCTCCTTTTCTCAGTCACATCCTTGTCCTCTCCAACACTGGCAGTTGAGGTTGGGTCTTGGTTAACAAGACCCCACCCCTCCACAGTGGTCATGCTTTGGCTCCTCTCTAAGTTCTTTGTGGACAGAATTTTTTTTTTTTTTAAGTTTGATTTTGACCTAGATTTGGGGCCCCTGGACTTTAAATCAACAGGGACTTCCCAGCAGCCTCCATTTTGCTCCATGGTGAACATCACCTCTCTCAGAGCATGCTCTGTCGGTCCATCCACACAAACTGCATTTTCAAACAGAAAGCCCCTGACACTTCCATTAAGAAGGATGGCTTAGGGTGTGGGGTGAGTGGTTGGAGTCCCCCGTGTTTCACTGAATTTGAAATGAAGGGTCACCTTGGGCCATTTAAGTCCTGCATCCACAATATCATCTGGGGCAGAGTCATCAATTCTGAACTAAGACCGTGTGATCATAGCACTGAGGCAGAGCCAGTGGCCTTGGATGAGCTGAAACTCCTTCCTAGCTTATCCTCAAAGGAGATATCATAGACCTGTTCGAAGACAGCAAGACTTAAAAGCAGTGGGGGAGTTTCTAGCTGCACATAGGGGGAAACAGACAATTATTTTTTTAACAGTATGAGAGATAAAAATGCAGGGAGAGGTGGCTCTCGAGGAGAATTTGTCAGCATTTTTAAGGAGTGACAGTTGAGAGTTTCAACTATCTTAAGCAGAAGCCAAGGAACAAAAATCACCTGGCTATTTCTTTATAGTTTCCAATTAACTAATGCTACAGAGATTAAGAAATGGATCATTAACAAAAGTAGACTGCGAAAACTGACCCATTTTAACTGAATGAGCTATGACAACGGAAATTATGCCTATTAGAAATTATTGTATATAAGGATTAGATTACCCCAATTTTTATTGTTATTTACATTTAAGAAAAGAGATTAAAAGACTCCAGGTCAACATATAAGACAGTATAAAAACAATCAGTAAAAATTATCTACAACAAAAGAATTCTGGGTAAACTGAGTTTTGGTTTTTAGAGGCAGCTGATGTGCAAATATGGAATTTTTTATGGCTATGCTTTTGTGACTATGTGAGTATATACCACAAGTACATGTGTGTCCAAAGAAACCAGAAGACAGTGTGGGGTCCCGTGTGAGCTTTCCAACTTGGTTCTAGGATCAGAACTCAGCTCATCTGTCAGAGAAGACACACTGACTGCTTGGCCATCTCTCTAGCCCCAGGACCAAGCATAAACCTGGGACTGGTTTTGTGTTGGTAACAGTGTAGAAGAGATGTCTGTTACCAGGAAAATTTTGTTCTGACAACAGGTTCATGGTATCCCATGTGTATCTTACTGTGTTCCTTAAGAAAGGAACTTACTGTGAACTTAAGAAAGGAAGAATTGTTTTTTTGTTTGTTTGTTTTGGTTTGGTTTGTTTGTTTTTTCGAGACAGGGTTTCTCTGTATAGCTCTGGCTGTCCTGAACTCACCAGGCTGGACTCGAACTCAAAAATTCGCCTGCCTCTGCCTCCCGAGTGCTGGGATTAAAGGCATGAGCCACCACACCCGGCTCAAGAAAGGAAGAATTGTTTTTAAGCATTCATATTTGTGAGATTTTTTTTAAAATTTGTCTTTGTTTTGTTGTTTTGTTTTGTTTTGGCCTTCCACATTAATTGCATGTCTCTTATCTCCAGGGCCCAAACGTCTGCTTATATCGAGACTGAAAGTCATAATTAGGCAAGGCTCCTGCTTTTGTGTGGGCCTGTGTACCATGAGTCATGGCCAGAGAGTCTAACAGCCCTGAAGGTGTTCTCTGTGTGAAGGAAAGAAGGGAGGGCAGTTACGAACCATAGAACTGGGTGAGATTATTAGAAATTTCATTATCCTTCTCAAATGGCTTCAAAATAAATTTTAATACACAAAACCATGCAATCAGGAAGATTTTTTTTTACCTCCTAAAAGAATTTGGGAAAATGTGTTCAAATTTTCCACTTCCCTGTTCCACCTTTCAGCCTGTCTCCGTTTTTGCCTTCCTTGCTAGAGTGAAGCAAAACAAACACATGATCAAGAGAAGAGCCAAAAGAAGGTTCAGCCAGAAGGATTTTCCAAAAACTCGAATCCACACACAACAGTCAGTCCCCTTCAAAGGCCTTGATAGCTACCCTGGTCCAGAGAGCAGTGCATCTCTGAGAGAACTCAGGACTGGACCTCCTCTCTCCTTCCAGCCTCAGCTTTAGGCTGTCTGTGTTTTTAGAATACAGGCTACTCAACTGTATCCAGTTCACCCACTATGCCATGAGTTTCCTGAAGCCCACTGCTGATCTTTCTGCTCTGACCTGTTCTCCATACAGACAGATCTGTGCATTCAAATTTCTTATTAAGTCGGGCGGTGGTGGCGCACGCCTCTAATCCCAGCACTTGGGAGGCAGAGGCAGGCAGATTTCTGATTTCGAGGCCAGCCTGGTCTACAAAGTAAGTTCCAGGACAGCCAGGGCTATACAGAAAAACCCTGTCTCAAAAAAAATTTTTTTATTATTAAAAGTACTTTTAAAAAGTTGCCACATCAAACATACATAGACTGTCTTGTCATCCTTCCCTAAACATAAGCGTAATGACTAGACACATGGCATTAGGATAGTAGAGTGTTAGTGTTAGATAGTAGAGTAGGACATGCTTTGTTAGGTTGAACTACTACTGCCCCCTTTATAAGGAACTTGAGTAGACATAGATTTTCATATCCAAAAGGGTCCTGGAGTTAATCTCACATGAATATCAAACAGTGACTTGCTACACTGGTGTTATAGCAGATTGCAGAATACCTTGCTTATACATTGTCCATGAATGTCTACCAAACTGAAATTTCTGCTGTCAAGTTTGTCCATTTTCTTCACATATTACTAATTAGTAAGTTAAGAAGTCTATGCAAATGCTGAAGTGTGAGAAAACGCCCACTGATGGGCAAAGCATAAATCAGTGCAACTTGCCTAAAGAGGGATTCAAACACACATTTTAAAAAGTCAGGTAGAACTGCGACTTCTGAACACTCATCCTGAGGATACGTCCTGAGAATATGTCCTGAGGATATGTTCTGCACACATCCAAGTAGCTTTGCTCGGGAGGTGCTGGCAATAGCAGGTTTCGGTAAACAACCAGAATTTTCAACATTGAGTGACTCACTAAAGGAATCAAGGGAGAGTGTACTTGATAAAGAAAGATGGCCCTGTTGATAAATTGCTTGCCGTACAAACACAAGGACCTTGATCTCAGGAACCCAGGTTAAAAAAAAAAAAAAAAAAAAAACATAAAAAACAAGCACAGGCCTGAAGCAGTAGGGTGGTGGGATGTTATGTTTACCTCTGGCCACCCCAGGTACACACACACACACACACACACACACACACACACACGTAACTAAATAAATATAGTAATATAAAAGAGAAGTGTTTCCATCACTAGAAAGATGATATTGCTGTATTAAGAAATGGAAAACTGTGGCCTCCATATCATAATCCAATTTTGAAATAGAAGTAATATTTTATTCATAGAAGGTTTCAAAAATCCACACGTGGTTATTTAAGTGCCTACATGAAATAAAGGGGGTTTTGTTTGTTGGTTGGTTTTTGTTTGCTCTTTATAATAATAAGATACTGTAAAGTGAGATAAAAACCGTTAGTAGGAACATTTCCTGATGCCTTAAGCTAGCTTCTTTTCTCTGGGCAGAGCAATGAGGGGAAAGACCAGAGAGTGAGTTAGTGTCTCATAGTTTAGAAGCCCCCCTTTGTCTGTCATTGGAATTTTGAAGACACCTGCTAGAACATCTGAGGTCCATTATCTAAGCAGTAATGGTCTTAGCTCCGTAGCAAACTGTAAAAAGGAATGAAACGTCATTGCCTTGTCTTCAAAGCCCCTCCCTCTTCCTCAGCACACTTCTCTGGCACATCGCTCAGTCACTTCCTCAAAGAGAAAGCTTTCCTTTTTTGCCTCCATCCTGATTGCCCTTCTCATCTGAACATAGTGACCAAAATCTTTTCACCAATCAGACGGAGCTTAGAAACGTTCCAAGCCCCGAGTGGACTTCCAAACTCTTCATGAGGCCATAATTAGGTTGCTTTACCTATTCAGGCCAACCAGTCACCCCGGGTTTAAAACAGAACACTTGGTCCATGAGGGTGTGGTATTATCATGGGAGTCTGAAGGCCTTAGAAGACAGCAGGTTGCTTTGCTGGGAGTGGCCCCTCTGAAAGAAAAATCGGCCCTGGCTTCTGACTATACACAGAAATCAGTAACCTAGCAGTAGAACTGATAAGCACGGTGGTCACGATACCTTTCCTAGAGAGAAGGCCCCTGGGAAGAAGGGACCAGACCCCTACCCCTTGCTGGGATTTCTATGAGACTCAGTGGCAGCCAGAAGGTTGGGAGCAGACAAGCCTGACGTCAGACCACTGGTTCGTGTACCTCATAATGGTGTGTGCTAGACAAGTTAAAATGCTCTTGTGAGATCAGTTTTCCCACCAGAAAAGTGGGTGCTGTAAAAACTACCTGTCAACATTGTTGGGAATAATTAGAATAATGCAGGAGCCATGAGAGTACCACATAAATGCTGGTGTGCCACATAAACGCTAATGACATCATCTGTGCAGGAGAAAGAAAGCAAGTGCAGGTACAGAAATGGTGTGTAGACTTCAATATACTCCCTTTCAACTCTACAATGCCAGCCAGCATCCAGCAACCACAGCTGAAGGTACTGGTAGAACTCACCCCATCTCCAGGTAGAGGCCACTGTTGCCCCAGGCTTTGTGAGTAAGAAAGAATGGTCTTCTCACTTTGTAGAGACCACCTGCATCTCTAGCTTCAGACACTTTGTCTTTTCATCAATTGTCAGTAGAGGCTTCTATCCGTGGGCAAGTGTTTCTGTGTCACCAGAATGCAAGCAACCCTTGACTTGTGCCTGTGGCTTGAGAAATTCAGAGGCAGGGAATTTTTTTAAATAAAGGAGGAGGAGATTAAAAAAAAAAACAAAACAAAACAAGAATTACCAGTTGGAGCTGGCATTCTTCACGGATGGTGTGTTTGAATTATTGGAGTTTAATCATAAACCTTCATTGGGAAATACAAAACTCATTGATGTTCGGGAGTTTGACATTTGCAATGGACCCCCACCTCCCTTCCAAAAGAAGCCTCACTTGTTTGAGTAAGGCAAGCAGGGGAAACCACAGTCATTTCTAGAGCCTTCCTGGTCTTTCTGCATCACTTTAAAGTTCAGCTCGTTCTTCTCTCTCTCTCTCTCTCTCTCTCTCTCTCTCTCTCTCTCTCTCTCTCTCTCTGTCTCTCTCTCTCTTTCTCCATAATAAAGACAAAAGCATGGCTAAAGCAAACTGACAAAAAGCCTTTTAGAAGGAAAGGGCTCATTGGCTTGGAAAGAATCACAGACATCATGTCCTCTATCTGTCTGATAACATTTCATCTATAATCCCTCCTGGCTGAATGTTGATCCAGCCAGACCAAACGCTCACCAGAAAGCCGAGATTCACATGCATTCCTTCACCATCTCAATAACAGATAAGCTAAATGTTCATGTTAACAAAAATAAACATGTCCGTTTGCTAAGCCCAGACCGATAGTGAACAAGGCAGGCAGGGTACAAACGAGGAAGGTACTGTGTGATGACAATTAAAAATCTATTCTAGCAAGTGTCTGAAGGAAAAGCTCAAGGAGCCCCACGAATGACCAAAGGAGGACTTTGTATGGTCAAAGAACTAAATGAAACTAGTGTCCTCGGAGAGGGCAGAGCAGAGGTGGACAGGGCTAGACCACACAGGCTTCACCAGGGAGGTTGGCCTTTCTCACGGGAATCCTTGGAGTCAAAGAGTAAAGTGAGACTAACAGCACACAGCTCACACAGGACAGCCACTACAGCATGAAACTTCGAAGGCCAAGGCTATAGTTCAGCCTCTCTCAAAGCTTAACAGAGCCACAGAAAGATGACATTCTATATGCATCTCAGCACCAGCCATCTTTCCTCAGGAATTAACGCTGTAACCTCTTGAATCTGATACACATATTGAGTCCTCTATGTTTTACCCCATGCTGGACTGTGAAAAAGAATTACTGAGAAGTTTTGAGACTATAAGCTTCTTGGATGGCACACTT
>NC_034592.1:94067699-94078160 GCF_900095145.1 Mus pahari | reverse complement strand
GATAGATAGATAGATAGATAGATAGATAGATAGATAGATAGATAGATAGATAGATAGATAGATAGATGGATGGAGGGGTCTGATGTGAGTATAAAAGAAAGTGTGGAAAATATGTAGAAATTATTGGGTACTTATAGCTGGGAATTCATCAGATACTTCACTGACAGTAAGACATTTCTACAGACTTGACAAGTGTGTTTAACAGAGTGGCAATAATAATAGGAAGCCTGAGAAAGACCATTTGGAAACACTTATTGACGTCATTTAGCACAAAATTAGCATTAAGTTTCAGGGAAGAGCCAGGGCTTCTTATAGCATGCAATATTCTCCCTACCGCCTTGCTGACCCTGCTACACTTCCCTCCTAACATTCTATTCCTACATCTTTACTAGTTAGGTCTTCTCTTACCCTGTAAAAATAAAAGAGTGCCTGGAAACCTAAAGACTATCTCCTGTGCTGGCTGACAACACTGCCCCACATTTTTTTCTCTAGATCAATCTTCAGATAATTGAGGAAACAGATAATCAGATAATTCCCTAACCAGGTACTAACCAGGTATATATATACACACATGACTGGGAAGAAGATTCTATCCATAATGTATTTCTCTTCTAAGCAGAAGGACCTGAATTCTATCCCCAGAACCAAGGTTAAAAATAAAGTGACAGGTGTGGGGGCATACTATTGTAATCCCAGCACTGGAGGGGTGGTGTCACAGGTTACTGGGGTGCCCTGGTAAGCCAGAGCAGTCCAATCATTAAGTTTTGGGTTCCGTCAGAGTCCTGTCTCAGGAAAGCTAACTGGCTCCCAAGACAAGGTCATATACACACATCTTCATGTACCTCCTCAACAACACAGAACTCACGCATGCATTAAACATTTATGTTTAACATGGTTATACTTTGATTTTAAAAGACAGAGAAATTATATTTTTTAAAGTGTAATTGCAGCATGTGAATAATATTAACATATATCATACTTTAGGCATGGAAGTTTAGCAGTAATGCATAGTTAATCATATGTGCTGAACATCTTTCAATCTTACATATGCATTTTAGATACCAAAACTTTAATTTTGAAAGCTGTCGGGTTCTGTGAGGATTAAAGTCAATGATCTCTGTGGTGGCCAAGGATGCTTTAACTCTATTAAACATAACTGCCACTGGTCAGCAACTCACTGAATAGAGATATTCTGCAATCCGTGCATTGACATGTTGATAAGTTAGTGAAGCATAATTGTCTATATTCACAAAAAGGCAAATAAATGATTGGCTTCTCCTAACTAAGGTGATCAGGCAGTGAGGTGCCATCATGAGGGCAACCTCTAATTACCAAAAGAGAGAAGACATTTGTCTAGAGTTTACCAAGGTCTTCAGGGAACAGCTTTTTAACTAGCCTCCTTTGAGAAGAGATGCCTAGGCGTTTGCTATCTGCTTCAAACAAACTTTCCACTAAACCCTTTGCTTTTGCAGAGAGACAGAGACAAAGATAGACAGAGAGAGGGGGAGGAACCTTAAGAACTATCCTGCTCCGTGTGACTACAAGGAATTGTGCATAGTTTCAGATCCAACAGACACCAGCACCTAAACCAACTGCACATGCAGAGTCTGTGTGCCACGAGCTGGCTCTACCTCTGCTGCCAGCTAGCCAGAACAGGATCCTAAGGGTGGAATGACCCTGTTCCCATGGTCAACTGCAAGCCACGTAAGATCTAGCACCTGGCCAAATGGTGACAAGTGTTTCCTGCGTCCAGTCTAGTAAACTCTGTGGTAAAAAAAAAAAAAAAAAGGTCTAGTGAGCAGCTAGAGAGAGGACCAAGTGTCACTGGAGAAAGGTTTCTTGCTTGAAAGAATATGTGGGTCCTGGCAAGGACACAGCCCTCCTTGGCCTTGACAGGATCACAGCAAACAGGCTTAACCAAGAGCCTTCCTCCAGACCCTTGCAGCTGGCTGGAAAATGAGCGTGACAGTAAACATGTGTTGCTTCTCTTGGGACCCGACTAATCAGATTACCTGCCTCAGCTACATACCAGGGAATTTATGGTGAGGCCGTTTGAAAATTAAGCTCTCTGAAAGGAGGAATGGTTTATCACCATTGTTTGCTGGGGTCTAAACTTAACTCTGCATACCTCGCAATCATATAGAGCAGATCATCTCTCACTCCATTGTCCCCTGCTTCAGAGGAGCGAACTGGCAGCCTTACTCTTGTCAGGGAGCCCAAACATTATCATTCAAAGGCTGTATTTACAAATGGAGCAGGACGGCAGTAAAACCGATGACCTTGCTGCTTCTGGAATCTCATAAAACGTTTCCAAGCTGCTCCTCCCCAGAGCAAATAAGGGTGTTGCAGTTGCTAGTCCTCTGGCGGTGCTCCAGCTCGGGCTATTACATTCCTCCCTCATAAACTTTCCTCTGAGCTCTGAATTCAGACTTGCCTGCTTGTCTGGGCGCTTAACTCTGGAAGTGCTGCTGTGTTTAGAGCATTTAAACCCAGATGTAGAAGCAATGTAGAAGAAAAACAGGGAGAACGAGAAAAAGAGGTGACTGGACACTCTGCTGTGGGCCAGTCACCACGTGGTTTTCTTATTCAAGCTTTGTAACTTATTCACATTGCTTTCACCCATGTTCCCATGCCTGGAAGGCTTGAAGGACCGAGTCTGGTATGTTTTGTCTCAATACAATGGGCATTGGTGTGTGCATGTCTGTGGTCTGTGTGTGTGTGTGTGTGTGTGTGTGTGTGTGTGTTTCCCTCTGACCCGCACAATCTAGATTGCCTGCTGATATGGGCAAGGTGGAGGAAAGTCAATGAGAGCGATGAGTCAGAGCAGGGTTTCTGAGAACCTATTGTTTTACTGATGTAGAGAATCTGTCTTAGCTGACAGGTGTCTTTTGGCCTTTCCCCTTCTTGCCTCTTTGAACAAGGATGTAGGGCTTAGAGGAGCAGCCTTCACGTCATGATCAAAGGGAGAAGGTCCCAAGCAGAAAGACAGCAGAGACAACGCATGGAGAGTCTTTGAGAGATTCTCAACTCCAAAGCACGTACGCTCAAGTTTACTATGAACACACACACACACACACACACACACACACACACACACGAGGAGAGATTCCTTATAGTGGTAGAAAGACTAAAAAGGAATACTTACTCTACAGTCTTCGCCTACTGGTATCCTAGTGATCCTGGATGTGTACTCAACTTCCCTTGCGTAGGGAGAGACTTTTTCAAACAATAGGAATGGCAAAGAGTGACTGAATACCTGAGCTGCAACCGTGTGTGTTCTGTAAGTACCTGAGCTGCAACTGTGTGTGTTCTGTAAGACTTATCTAATAGCAGATACAGTCTAGAGAGCTTTCTGGCTAATGAAGAAGCAAGCAGCCCATGAACCACATGACTCTTCCTTATGAGAGAAACTGATGTGACAAGGAACTGTGGGAGGCATCAAGAAGTAAGGGTCAGCTGGCCCCAGACAGGCAGAAGCTGCTCTCAATCCCGTCTCTGAGGATTCTTCACTAAAGATGCCTCCAAATGAAAGTGCAGCCCAACCGATACCTCCAGTGCAGCTTTGTGAGATCCTGAATGAAGGACCCAGTGCAGACATCCAGACTCCAGACCCACAGAAACTTAATAACTGCTGTTTAAAGTCCCTCAGTTGGTGGTAGTTCGTTATGCAGCAATATGACATTGAACACACTCCTTGATCCTACTATAGCGATCTTATATGCAGAAAACTGATATGTGTTTGGTGGATACACAAAAGATCAATGTTGGAGGTCTCCACAAAGTGCTGAGGGCTGTAAGTTGATGCTAAGAGAAGGTAGGGATTGAGGATTGTTATGGGTTAAAAAGAAAACCAGATTTTTAATTCTTTGAATGAACACTCTCATTCAAAAGACTTTTAGAAGGTGGCTAGAGAGATGTCTCAAGAGCAAAGAGCACTGGCTACTCTTCCAGAGCACCCATGTTCAATCCCCAGCACTCACATGGCAGTTCACGAGCATCTGTAAGACTCTACATCCCATCTGGCCTCCAAGAGCACTATGTACTGGCATGATGCACAGACATACATGAAGACAAACACTCATACACATAAAACGATATTTTTGTTTCTGAAAAGGCTTTTAGGTGATGTGGCTGTACTGGTAACCCGTCTGTCTAGCATGCACAAAGCCACGAGTTTAATCCCCAGCATAGCATAAATCAAGCATAGTGTCACGCAAACAGTCAGAAGGTAGAAGTGGAGCCAGGAGAGTTAGAAGTTCAAGGTCATCCTCAGCTAAACACTGATTCGAAGCCAGCCTAGGCTGAAAGAGACCCTCCAAATTAAAATACTTTCAGCAATTAGGTAATAGTGAACTAGAAAAGAAAAAACTGTTAACTAACCCTGTGGGTACACCTTTGACTGATCTAAGGCAGGAGAATAGACAACCTTTTCCTGTTTAAAGTTTCGAGATTAGCTGGGAAGAATTGTAATTTGAAAGTAGCAAAAACAGCTGGCATCTCTGAACATTCACCATGTGGGGGCTGCCTGCATAAAGCCTGTTTCTAAAATTATCTTTACATTTGCATTTATTCTACAAGGTGGGACCAAACACTCTCCCACAGGATGCACAAGAAAACTGAGAATTAAAGAGGCAAAGTGGCAGGCCAGTAGGGGTTAGGACTCAAAAGCAAGCTATCTAAGGAGTTTAAACACTGCCCTATTCATCAGGCTGCAAAAGATGAAAAATAGTAACAAGAAAGGGGAAGAAACCCTTTCCTATACTCCAAATGCTGCAGGAAAAACCACAAACAACTTTTCTAACACAACAGTAGAACAGACAAATGTATACTGTGTTCTTTCAGTTAATATGCTATAAGCTGTGTGTGTTGTGTGTGTGTGTGTGTGTGTGTGTGTGTGTGTTGTGTGTGTGTGTGTGGGTCTGTGTGTGTGTTCCAAAGGTTCTGCACTCATCAACTGTATATTCCATTACTTGGACATACGATAACTTATCAAGTTCTTCCCCAGATAGCAGGTAATGTAAGATGATTTCTTTTTAGAGTCATTATGAATAAAGCTGTACTCAGCTACTTTGCACAGGAAGTTTTGTCTGTATTTTACATTTCTGAATTAGGGGTCAGTGGAAAAGGTTCAGTGAGTAAGGGCATTTGTTGCCAAACCTCATGATGCAAGCTCAAACTCCAGGATTCATGAAAAGAATCAACTTCCAAAAGCTGTCCTCTGGCCTCCACACATGCACCTTAGCATACAGAACATGCATCTACACACACACACACACACACACACACACACACACACACACTATCATATCACACCGAAAAAATAATATTTGAGTCTCTCGTTTTAGACTGAACCCTCTAAGTGGCTGAATCCAAAATGATACTCAAACTGAAGGGACCAACACTCGATACCCTGCTCGGCTCTAACACAAAGTTACTTCTATGAAGCTTTGAAGACAAGAAAAGGAAACTTGTTTATCTTGTGTAAATGTCTATAGGTCGATTTCTTCATAAGTGGCACAGGGACTATTCCCTTAGAGGGCTGGATTTTTACTGCCATCTAGGTTAATTATTGGTAAACCCTGTAGTGTTTGCTTTCTACACTGTCTCACCACTGTGGCCACAGCCTTTATTTTATAGATTCCTAAATCAATAGAGTCCTACATAATGTCATCCACTGTGGGCAGACTCTAGGTTCCTCCCATGTTCTTCATTCTCATTAGTATCTACCATATTTCCCATGTTCCCAAGGTGTTCAAAAAGTTGCCAAAATCATAAGCACAAAAATATGTTATTTATTAAAGCCATGATTGAGAAAAAAAATTCACTGCAATGTTGAATGACCCAGGAAAACCAGTTCTCATTCCATCTTGTACTGATATGTTTTCAAGTAAGGTGACAGGCCCAGCCATGAGAATGGAAAGGGATTTTAGGAAGCAGATCGTGAAGATAGCTGACATTTTCTAGACACTGTGTGTCTGTCATATACCAGGCTAAGGGCTCCACATGGATTGTTTCCTGGCATTTTTGTGAGTATAATAATTAGTCAAGTTTTAAGTTTCCATTTCTCTCTGAGTCAAGTTGAACTTCAATTTATTAAGCTCCGGGCAAGCATTCTTTATTATTTTTATTTGAGTTATGTTATCATCCAGTAAATTGCAGCAAATCAACATCATTAAAAATGTCTCTGCCTGGAGAAAGGACATCCTGGCAGCATGGTCACGCAATGGCCGGGCAAGCTACCCAAGACTTACTCCGCAGAAGTCTTATTGAGTGTTCAGCAACCCCCTGGGGAGCAGAGCAACACAGCTTGGCCATTTGGTCCAACACTAAACATCTAATGGGAAACCTTGGTACCCAACAAATGAAGTCATCCTGGTTCCCCTTCTGAGAACTCAAACAGATCCCTCAGCATAGAGGTGTACTATGCCAGGGGTGGGGGTGGGGGCGGGGAGTGATAGGGAAAGGCCACCTGGTCTTAGCCTAGGGCTTTCCAGAGCCAATGAAAATCAAGAGAAGGTGGGGCAGAATAGAGCTTTCTGCGTAGGAACCTTATAATGCAAAGATGCAGAGGACAGAGAAAGTGGCTCTCAAGGGCTGAGAATGGAGGGAACACAAAGTTCTAAGGAAAAGAGCCGGCAAAGGTGAATCTGAATAGGTCAGCCAGGTCGGCTTCTGGGATCTGATGAGGCCAGAGTAGGATTCACCAAGTTTACTGTCCACTAATATCTGTTACCTGCTGACAATGGGAGGCCATGAGAGTTCTCACCTGAAGTGACAGAGACACCAAGCATGAGGCTAAATGGCCTGTCGACACAATCAATATTGAGATTCAGAATTCAGGGTGCAATGCTTGTCACCCAATGTACGCTGAACACACTTGGGCTCAGGAGCAAACAGCTAGCTAATCCTGAAGAGGTAGAAATGTTCACAAAGCAGATGAGATTGACTGGAGTCTTGAAGGACGGGGGTAACAATTGCCACGCCAAGTGTCAAATGGCTTGCTTTCCTATTACCATACACTGACATCTTAGGAATTTATCGTGTGCCTTAAGAAGCACTCAGGGGCCCTGTGTTCCATCCAATAGATGATTGTGAGCATCCACTTCTGTATTTGCCAGGCACTAGCATAGCCTCACAAGAGAGAGCCATATCAGGGTCCTGTCAGCAAAATCTTACTGGCATATGCAATAGTGTCTGGGTTTGGTGGCTGTTTATGGGATGGATCCCTGGGTGGGGCAGTCCCTGGATGGTCCTTCCTTCCATCTCAGCTCCAAACTTTGTCTCTGTATGCCCCAGTACAGGGGAATGCCAGGGCCAGGAAGTGGGAGTGGGTAGGTTGGGGAGTAGGGCAGGGGGAGGGTATAGGGGACTTTTGGGATAGCATTTGAAATGTAAATGAAGAAAATATCTAATAATAAAAAAGAAGCACTTGGGAATGCTTCCAAATTCATACTTCTACCTCTCCTTTTTATTAATTAATTAATTATTGTTTTTTCTTTTTGTTTTTTTGGGTATTTTGTTTGTTTGTTTGTTTGCTTGCTTGCTTACTTGTTTTTTGAGACAGGGTCTCTCTATGTAATCCTAGCTGTCTTGAAATTCATTACATAAGAACAGGCTAGCCTTGAACTCACATAAATCTTCCTGCTGGGATTAAAGGCCTTTGCCACCACACAGAATTTTATCTTATTTTTATACGTGGTATGTGTTCATAGTATAATTTGAGCTACCTTTTGAATTCATGTGGTAGAAATCATCCCCCGATCAAAACCCTTCTTTCTTACCTTCTACATTGCTAAAAGAGTATTAGTCTATTTGTCTCTAAAATACCTTCTCCCAGAAGAGGTAAATCAAGATCAGCTTGGGTAGGTCACAGTTCTTTCACTGTCATTTGTCAGGCATTTCGTTCTCACCTTAAATTATTTGTCCCCCAACTTTTCAGCCTTTGGGCTTAAACATCTTGATGGCTTAGTAGTCAGAGTGCCTTGTTAGCTGGGCATGGTGGCGCACGCCTTTAGTCCCAGCACTCGGGAGGCAGAGGCAGGCGAATTTCTGGGTTCGAGGCCAGCCTGGTCTACAGAGTGAGTTCCAGGACAGCCAGGGCTACACAGAGAAACCATATCTCAAAAGAAACCAAGAAAAAAAAGAAAGGAAAAAAGAAAGAAAAAAAGTACCAACAGAGTGCCTTGTTACTAGTCACCAAATAAGTTCTAAACTATGAATCTTACCAGACTTGAGGGAGAGAGAGAGAGAGAGAGAGAGAGAGAGAGAGAGAGAGAGAGAGAGAGAGAGAGAGAACGCATGTGAAAATCCCCCAACCCTGGAAACACACCACTGCCTTCCTCCTTTTCCTTGGTTGGCAGGAGAGATTTGGTCTTCTGGCCTGCTGGCCCTAAATACTGACCCTTCCTTCATCAACTTTTGGGTTTGGCCAGGCACTTGTTCACGGTGGTCCCGCTGCAGGGCCAGGCTGCTTGGGAAAGTTATGCTTGTCAAAAATCAATCCAATTCTCCTTGGCAACTGCAAAGGTAAGCTGTCACCAGCGCTGTCAACAGTCACAGCAGAAAGAGCTATTTATTCATTGCAGACCTTCATGAGTCACAGTCTGAAGATTCTGCAAACCTTCCCTGGCAAGTCAGACCCTGCCCCCCGTCTCCCAGGAGAGTGCTTCCCACCCAGAGCCACTTCAACACAACAGACTCTTGGCGTGTGGCTGTCTAATCTTTGAGCTGCACAAGTGGTCATGTTATTAATGACTCTGAGTCACCGCTGAGGGCAGTCTTTGTGGAATGTGTGTAACGAGAAGGAGGGTGGTGCCTGCTGAATGCTGGACAAGAAGCAAGTCTTCCCTGGCTGTGGCTCTTCCTCATGGGATACTTTCCAAAAGGAACCTGTGCTTCATACGATGAAGCTTCATGTCTGTCCACCTCTTGGTGACCCATCTTTTAATAGCCACTTGTTTGCTGGTATCAGTCAGGGCTCAGAGAACTGCACCACATTCAGCTGGATCCTCCAAGGGCTGAAGGTGAAAAAGACAGAAAGCTCAGGTTGTTTGGTCTTTTTTTTTTATTATTATTATTTTAAGCATGAATTTTAAATTTGACTTTCCATCTTCCTCGTACATTTCTCTGCAGCCCTGATATATGTACTAACCAGGACTATCTCTTTGGCATAAGAAAATTCCCAAGCTTCTGTTCGCAGCTCATGGAAAGCTTCTCTCCCTACAGACCTTTGTCCATGTAGTCATAGTTCAGTTTTTACTTCTGATATATCTTCCACATATCAGATAATATAAGGCTTCATTTATCTCACCTCCAACTTCCTTAATGTAGCCATTTATCATTCCAGCTACCCTATGAGACTACAGAGTCTACTAACACAAGGGCCATCTCAGGCCGCCCAGGGTCGAAAACACTCTCTGGTGTGTACTAGATCTCACAGGTAATCTATGGTAAGTGAGGTAGGAGGAAGGGATTGCCATCTATAGCACTCTATGACTAAGTTGATCTGAAAACAGACTGCTGGACCCCTAATAAAGGAAGGACAGGACAGAGCAGCAGAGTGGTTCAGATGTTTCTCCATCTGTAGCCCAACACCTTGAGAAAACAAAGTCTTATGCTTGTTTTCTAATAAAAGAAAGGGAATGCTGTCTTCCTACCTCATGTGGCCTCATGGAAGAACTCAGACAAGCCTAAGTTGACATCTGTAAGTTCCTTGGGACAGGCAACCTACCCAGCACTAGGAGAAATGTTGAAGAACATGGAGTCAAAGAAGAAGGAGCTCTTGGCAGACAAGCACACTATTTGATGGATGTAGAACGCTAAAAGGTCAAGGTTCTGTCCCAGAATACCAGTAGTTGTCTGCAGATGGGTCACGTTTGTGAGGGACCCACAAGTTCACCCTTGAAATTCCAATGCTGTTTGGAGAAGCCCCAGAAAGTGGAGAGGCACTCTGGCTCACAGAGGCAGAACACTGAGGGAAATAAAATTTAAAAGAAAAAAAAAATGATTCAGTGAGGAAGAAGCCTACTTTGCCAGCAAGAGGACCTGAGTTCCGATCCTGAAGACCAACATAAGCGCCAGGCAAGGCTGTGCACACATGTCAGCCTAGCTCTAAAAGAGAAGCTCAGAAAAGGTTGGATCAAGGGAGATCCTTAGCCAGTTGTCTTAACCAAAATTCAGCATGCATTGAATTCTCAAGAGGCCCAATTTCAAGGAGGATAAGATAGAGAATCACAAAGCAGGACACCTAATGTCCTCCTCTGGCCTAAACACACACACACACACACACACACACACACACACACACACACACACACACACACTTCTGCAAATAGAGGAAAGGGGACAGTGGATAAAATAATTTTCTGGAACCAGTTATATCACAAGATTTTCCAGGACTCCACCAGAAAGGCCAGGATGAGAAAGATGAGGGGAAAGGAAGCTTAGGAACCTAGCCTAAAA
>NC_034592.1:94061735-94067299 GCF_900095145.1 Mus pahari | reverse complement strand
CAATGAGGTTGCAAAGATTAAAGAAAACTGTATGCTCAGTTTTTGGCCCACAGTAACTGTCATATATATATATATATATATATATATATATATATGTGTGTGTGTGTGTGTGTGTGTGTGTGTGTGTGTGTGTGTGTGTATACATATATTCCATATATTCCAATCATGAATAGGGACTAAGAACCAATCAATTCCCCTTATTATACAAAGTAGAATTCCTACTAGAATGATCATTGTCAGTCTGGAATAGCCATGGCGCCCCAAGTTTTATCTGGATGCCTGCCAAATGTCTGGACCATCACCTGATTTTAAATCATCCAGGAATTATTCACCCATTTCCTTCTTCTCCATCCATTCAGGTCACACAGATCTACCTCAGGCTATCCGTGCACTGCTACTATTTTGTCAGTCAGCACAGTTTCAGTTCTTCTTGGCTCTGACTGAACTGTGTATCACAGTTCCCTGATATAGAACTGCAGGGAGCCTATGGATTTCATGCATTTGTCTTCTGGCTCCCGTAAAATTGTGACTCTTAAATAGAAGCTCTCATGGTAGCCGAGTCCACCAAACTCCTAAAGATGAGGTGCTGAGCCAGACAAAAGTGTTGCCCAGGAAAAGCGCATGGTACCTACCCCTTGGCTGCATCTCCATGACCATGGCAGCTCATCATCGAAATGGGGCTCAGGCTCTAACTTCAACACTAGAAATGATAGTTTGCCTCAGACTAAAGGACAAGGAAAATGGATCTCACTGTAGAAAGTGAAGCTAGAAAGCTATCATTTGCCCTGACCTAAAAGAAAAAAAAAATTCAACCTCAAATACAGGTTATCTAAAGATTCCAAAGGATAAACATATACCAAGACAGTCTCATAATATGATCGGCATCAAACAAATTTAATTTTTTAGATCTGTGATAAAAAGAGAAAGGAACATACTTGCTTATTACCATATACTACACATCTAGTATAATCTAAACCCAAACCCCACAACCTTAATTCTCCTGTTTTTAAAGTGAATTGAGATATTTCAGTCAGGACTAAATCCAGGCTGTCGAGCCTGGATTTACACCTCTCTATATCTCCAAGCTCAGTGTCTATGCAGTTTCATTTTCTAATAATAATAATAATAATAATAAAGCAAAGCTCGGGGAACAACTATTGTGAACACAAACCGTCACCCTGTGGGAGATAGTGTGCCTTTCTCCAGTCTTGGTCAGCTACCCAAACATCTGGGCTTTCTTCTTTTTAAGGCCCTGTCTGACATGTCCTATCTCCCTAGAGGCAGGAAGGTACAGCATACCCATTAGATCAGGCTACGAAAGCCAGGTAGCCTGTGTTCAAACCCCATATTTATTAACTCCACCATTATTAGCCAGATGTTCGCAGGCTAAATGTTTAGGTTATCTGTGTCTCCTGGCAGATCATGAAGACTAACAGGTCATACAAGGAGCCAACACACAGCCAGGGCTCGACACGTTTTAGCTGCCACAGCTAAGAGTCAGTTTTATAAAAGAATGGACAAGGGCTGCTTGGCCTCATTGAGCAGATGAGGAAACTGTGACCGAGAATGGTAATATTTGCCTAAGCATCTCCTCCTTAGAGACAAGGTCAGAAGGTCGGGATTAGGTAAGGATACAGGGTATCTTCAACCTCCTCATCCAGCGCTCACATGCCTCCTGCTTGCTGATCTACAAAGCAGAAAAAAGCAGGTAGGCTGCTAATTCAAGGCTTAACTTCCTCTTCCCAAGGTTCACCCTTACACAGGAACCACCAAGAAGTCACCCCAAACCTCCATTTATTTATAAACCCACAATGGTCTCCTCTCCACTTAAAAGCTGCTTAGGAACCGTCTGCTTAAAAGCATTTCAAATTCCATCAGAGAAACAAGTTCACGCTGACATCCTGCCTCCATATGCCTCTGAAAACCTGCTCAGTATCCCCTAATCCCTGCTGAGGAGTGCTCTTCTGTGGTCCTTTCTTCTAAGGTTTCCATCGTTGGGTGTGGGTGTTCTCTCAAAGCTCTTTGAAAACTCCTCCCGCCCTGAGCATGTCAAAATCAGAGAGGAAGGAGTGCTGCCAAGAGCTTCGACATTTACATAAACTCTTAATCAGCCCCTCAGGTTCACCACAGTGGACACATCAGTTACACTGCTGCCCTGGCAAAGGACCAGGACCTCAAATTATGCTGCTTTGCCTCTGAGATGCAAGGGGACCTTGGAAAATCACGCTCTTTGGCGGTTACTTGAGCTTGCCAGAACAGGTTCCAGCTTCTCCCTGCTTAAGAGTCCTATCCTGGGCAGTGTTTGTGTTTATTTGTTCATTTTGGTAAATTTGTATTGGCTTGTTGTGAAGGCGAGGGTGCTGGAGACACATTTATGGATAAATAGATATGAACCATGACTTCATGGATGATCGATGCCTAGTAATGGAAGATACAAAATAGAGTGTGGAAGGAATAGCAACTTGGTCTTTGAGTGGCATCTCCCTCGTGTTTATATCTCTTCAGTTTCTTGACAAATTTTCCTCTTTTTTTTTTTTTTTTTTTTTTTTTTTTTTTTTTTTTGCATTGTATCTTTCCTGTTGCTGGTATACATGATCTCAGCCAACCGGAACCCTAGAAAGGATGTCTATGACCATCCCCCTTTCACACCTGAGAAGAATGGACTCAAAGAGTACAGATAATTTGCCCATGACCACACAGAGGCTATGAGATTTGAACCCAGGGGTCTGGGTTCAAGATGCAAGTTGTTCAGCAACTTGGCATTGCAAGTTGGCTGAAAGCAGAAGCCAAACTTCTTGTACTGCCATTTTCATTAAAGACATTCGACATGTGTAGGGCTAGAACTGACTCCTGGAGTCTCTTCTGCCCTATGCCCCACTCCTCGCCCATTCTGAATCATAGTATCCCCACTGTCTGCCAGGTATGGTTCCAGCACTTTACACTTCTAAAGTCTACCGCAAAGTATGAGGTAGCTGCTTTATTGCCCTCCTCTTCGTTTAATAACAGGAATATTGAGTTATAAAGTTGATTAACCACTTAGCCAAGGAGACCCAGTACTAACCGGCCCAGAGATGCAACTAAACCAAGTAAGCTAAAATCCAGAGACTTTGAACATTACATCATTCGCGTAGTCTTGATGTTTCACGAACCCTTTTTTACATTTGTTTAGAAAGGCATCCACTTGTTTATTTATTCCCAAATCTAATGTCCTCTCCTTTACACTCTGCAACCAGCTGTCCTGATTCCCCAGACATTTGGTGAGAGTCAGTCGTCTCTGCTAGCCTGTGTTTCTGTCACCCTGTGCTCTACTACCCAACACTCTCACAGAAATCCTCAATTTCACCTGTTGGCTTCAGGCCATCTCCAGCAGTTGACAGTGGTGGGGCTCAAGTTGCCCAGGGTAGTGCCACATAGTGATACCTGAAACCTGACAGAGGTGCTGTCATTATGAAAAAAAAAAAAAAAAAAATATATATATATATATATATATATATGCATATCCATGTTGAATTTCTTCCCCCATCTATCTCTTTCTGTCTCTCTGTTCCTATTCACCCCAGCCCACCCCCGTGTGTGTGTGTGTGTGTGTGTGTGTGTGTGTGTGTGTGTGTGTGTGTATGACACACACTTGACAAGGGCTCTGCCACCTAGGTAAATCCCAAGCCCTTCGCATTTTGTTTGCGACGTTGAAAGATGAAAGAAGAGGCACTGGATTTGAAGGAAGAATAAAGAAAACTAGAAATTGTAATTTCTTTCCCCTCTGAAGATATATATTTTTAGGGGAAAAAAAAATCTAAAGTTATCCTAGAGTGTTCAGGGCCTTCCTAGTCTGAGCCTTGGCTTCCTGCGCTTATCATTGGCCTGCCTATTGAAGAGAGCTAAATGCCTCAGCGGCAGTCAGCAGCAGGCCCATGAGCCTGGAAAACGGAGCACAACAAGGAAGTTGGTATGCTGTGATTGTTCCTGAGCAGCAGGGACAGTGGCTGCTCTGGGCACTTCAGGAAGTATTTGCTCTAAGAGGCCCTTCCAGCTATTGTTGTTAAGGCCAAGCTTGCTGGGCTGGCACCAGGACAGGTGCCTTCTCCAGGCCAACGTTCTGTCCATGGCATTTGGGGGTACAAGGGGCAGTAAGACTAAGGTGCAGGTGGTGGGAAGAGAGTAAGGACTATCGGAACCTGGATACAGACGCAGGCTTGATCTTCTGTCGACTTCGGCTCTTAATTCCAGGAACCCCTGCCTCTAGGTTTATTTCTGTGTCTTCCTGCCATGGGTTGCGGTGATTGATGAGAAGCCAGATGCTCCTGGCAATTGCTTGGCTGGGCCAGCGGGATTTATCCAGTAGCATAAGGAGCGGGAGTTTAGGAGTCCCAGGTCTTGGACGTGAATGCTGCCCTTGCCTCTATGTGTGCCCTTGAGCTTCCTCTTCCTCTTCCATAAAGAAGGCCGATAACCAGCTTGAGTGACTATGAGGGAGAGATAAGCTGAGATTGATGAACCTGTCCAGAATACAATGGCAGCGGGAAAATGTTAGCTTCCTCCCTTCTCCCGAGCATCTGGACCCGGGAGGGGCAGGCGTGGGGAGCCACTTGGGTAGTACATATCACATTTCCCTGGGTTCCTCCCTGTTGAGCCTGCTCCAGCCTGAATTCTCCTGACAGCTGCCCTGCTTCACTGCTCTCGGCCTTGCCCTCCACTCCTAATTGAACAAAGGGAGCCTCTGCTTTCCTCTAGGGAGAAATAAAGACGAAGAAGAATGATGCAATCTGTGACTCTCAACTCTCTGTGGCACAGGCCACAGAGCCAGGCCAGGCTGGGATCCTAAAATCATGCCAGGAATCCAAGCCAGGACCCTTCTATCCCATGAATCCAAGCAACCTCTCCACCTGGCTGCAGCTTAGTTTCCTCAGTCATGTGATCTTGGTCACTAGTTCTGACACTGAGGTGCAAAACCAGCAGGAAGCAGGGACTGAGTTCTTAAAAATTGATTCTAACAAAATGACTTTTAAATACCATTCTTTTTTAAGACTTTATGGGGGGCGCACTGTCAGAGGTGAAAGGGAAAGTGGAAGGGGAAGGACTCTTCAAGGGGGAGTAGGAGGGAGGGCAACATTTGGGGTGTAAATAAAATAATGAAATAATTAAAAAGGGTATTGTGTGAACGTGGTGTGTGTGTGTGTGTGTGTGTGTATACTCATGTGTGTAAAGACGCACAAGCATGGAGGCCGGAAGAGAGCATGAGTGTCTTCCTCTATCATTTTCTTTCTATTTCTCTAAGGCAGGGTCTCTCCCTGAACCTGGTTTTTGAATTTTCAAAGATAGGGTATGTTGGCACTTCGTCTAGGCTCTGTTTGCCCCACAGTTACCTGACAGCAGCCAGGTGTGCCTGAGTCACAATAAAAGGCGATGCTTGCCCCCTCCTCACTCTCTTGCTCTCTTGCTCTCCTCTCCTCTTGCTCTTGCCCCTTAAATCCTCTTCCCCATTCCCCCTCCCCCTTTTCTCTCCATATGCTCATGGTCTCTCTCTCTCTCTCTCTCTCTCTCTCTCTCTCTCTCTCTCTCTCTCT
>NC_034592.1:94060058-94061695 GCF_900095145.1 Mus pahari | reverse complement strand
TCTCTCTCTCTCTCTCTCTCTCTCTCTCTCTCTCTCTCTCTCTCTCTGCCTTTCTCTGTCTCTACTCCCTCAACTCTGTTCCCCATTCCCTAAATATTCAATACTATACCTTCGTACATACGTGGCTGGTACCCTGGGGGGAGGGGCGGAAGGATGCCTCAGCATGGGCCTGGGGGGAGGGGCAGAAGGATGCCTCAGCATGGGCCCACAGAGCCCTTCTGCAACCCCTTACTGAGCCTCTTTCTTTTTATCTTTTTATAAAACACAACAGGGTAGAAGATAGGAAGTCCCCAAAACCTTCCTACCTCTGCTCCCCTTCTGAGCTGGGGTTACAGGCATGCTCAGAACATACAGCTTATGCCAAAACTACTGGGATCCAAATCCCCATCTTCTTGATTGTGTAGCAAGAGCCATTAAGCACTGACCCATCGTTTCAGCTTTTGCCAGGCATCTTTTTAAAATCTTCAAGTTAGCTCGTTTTAAGTGTCACAGCACATTTTGGAGTGAGTCTTGCTCACATATCCATTTAACAACAACAACAACAAAAATTTTTTTTTTCTGAGTCTCAAGGCTCAGTCATTGGATAGCAACCACAAAATTAATGAGTTGCCCATTGCATTAAAAACCGATTTATAGTCTAGTATTTTCAATTTTTCCCATAGCACAACTAGCTCTTAAGTCAAATGAAACTTGGAGTGTTTGTTCTTTCTGAGAGACATCATAAAAAAATAGAATTTCCCACAACAAATCCACCTTCGGGAACTACACTGAGTTTGAAGAGACAAGCTGAGGTGAGAGTAGGTCGCTAAATTCAGAACATGAACCCTCTTAGGCCCTCAGAGTCCCTCATTTGCAAGGAGACAAGCAAAAGTATTTGACTTTAGAGGAGGTCCCTTCCAGCCCTGGCATTCCAGGATCCTAGGGAACAGCGACATTCATGGAGCGTGTCCTTGGCACTAGATGCTGGGCTGCATTTTTCTATAACCACAGCCAGCTCTGGCCAAGCACTGGCTGTTTGCCAGGCCCTGCTCTAAGTGCTGTGATCCTTGTGTTTGTCTCACTTAACACACAGAACAGCACTAGGAGAAAAGCAGTATTATTTTCTTCTGCTCGGGCTCTGAAGCACAGATTGAAGGGTCAGAATACATTCAGAGTCACCATATTAGTGAAAGATGTGTTTGGGGGCTTGAATCTGAAAGGAAAATTGTACAGATTTAACGCAAAAAAATGTAAAACTAAGGGAGTTCAAGGCCCGTGGACGGTGTGAGGCCGGTAGCGGGGCCCCGGCAAGCTGGGCTCGGGTCTTCCCGGTGTTGGGTTGCTTGGGAATGCAGCCCAAAGCGGGTGGTAAACTCCATCTAAGGCTCAAGGCCGAACACTGTGAAAAGAGCGCAGGGGGGGAGTGCCTGCCCTGCCGGAGCTAGCCTGCCCAGATGCTGGGACTAACGAGGTTGTAAAGATAAGGGAATGCCTGCTGCCGCCGCCGCCAAAGCTAGCGGGGAGGGAGCGAGAGGGGGAGCAATTACCATTACCGGGGCTAGCACAGAGGGAGTGCAGCGAGCAAACTATCAGCCAAGGAGACATCTCACCCCCTCCCCGGCTCACTCAGGGTCACACGCTGACCAGAGGTTTCACGG
>NC_034592.1:94034560-94059596 GCF_900095145.1 Mus pahari | reverse complement strand
TTTCTGGGGACCAAAGAGAGTACTGGACCAGAGGGAGTTCCCTCATTGGGGTCTTACAAATCCAATTTTGCTTGGCTCCATTAATACCTGTCTTTGATTACTGCATCTCTCACAGTGCCCCCCAAAAAAGTCTCACAAAAGACTTTTGCCAGGAGCAAGCAATGTTGGTTTTCAAGTTCCCACTAGTGGTCCATCTGCATTGGGCTCTTTTTGTACTTCTTTGTAATCATCAATTATGAGTGTGACTTAAGTAGGTTGGGGAGAAGGAAGTCCCCAGCTGCTGGATGTAATGTCTACAGCAATAATCTACCCATAGTCTTTCCTGTTGGCTTCATGGCAACACAAGCAATGTACTATCTCTGAAAATAAACAACCCAGTTGGGAGAGAGGTCTTTTTAATTCTAGTCCCCACAGGGCTAAACAGTGGGCCTGAAGCTATGAGTATTTCCCTGAGCTGGAGAGCCAGTTCCATGTACTCAGAGTGAGCAGTTTGGGAAACTTGAGAACCACAGGGACATCAGGGAGAGTTCAGTGAATGGTTGCCTGCAGGCCGAAGACAATATGGCCCTGGTTACACTCTGCCCATATGGCTTTGGAATCTGCTTCACATTCCCCTTAGACCCTGTTTCAAACTAAGGCAACCAAGAGGCTTTAGGCGGTACCCCAGCCTGAGCAGACTCCCCACAGTAAAGGAATAGTGAAGGCCTGAAAGTCCAAGGACTGTTGGTCTCAGGATGGAACACTGCAGTGGCTAACTAGCTTGCCAGGGCAGGTCCCCCTGGCTCAGACACAAATCCCACTTATCCCATGGGCTGCTTTCAAATGGGTCAGCAACGGAGATTCTCTCAGCCAGAGGGAAGAGGTCCAGCAAGATTTTCAGGGCAAGCTGCTGAAGAAAGGCTCTCAGAGCAAGCCATCCAGGGCAGGCAGCTTGAAGTGAAAGAAACTTCCAATAAAAATGCCTTTCTGTGAGCTCACTCACTGCAAGTCACACAATGCCTGGTCACTCCCTGAGAACAATTTCTGCCATTCATTCACAGCCTCTTCATTCTATCAACTGAAATTGAAGGGAGAAAAGGGGTGGGGTGGGGTGGGGGGTAATTTCTGGAATAAAACCACAAGTGTCCTCACTTTAGAAAGCAATGTAAGCATGTGAAGAATTTCACTTCTCACCCCCTTCCCTCCCAGCGGCTAGTCCTGACTCCTTTGTGTGAATATTTGTTTGAACTGGGCACTAATTTATTGTTACTTGCGTTGCAGTATACCCATCTATCACTTGAGAAATGCTGATTGGCCTTCACACGTACTGATGTCATTTTGTTTCTGAACCCAGTGGGAACTTTCAGTCCTATGGAACTAATTTGAAAGTCCAGATTAGCACGCTGTACCTTCAAAGATACTAAATAAATCCCCTATGTTTCCGGGCCTTGGCAGTCCCTTCTAAAACCAAGACAAAGTACTAGCACCACCTGCCTACCTCAAAACATTGTTAGTTGGCCCAGAAGATATGATATGTATACAAAACTAGAAGAAGGGAGGAGCTCTAAACCCAAAATCAGATCTTCCCCCACTCCTCCTCACACAAAGCAAAAGGAATATTGCAGTAACGAAGAATAAAGCCAACTATGAAAATGTCCTTGCCCAAACCTCCTTCTGCTTGAAGTGACTACACTTCTGTTTTCCAGTCCCAACATCTACCAGCATTTCCCCCAGATTTCCATAATGAGGCTCCCTACACTGAAACCTTTTCTTTTCCAATACCCAATCAGAGATGCCTTGCTAAGGGCTCACCTTAAGTCCTTGCAAGTGCCTGAGCCCACATACCAAGGCTTTTCCCTGTGTGTCTCAGTGACACTGTGCCCTGCAGTGGTACCTTCACTGCTGTAAGCTATAGAAATGTCCTTCGTGCCAGGCATGGTGGCACACGCCTTTCATCCCAGCACTTGGGAGGCAGAGGCAGGCAGATTTCTGAGTTTGAGGCCAGCCTGGTCTACAAAGTGATTTCCAGGACAGCCAGGGCTATACAGAGGAACCCTGTCTCGAAAAACAAAAAAAAGAAAGAAAGAAAGAAAGAAAGAAAGAAAGAAAGAAAGAAAGAAAGAAAGAAAGAAAGAAAGAAAGAAAGAAAGAAAGAAACGTCCTTCTCTGGATGGCCCTCTATTACCTGCCAAAGTGTATCCTGGTTCGCTGCCCATCCTTACCTCCCAGTCTAAGAAAGGTGTCAGAATAACATCTTTTAGCAAGAGCGACTAAGGCTCAGGCTCCGACAATACAACTCCAGTTTGAATTGTGGCTTCATGAGGACACATTAAAATCATTCACTTAAAATCTTTCTCACATTACCTGAGACACAGTAAGATTACAGTGCTGTATTGTGTTTTATGTCCTGGTCACTGCAGGTTTATAGACCATTTGCATTCTTAGAAGGTAGCAGATTGTTTTGCAAGCCCTTCATCAAGCAAAAGGGGCATTAAAAACAACAACATAAAATTTAGAAAGGAACGTTTTCTAAGTTTTTATTTTTATTTAAAAAAAATAAAGATAAGGCACATGGATTGGTTAGATTCTGCTAAACTTTTCTTCAGTTTTCAATATACACTTAGAGGTAAATGCATGCATGCTTCCCAAAAGGGTAACAGACCACCCAAGTCACTGCCCACCGACCAGAACTTAATCCAAGTCAATCAGACTTCAGTGCCAACAGGGTGTTTGTTACATTGCTGCTTCTCACATACCTACTTAAAAAAAATAGTACTCAGCATTTTTTTCAAGGCAGAAAAGATGGAGGTTTGGGGTAGAAAAGAAAGTGGAGCCTGAGTTAGGCGCAGTGGTTCATGATGTCTGCAGGGCCAACATTTGGTAGACAGAGGCAGGATTATCAGAGTCAAGGTCACTTTTAACTACAGAGTAAGTTGTAGTTCTTGGACATTGTTTAGGCAAATAACTGAGAAGTTGTTAGGCATTGGAAACACAGTCATGTTCCTGCAGAATCAATAAAGCAACTGCAAAGGAACTGGTCAGGAAAGGAAAGGAGTCAGTAGTGTGATGGCATCCTTAGCAGTCACAGTCACAGTGTGATGGTGTCCAAGCAGTCACAGTCACATCACAGTGTGATGGTGTCCAAGCAGTCACATCACAGTGTGATGGTGTCCTTAGCAGTCACAGTCACAGTGTGATGGCATCCTTAACAGTCACAGTCACAGTGTGATGGCATCCTTAGCAGTCACGGTCACAGTATGATGGCATCCTTAACAGTCACAGTCACAGTGTGATGGTGTCCACAGCAGTCACAGTCACAGTGTGATGGCATCCTTAACAGTCACAATCTCAGTGTGATGGCATCCTTAACAGTCACAGTCTCAGTGTGATGGTGTCCAAGCAGTCACAGTCACAGTGTGCTGACATCCACAGCAGTCAGAATCACGATGGCATCCTCAGCTAACTCTGCAAACACCGTGTTGCTGCCTGTGAGTGCAGCCGGCACTCCCACCAGCTTGAACCCCCTTTTGGAAGGGTGCCAGGCATACTGTTTAAATTCTGCTGAGTCCACTCGGAGGGACAGTGGTGTCTGCTGCTGCATGTTTAAGATGCTGCTTCTCCCTGGGTCCAGCCCTCAGGGAGGCACCGTTCCAAAGCACTAAAGCAAACATGCCTGAGCCGCTCTACCAGTTCCCAGTCTTTTCAATTATGGAGGCTGGGAACCATGGTCCAGTGAGCAGAGCAGGAGGCTGGGCAGCGAAGGACTTTGTGGATACATTATCAGCTGGGGCATTTGCTTTGATTAATTTTCCTCTTTAGTGTTTGCTAGAGCACTGAGCATACATTGCTCCACTGACTAGAAAAGAAGCTAAATGTGTTCTTTTGTTTGTGTGCTTATTTGTTTTTAAACCAATGTGGTCATTTTTGAATTGTGGGATTACGTGTGATTTGTGTGGCTGCCCCTTGCTTTGTGTGTTTTAAATTCTACTACATTGAACATATAATGCATTAAAGTTTAAAAAAAAAAAAAACTACGAGCATTCTGAGAAACCAAACACTAACTGCATGTGACTGTGAGCTTTTACTCCCTTGGACTGCAGGTCTCCTGTCACAACATGTTAGAGTCAGAATTAGGAAAATCCTCCTGCCAGGAGGGGTGGCTACCACCCAGGGGTGTCAGACACAGGTAATGCATGCCAACAGCATCCCTAAATAGGCTAGCACACTGTCTAAAAGTTACTAATAGCGCTCAGTTTGGTTTGCCTTATTCTATTTTTTATTAGTAAATGGTGGACGTGGGGATGTCTTTCCTCAAATCCAAATGTATACTGTTAGTTAGCTCCATTCTTCAAATGGGAAGGGATGGCCAGGCTCTTTAGAGAAACCTTTGAGGGCTGCTGACTTAAATGTGCACACACGTGAACTCTTCAAGGGTACAATTTCTGCCAGGAAAGAATAGAGTTGGACAAAGGCAACACTTTCATCTTTATGCCTTTTTTCCTCCTCCACACAGAAATGAGGAGAGAGGAAGTGAGTGGAAAAGAGGGGCAAGAGAATGTCATGAAAATTGTGTCAACAATTGGTCTTCTGGCAATAGCTAACACAAAAGAAACCTGGAAATGGCCCTTTCTGACCATCTCATTTTCCACATAAGACAGCAAGTCCTGGAGAGTTTGTTCAGGAATTTGCCCTTTCTGGGTATTTGGTGATAGAAGCAAGACTGGAAGTCATACTTCCCACTTCTGGGCACAGCTTATTGACAGCACCATCTACTTGGCCTTTGTGTGCAGGTTATGTGGATCCTGCACAGCTCATTACAAAGGTCTGCACGTTTAAAGGATTAAACATTTGGATGACTGCTTGAGAGTATTCCTTCAAAGATATTTCTCTCAGAAGAGGCAGATCAAAGACGGCAAGAGGAGGCTGAGCCAAGTATAGCATCTTGCCCTGGCATCAAGAAACGCTGACTCAGAGTGGCTGAAAGTGCATTGGTGTGGCCACATTCAGGGACCGTTTAAAAATTACATCACCAGTGATCCTGTTTCCTCCCATCTCCTGGTTCTCTCTAGGTGGTGCCATCTTCCCTCCACA
The DNA here is from genome assembly GCF_900095145.1 of Mus pahari. Taxonomy (NCBI): domain Eukaryota; kingdom Metazoa; phylum Chordata; class Mammalia; order Rodentia; family Muridae; genus Mus; species Mus pahari. Next base: position 94,054,526 of record NC_034592.1, on the reverse strand, counting down.
ACTAGGTCCCTGGGCAGCCTAAAGTTAAACTTTCAGAGCAAGTCACAGTCCCCCTCCATGGACTTCAGTTCTCTGACCTGTGGGGGGGGGGGGAAGCTTGGTTACTAGGTAAATTACTTTGAGTCCTTTCTGTAACAGTGTTTCTCAAAAGGTAGAGCAAAGCTTGAAACCAGAGTGTTGGAAGATGTTTTTGTGCACTATGTATCACTATGTATTCAAATGCTGATTTCTCTACCCAGAATCTGGTTGCAGTCTAGTCTTTATTATGAAGCATTTTCTAACTCAGTATTTTGTAAAACATTGTTCTCTGTAACCTTCTATACCTGGGTAGGGTAGGAGAGGAAAAGACTAGATCATTTCTAGGCAGGGAGAGAGAGAGAGAGAGAGAGAGAGAGAGAGAGAGAGAGAGAGACTGAGACTGAGACTGAAAATGTGTTTCAGGTGGGGACCAGGGAGTTACAATCTGCACACAGATGTAGAAGGAGGTGCCAAGGTGTCTTAGCTGGGTTTTATTGCTGTGAAGAGACACCATGACCAAGGCAACTCTTATAAAAGATATTTAATTGAGGCTGGCTTACAGTTTCAAAGGTTCAGTCCATTATCATCATGGTGGGAAGTATGGTAGTGTCCTGGTAGATATGACGTTCTAGAAGAAGCTCAGTGTTCTACATTTTGACCAAAGGCAGTCAGAAGGAGACTGACTTTCCTCTGCACTGGGTGGAACATGAACATAGGACCTCAAAGCCCACCCCTACAGTGACACATTTCTTCCAATAAGACCACACCTGTTCTAACAAGGACGCTTGTACTAATAGTGTCACTCCCTGTGGGCCAAGCATTCAAACACATGAGTCTACGGAGGCCAAACCTATTCAAACCAAGGCCAAGACAAAGATGGCAGGTAATGGACCACATGGCTGGAAAGTGGGCCAGGCCAGCATTGTCAGGTTAGAATAGCTGAATGTCTGCCCAGCTATAGTGCCTGAAGCTTTTAATAAACACAAAGGTCTTCATGCCATTATTCAGAGAAAGAGCAGGCATAGAAAAGCCTATACTTTCACACAGAAGCAAGCCAAATCCTGGTTGGTGAGTCTGAGATTCATTTTTACACTTCAAAAAGATTGCCTAAAAAAATAAAAATAAAAATAAAACCCCACAAAAGTCAAAACTTCACACAAAGACGAATATGAAGCAGAGACCTTACTTACACGGTCCTGTAATGTTTATCAGACTTTTCACAGGAATCATTTGCTAGTCTCTTGCCTGGAATAATGAGATTCCTGAATTACAGGGGAAAAAAAGCAGAAGGGGGGAATATTTGAACAATTTACAGGGCTGCTGAAGCCAAAAGGGCCTATGAGAGGCCTATGAGCAAGAGTTTTCAATGTTCTATCAGCTCCATGGATGAACGAGCAAATAAAGCAAAATGTCCCTAAACTTAACGTAAAACAGTTGTTTCCCAGAGGACTCTGTCTATCTAGCTCACCCAAAGTCTAATAGCATAAGGCCAGCAGGGCACTATAACTTAGGAACGACAAGCTCCTCCCCCATTCTCTTTGCCCTGAAAGCTACCAGTCAGCTCTTGCATCCATCATGGGGAATATTTTATACCCAGCCTTCGGTGGCTTTTCCATTCATTACCCCCAACTGATCTAGTCATGCTAGCACTTTCCTGAACCTCCTTATTCAAGGTCCCAGAGGTTTGTGAACAAGTGGTTATTAAACTTCAGTCTAAGCCTCAACTTCCTCATCTGTAAACTGAGCATATCAGCGTACGGATTGCAGGAACCTATGAAGGTCATACAATCAGCACGAAACTAGATGCTTCAGGATATTTCAGTAAGTGTTCACAAAATCTCATATGTGGTTTTTGGTGGCACGTGCCATCTTCCTCTAGACTGGGTGTTCTCAAGCCCTAAGGGCATGAGTGAGTCTGGAGGGCTCATCAAATCCCAGTGATTCTGACTCAGTAAATCTTGGGGTAGGCCTGTGAGACTCAGATTTCTGCAGGTCTTGTGGACAAAGCTCTGGGAACCACACTTTGAGAACTGCTTCTCTAGCTGCTCCATTAGAAATGCCTTTGTCTCTCTGAGGAGGAGGGAATGTCTGGGTGGTGGGAGTGAGAGGGTGGGGGGAGGGTGCACATGCACTCACATGCTCATGTACTCATGGTTGAATATCCTTTCCTGCTAATTTACTCCCCTGCCTGTAAACTTGATGTCAATTCTACCTTCCTGGGGCAGCTTTGTCTGCCAGTTTCACACTCCTAACTGTCTGATGAGACAGGCCAACAGCTTCCTCCCAACTCATACTAAGCTTGTGGCTCCTTTCTCTGTGCTGAACAAAGAGTTGGTTCATCTTCCCAGGATTCCCCAACTACAGAAAACAACATTAAATCAAATAGTAAGGAAGTTGACACATTCAGTTGTCTCCTGACTCTGCTGAGGAGAACTTCTATCTCAGGCTGAAGTATCTTTATTGCCTTGCTCAGAGTCTCAGTAATAATTCCATCTTCATCACTATCACCTCCACCATGATCAGAGCAATGGCAGCTTCATTCCATATAGGGAGTTCTGTGTATCTAGAGGTGGCTTTAAATACAAACATTTATGTAACATAAATTCACTTAATGTCCAGTACTTTCTGAAAAGATGAATCATTTTCCTAAGCTGCAGGCAAAGAAACTGATGCACAGAAGCTAATGTGGCTTATAATTACATGACTTTGAAGCAGGAGAGCCAGGATTCAAATCTATGCAGTTCCAGAGTATGTGCCCCCTCTCTCCAAGTGTTGTCCGTATTTCTGTCTTTCATATGTCTGTTACAGTGCTAGGAATGAATCTAGGATGTCAGTTCCTCTACTGCTGAGCTCCAGCTGACGGCCTTGCTTTACCTTTTTATTTTGAAACAGGCTCTCTTAGTTGTCCATTCTGGCTTTCAACGGGTGCTATAGATTAGGCAAGCTTTGGACTTGTGATCTCCCACCTCCTGAGTAGCTGGAATTGCAGGCCTGTGCCTATTAGGTCCATGCTCTTTTTAAAAATTTAATTAAATTTTTATCCTCCCTCCCCTTCTCCTCTGAGAGGGTGGAGGTCCCCCCCAGGTATCACCCCAACCTGGCACATCAAGTCTCTGCAGAGCTAGGTGCTTCCTGTCCTATTGCGGTCAGACAAGGCAGCTTGACTAGAACATATCCCACAGACAAAGCAACAGCTTTAGAGATGGTCTCGCTCCCGTTGTTCGGGACTCACATGAATACCAAACTTCACATTTGCTACATATGTGGGGGTGGGCATGGCTATATCCAGCTTGTGTCTGCTCTTTGGTTAGTGGTTCAGTCTCTGAGAGTCCCAAAGGCCCAGGTTAATTAACTCTGTTGGTCTTCCTGTGGAGTTCTTATCTCCTTCAAGCCCCACAATCCTCCCCTAATATAAAAGGGTCTTCAAGCTCCATCCACTGTTAGGCTGTGGGTCTCTTCATCCTTCTGAGTCAGCTGCTAGATGGAGCCTCTCAAAGAACAATCATCCTAGACTTCTGTCTGCAAACATAACATGGTAGCATTAATCACGCCAGAGACTAGCGCTTGCCCATGGCATGGGTCTCAAGTAGGGCTGGTTATTGTTTAGCTTCGGTCTCTGCTCCATCCCCATCTCTGCCTTTGCTGTAGATAGGATAAATTCTAGGTCAAAAGTTTTGTGGGTAGGTTGTTGTTCCTATCACTTTACTGGGGTTCCTATGGCACATGCTGATGAGGATGTGGAGCAAGAGGAACACTCCATCATTGCTAGTGGGAATGCAAACTTACACAACCACTTTGGAAATCAATCTGTTGGTTTCTCAGAAAACTGGGAATAGGTCCAAGCTCTTAAACACAATGGCACAGGAATAGCTCTTACATCATTTGTTTTTATTCTTTTATTCTTGTCTTTTACTTTTGGCATCTTAGCCTGCACTGTAATAAAAAACAACAACACAAACACAAATTAAGACAAGAGAAATACATTTCTCAAGAGTTCTTAAGGCCGTGAAGTAAGAATGAAGGCACTGAGTGATTTAGGTTGGTGAGCACCCATCTCATGGTTTGCATAGATTTAATCCATTAATGATGTCCTCACACAAGGCACAAAAATGTCTGTTTGAATGCATTAATAATTGTACTGGCTAGTTTTGTGTCAACTTGACACAGCTGGAGTTATCACAGAGAAAGGAACTTCAGTTGAGGAAATGNCTCCAGGAGATCCAGCTGTAAGGCATTTTCTCAATTAGTGATCAAGCGGAGAGGTCCCCTTGTGGGTGGTGCGATCTCTGGGCTGGTAGTCTTGGGTTCTATAAGAGAGCAGGGTGAGNAAGCCAGGAGAGGCAAGCCAGTAAGTAACATCCCTCCATGGCTTCTGCATCAGCTCCTGCTTTCTTACCTGCTTGAGTTCCAGTCCTGCATCTTTTGGTGAAATGTAAGCCCAATAAACCCTTTCCTCCCCAACTTGCTTCTTGGTCATGATGTTTGTGCAGGAATAGAAACTCTAACTAAGACAATAATAAACTCAGAGTCACAGATAATACATTGGTGTTGCATTAGGGAAAGAAACCAAAGCACTTCCCCTGGGTCTCATTCAACCAAGAGTGAGTCCAAATTGTCTGTTGTATGAATCTGAATCCTTGCCTGCGTAAAGACTTTCTTATGAAGTTGTCCCTTTGTCTGTGTCTGTACCTGTTTGTCTGCCTGTTTGAATGTGTGTGAATATGTCTGAGTAGGTCTCTGTTGTGTCTGTCCCTATTAAAGGGATTTTCTTTACTTTTAACAACACAGAAAGCATCACATGGGGAAGTAATGAGGGATACTTTACAGAAAATTTACGACAGTTTTACAAGGTATTAAATCATCAACTCCAAATGACCTCAGATGACCCATAAAACCAAAAGTATTACAAACATCTTTAACTAACAAGTAATATTTACATGTTATTGTGGATATTCACATATAAGGTCCCTTTCAGTCTATTTGCTGTTTACAGCAAATGATTATCATAACATGTATGCATTACTGTTGGGTCAAGGATGGAAGAGTATATAACTTACGATTACAGTTTCCATTAGTTTAGATTGTAAACATGCATCTACAAAGGAAATCCAAGGCAATTAAGGTTGGTTGTTACATTGTTCTCTTAAGGAAGGCTAAACAAACAGGCTGAGTACAGTAAGATAGAGTCTTAAGTAAATTTTAGTTTGGTTTTTATTAACTCTGGCTATGAGGCCCAGCAAAAGTTCCAGTCTCTTACAATGTAAGAGATAGTTTTATAATGTTGCCATCGCCATAGTAGTTTGTGAGAAGTAGCTGCTCAGTGAATCTTTCCATGGTGAAGAAACAAGCCAGTAATTTTCTAGGGTCTCTCTTACAAGGTCATTAATTTTTAAATTCCACCATCATGACTTCTTCATTTTCCAAAGGCTCTTCTTCCTACTATTACAGCCTGGGGTTAAGATTTCCACCTATGAAGTTGGGAAGAACACCATCATTCAGACGTTAGCAGGAACGACACCTATTTTCTATCTACCTGATGCCAAAAGTTGTGTGTGTGTGCATTTTCCTGTTGTTATGGCTCTACAGTTGCTCAGAGATTCACTAGTGTGACCATTAATAAATTTTTTTTAAAAAGGGCTTTTATCCGGGTGCAAACCCACAACTGGGGGTTCTGTAAGTGTGGTGCCGAGGTACATTAGTCAGGGTTTTCTAAAGGCAAGGAACATAAAGTTATAGTCTGTTTATATCCAAATAGAAGGTTACATTCTGTTTTACAAAGTTTTGGTTATCACAAGCAAAACAAGCTTTTGTTTATAGAAGCATAAACAATAGTTAACCTTGTGACCTATTATCTTACATAAACAACAGTTTTGTTAAAGTTGTACAAAACCAGGCAAGGTAAGTCTAATTGTGCTTTATAGTTCTCTTGAGCATAGTAATTTTTAAACTCTCTCTCTCTCTCTCTCTCTCTCTCTCTCTCTCTCTCTCTCTCTCTCTGTGTGTGTGTGTGTGTGTGTGTGTGTGTGTGTGTGTGTGTGTAAATTGAGACAAATTATGTACAAATATGGTGCATAAGAATAGAGATGTTCCTAGGTTTAACATGAAAGTGGCATGCACCTGAGTCGATCCTGAGCTTTTTCTCAATGGCAAGTTTTGTCAGTAGCAGTCAAGATCCAGCCAGGACAAACTCAAATCCCCAACTGCAAAGAGTATAAGGGGGGACAGTTCTTATAGCAGTAGAGACAGATTAGACAAGGAGAGAGAGGAAGTAGTGATTTGGTAAGAACTAGCCACAGGGTGAGACTGTTATATCCCAAGAAAAGACAAAGGTAGAAAGTAGCATTTATTAGTTACTTTTTTGTGATAAAAATGTGATAAAAATAACAGGACCAGTAACTTATAGAAAAAAAGGAGTTTATTTGGACTTACCATTCCAGAGGATTAGAATCCATGAAGACAGTGAACACATGGTAGCAGGACCAAGAAGATAAGGACTCCCATCTTTAACTGCAAACAGGGAGCAGAGAAAGCAAGCTCCTAGACATGGCAAGAGTCTTTAAACCTTCAATGAGTGCTGCCAAAGCATGGCTCTTCTCACAAGACCATACCTCATAAGCCCCTATCGCCATCACCACAAACTAGGACTAAAGTATGCAAATCTTCATGACAATGAGGGACATCTCACTCAAACCACCACATAGTACCACAAACTACAATGAGAGATGTAGCCAGCTGTAACAGTGGGAAAAGGGTAGCCAGCACAAGCTGTAATCTCATCAGACCAGCTATGGGAGGGGAAGCCAGCATGTTTCTGCTCTGCCTTCTGATCTCCATCATGGTGGCATCTGCAGCAGTTGAAATTCAACTGGAGGCCAGAGCCTGAGTTGCCGTCCATATAAAGCAATGTCAGAGCAGCATCCCCCAAAGCAGAAATGGGTCTAGGGCCACCAGCAGAGAATAAACAGTACAATAGCAGGTGCAATGTGGCCCCAAAAGGGGATGCTTCTAGTCAATGCTCAAGATACATTTGTTGCTTTGAATGGAACGAGCCAAATGGAGAAATCGGTTGTGCGTAAAGGAAATGTAGAAGGGACAACTGGACCCTGAACTTCTAATGTCTCACTTTCAGCTTATCTGGGCAAATGAATCATCAGATTTCACTGCCCTCTGGGGACTTGAGTCCCACATGTGTTGGAGGAGTTGTACTGATGGTGCCTGCAAAGTCCTTCAAGCTGTAATCATATCCTCCACCTCCTCAGAATGTCTAGACTAGATTATGAGAGCTAAGAAAAAAAAAAATGACTGCAGCTTACTGCAGCCCTCAAACCAGCGAGAAGTCCTTGGCGAGACCCTCTTCCTGGAGTACACAGGGACAAGTTCCCGGAAGTAGCATAATCTCAGCATGAAGAATGAAGATGAAAAGGGAACAGGCAGACCTTATTTGAAAACCTCAAGAAAAAAGTCTTATCAAACATCAGTGATGGAATCCCAAATGAATGCTTTCAGAGAAAAAGGTTTTCAATGACTTATTAGAATATTCTTAATTCAACCAAGTACCACAGGGGTTCTCATGTATGGTTCTGGGTCCCCAAAACCTTCACAAGGAATCAATAAAGTCTAAAGAGTTTTCATATTAACACTAAGAGGTTGTTTCCCCTCTCTATTATGTTTACATTGGCACTGATAGTAAGATGGGAAAGATAACACAACCAAGGCCGTGTCACAAACCAAACCAGTGATATTGATTTCTTTATTGCCATCAACCTGCCATAGAAAAGCATGGCACTTTATATAAGTGTGTATTTGATGAAAGAGAATAATTATTCATTATATTGCTTTTCAGTCCTTGAACACTTGACTCTGTATCATTCTACATGAGGAAATGGGAAGCTCACAATATACTTTGATTCCCATTGAAGAAAAGGCACCTGTGTAAATGTCGCAGCTGCAGTCCTAACCAGATTCCCCCTTCATAGATCACCATGAGTACTTGAAATATCAGAGGAGCACTCATGGCACTGAGATGCTGGTACTGTGCAGGCATAATTTGCTTCTAAGTACAAACTGGCTCATAGAGTTTAACATAATATAAAATTTCCAGTAACGTGATTTCCAAATGTACACTACAAATAACTTTTAAGAAATTTGTATACAAAAGGTTGGGGAGATGGTCTGATCAGTAAACTTATTGCTGTATAAGCATGAGATCCTGAATTTGTTCCTAGGCCCACATAAAAATCAGGCATGGTGATGCACATATATAATCTCAGTCCTGTGGAGGTAGAAATAAAAGGATCCACAGAGATTACTGGCCAGATATTCTAGCTTAGTTAAGGTGAGGAATGCCAAATTGTCTTTAAATAAATAAATAAATAAATAAATAAATAAATAAATAAATAAAATAAAGTAGAAAACAACTGAGAAAGACCCAGTGTTGACTTCTGGCCTCCAAATACACATGCCCCTACAAACACACACACACACACACACACACACACACACACACACCAATTTCTTGTTTTGATATACTATCAAGAAAACCTATTAAAATATACCTTCCCACAAATGCATATCTATATGAAGCTAATTTTCTTAACCACAACTACATCAATATGTAAGAACACATTAAGTACTAATGAACTATGAGAATTTATTTTCCACTAAGTCATATGTTAAAGAAACTCATAAAACTGTTACTTTTTTAGCTATGTGTTTTAGAGAAATGAAATTGTTTAACATAATTAAAATGTTAATTCCAGCTAAAGGCTGTAGCTCAAAACTGGAATGCCAGCACTTAAGAGGCAGAGCAGGCTGGTTACAAAAATTCTGCAGCCAGCCTGAACTACAAAGCAAATTACAAACCCCCAACCCCAGTTGTGATATCTGCAACACAACCATAATATCCAAGTGTCAAGGAATATCTCAGAAGAGGGGGCAGGGATATTGTGAATGCCAAAGGACTAAAACAAGTGTTTCAATATACTGTCTTTTAGACTTGGCAGGAATGTTGCTCTGATGAAAATTTAACAATATGGTTGCCTGCAAAAGAAGACACATCTTACCATGTCAAAATGAATAGGGATAAATTGTATAAAGCTCACCCCTAGATGAAGAACTACAGACAGTCAGTCGGTAGCTGCTAAGGGAAGGAGAATTCATTTTCTTTCATGATGAGCCCCCTGATAAGATTCCCGCTTCTAAGTGGTCAGCCCTAAGCCTATATAGACAACACTAAATAGATTAAGTAGATTATAAAAATATAGTGTATATGTATAACAATAATAATTATAGGAAAGGGATCATGAGAGGGGAGGGTGATGTAACATGGTGGAAACTCACCCTTTCTAGTTCTTTCTGAGCTCTGGTTGGTTAGTTCAGCTCAGATGTTCTGGTTCAAAATTCCTCTAAGCTGACTGATTCAAACTAGCTTCTCTCAACTTCTTACTGAATAGTTCTGCTTGGAAAAACTGCCCCTGAATTCCATGAACTGAACTATACTATCTGTACTAACTGCAGGAACTAAACCTAACTGAATGGGATTGAACAGAACCACATGAACTCAATGGAACTCAACTGCATTTAACTGAACTACACCAAATTACACTGAACTGAACTCATATGAACTCCACTACATTGCCTAAACTCAACTGGACTGCACTCACTAAACTGCCCTTCCCTCCTGACTCACTCTGTGATGCTCTTAAGTCGCCTCTCTTTCCTGTCTGTCCTCATGAGAGTTGACTTATCCTATCTCTGACTCATTCTGACAAATCTTTTTCTGATTAGTCACTTTGTCTGCTCCTCGATTGTCACTTTCAAACATGGCTACTTCCTTCTACAAACTAAGTTTACCTTTATTGTTTGGGATTGAAGATGTGAACTAAGGGCATGTCTGCATTCTAGCCAGAGGGATTAAAGGTGAATCATTCCAGCTGGATCACACAGACCTAGAAGGTCTTTGGATGTGATCCCTTTTAAGAGCAGCCATATTACTGGATTAAAATTCCTCTACAACATGGAGTGGGGAAAGAGACAGAAATGACGTATAAACAGTATACCCATATAAAAATCTTAAAAAATTAAATTAAAATTGCCACGACCCCAGACTCCGGCCAGCAGAAGTGAGGAAAAGACGACATGTACACCAAGGCAGGGTTCAAGCAGCCTCCACTTTATTCTGGGGGATCCTCAATTTATCCGCATCAATCCTTTGCACTTGGCTCTCACCACTCTTCATAATCAATCAGCATTCAGCACACTCTGTACACGAGCCATGCACGCAGACAGGGTGCACGTTGATAGGCCAGTGACTCAATATCATGCTGTATGACGCTCTGCATCAGGTGGGCAGTGCATGATCATTCAAGTGCGCTTGGTCAGGTTCTTGGTAAACAAGCAGGGATCACGGGGCTTGGCAATGAGCCAGGGCGCCATCTTGGCCCATGCGGCCATACCCACTTTCCACATACAATATTAATTATATAAAGGAATAAATTCACTATTATATTAAGTAAGTTTTCTCAGTTATAACTTCTAATATAATGAATAGCTATTTATATAATCTGCATTTTAAGATGTAAAATACAAATTTTGGGAGGGGTTGCCAATAATTTTTTTAAGAGTACAAAATTGTACTAGAGCCAAAATCTTTTGAGAAGCACCATTGTATGACAGCCTCCGCAAGGCAATACAATTCCAGTACAGAGAGCTTCCTGGGGGCCCAAGAAAATCTTTCAGACAAACCTGGGCAGAGAAACAGTTACTGGCTTTAGAACTACCCAACAGCATTATAAGAATTCAAATGAATAAATATCAAATTAAATGTCTGCAAAATGGCACCAGCATGTTAATGTCATTAACTGTCTAAGTTAGCATTCATAAGGATTTTATTATGTCTACTGCAATTTAATGGTTCAGCTTTCTCACTTCACAGATTCCCTGAAGTACACACATTGATTATAGGGAACTCATAAACCAGGCACAAGTTAAACGAAAGTTTACATAAAGCCAAATAATTTCTAAAATAAAAAATAAAAAATCCTTATAAAAACTTAAAATGAAGGCTTTTAGTGTGGAGTATGGATATAGTTAATGTGCCTGATATGCTGCAGAGAGAGAAAGAGAGAGAGAGAGAGAGAGAGAGAGAGAGAGAGGCCTCCAGATGTCAGAATATTCAACACTGTGAAAGCCCAACTTTAAATATTGCATTACTTTTCCTTTAAATTATACCCACCTCCAAAAACTTTTTAGTAAAATGAAATATCCTAAATACACTAAAGAAATATCTTCACCAAGGCAAACTTGTTGCCATTACGTTTGGCAGACCAAAGGAAGAAAAGACACAATGAAAAATGCAATAAACTGCTTAGAACAGCCAGAAAGCCAGATGTTGTTCTTTGGGTCCTAGCAATGGCATAGCAGGTCAGGCCTAGAGCTCCTGGCAGAAGAATTAGCACAGCCCTCATGCCCAGACTCATCATTACATATGAGCAAAACAGGGCTAATTGGTTCATCATGCACATTTCATCAGGGACAGAGAAAGTTGGGGGAAAGGCACATTTTCCAAAGGCTGCATGGCCAAGGCAGGGTCACCCAGTAATCTGCCCCACCCCTATTTGTCAGGCACAGGTTTCTTTGGTACCTTAGGTGCATATTCCCCTACCATCCAGTAGTGCCCAGGATTGCAGAGACCTTCCTTTTCTTTTCTTTTCTTTTCTTTTCTTTTCTTTTCTTATCTTTTCTTTTCTTTTCTTTTCTTTTGGTGGGGGAGGGGGCAGGGGAAGGTTTCGAGACAGGGTTTCTCTGTGTAGCCCTGGCTGTCCTGGAACTCATTCTGTATACCAGGCTGGCCTCGAACTCAGAAATCTGCCTGCCTCTGCCTCCTGAGTGCTGGGATTAAAGGCGTGTGCCACCATGCCCGGCTTGCAGAGACATTTCTTGACTTCCTCACCTGAAGAGTCTCTTCCTCAGTTTTCCCAATTCTGCTGACAAAAGCTAAACAGTGCTGGCCCTCACTTAACTCTGTGGTATCAGATTTGGAGACCACATGGCTGCCTTTCTGCATAGCTCTCCCATTGTATTAAAGGCAGTTTATTTTCCTCGTTATCTTACTTTTCCATAGCTTCTGCTACAAGAGCATTCTCTTTATTTATAACAATTTAAAAGATATAAGTGAAGTAATAGATTGTACATAAATGGCAATTAGTTAGCTGACCACTAGTCACATAGTGCTCAAATTTTTCCTGCATTGAAGTTAGGATATTACTCCTATCAGGAGAAGACAGATTCACTTCTATTCTCTAGAACAGGCTAATTTCCTAAATTAACGAATGTTAATTTCCATACAAAATGGAAAAAATAATGTTATATATGTAACATAAACTTGTTACACTTCACTCAGCACATCAATACTTTCAGCCTATACACACATATTATAGCAACACAGTGCAATAGAATTGTGCAGTTGATGATAAAATTTCAAGACTTAAAAAAAGCAAACAATGCATTATTAACACATTATAGAAGTCATGTGGCAGGGAAGGTGCTAAAATGATAACACACTGTAATGTACATGTATTCTTTGAATCATGTCCTTCTATACTTAATATAAGATCATTTGGAGATTTAAAAAATGCCTAAACTGGGTCTTGAGGCCCAATTCCCTTCCTTTAGACACCTCCTCTATCGACCACCATCAACAGATCCCATGTGATCTAGTCTTTGTTTACATGTAATATACTAATTGCATTCCAGATATTTGTTGAATATCAAGGTAGAATAGATAGGCAGATGATAGATAGATAGATAGATAGATAGATAGATAGATAGATAGATAGATAGATAGATAGATAGACAGACATCATAGATACATGGATAGATGATAGATACAGATAGGTAGATAAATGGTTAGCTAGATAGACAGACATGACAAATAGGTAAGTGATAGACAGCAGGCAGACAAAGACACAGACAGATAGACAGACAGATATCCAAGAGGTTTTGATCTTCGCCAAGTTCATACTATCAGATATAAAGAAATCTCAACTCACGCTATTTTCTTTTCTTTCTGTCCAAACCCCTTTGAGTAAGAACACTACCCCTTCCTCCCCCACCCTCCCCAGAAAGTGAATGCAAATTTGTCAGTTGCTCTTTTTGTCCCTCTTGCTGCACACACCTCATTGCCTTGTTATTTCAGTTGATCCAGTTGTGGCTAAAGTGTAAGACACACTTTTTCTGAACATTTAACCTCTGGTCATAAAGAGCAAAGCAAGAGATTTGGATGATGTTTCTGGCAAGACTCCTCTCTCATCTGTTTCTAGTTCAGATCTGGCCTTTGACAGTTCTCTGACTGCCATCATGACTCCAAGTGGATGTAGAGACTGCTCTGGTCTCTCTGAACTCAAATGGAACCAAGGAGAGCTTTTTATTGCTCCTAATGAAAATGGGGTTTTTATATCCCAGCATCATGTATACAAAAGCTTATCACCAATTTCTTCAGAGTAGGTGTACCTCATTTGACATAAGGGAAACTCAATTATGAGATATGAAAGTCTTTTAAATTCTGAGTTTCCTCCAAGAAAACAATAGAGGTTTTTAAGTTACATGCTGCTGGTGCCTTCATAACTTTCCATTTTTCTGGTCCACTCCCTTTAATTGAAGCCATCACTTCTTGGCTACAAAACCATGGCTTAACTGATCTCCCTCCTTTGCTGTCCTTTGCTGTCTTCCTTTGACTTGCTTTTGGCTTGATCCTTTTTAAAGGATAAGATTTGTACTAATTTGGCTAATCTCTTTGAAATATAGACTTGAGCTAAATCCCCTTGTCACATACCTCCAACAACTGTTTATCATTTGTAGGAATAAATATAAATTCTTTAACAAACACCTATACATGTCCAGCCTCAAGGCTCACATTAACCTATTCACATTGTCTGTGTCACTCCTGGTAAATTATAATCTCTGGCCTATTAGCCCCAGTAGCAGATGGCAGAGTCAAGTAAAGCAGGTAAAAAGTAAATCTGCAGAGGATAAACTACAGGAACTGGCAGAGTCTAGGAACATAACATCCCTGCCTCCTCATAGGGGCAAACCACTTATAAATGGCTTACTGTGATGGTGTTTACTCATGCAACTGTAAATGTTCCAGAGGTCTCCTGTGCTCCCAGCCTCTCAGCGTTTTCACATAGTTCACTACCTCACAGAGTTCAATTCTGTTTCCTTCAGAACTCCTTTCCTGAAAATTAGTCACTGCCCGTTGCCTAGCACTGTGGCTTTCTAGGTTTTTTTTGTTAGACTTAACACTTTTTTGCCAAAAGTGAAAGGTTTTAAGTTCTTCATTGAGTACTCAAATAAAATGAGTGTTTAGAATGGACATGTGTTGCATGAACCCAAAACCTCTTTTTCCTTTATTGGATATAGCAGCTACCATTAAGGAACTTCTTTTTGTGTGGGATTTTATTGTTGTTGTTTTGTGTTGTTTCTGAGATGTCTCATTATGGAGCCTGTCCTGATTATGAATGTGGGGTAGTCTTACCCCAGCTTCCTGTGTGCTGGGATTACAGATATGTGCCAACCTCCCTGCATGGACTTGTCCTTCCTCTGCCCCTTATAACCAAGACATTTCTGCTAAGCCACTCTATTCCATCCTATATAGTTGATGACATCTGACCCAAGATCAACCAATTAACATATTTTTTTCAGGAATGAGGCAGATGTAGGAAAATTGAGAGTTCAAGGCCAGTCTGTACTACATAATAAGTTTGAGACAAATGTAGGCTATATATATAGTGAGACTTTACCTGGAGAGAATAAAGAAAGAGAAAGAAACATAAAAAGAAGCCCAGGTTCAAATTTGTCCTTTCATGGTATCCATGCATTCCATTGACAGAATCAAGTCACAGAATCATCCCACATTTGAGATAAGAAACAGTCTCTCTTACTTGATAAGAAGCTACATAAACATACTACAAACAGTGTGACAGTAACAAGTGGAAAAGTATAGCCAGGTCTAGGAAGTATAACCTTGTTATTTAGTTCTCTATTAATTTTTTTCCTAACTACACATTAAAATTAAATTTAGTCTAAGTTAGTTGCTATTGTTTATAGTTGAAAAACATTAATTAAAATGTGCTTTGGAACAAATGAATGATTTAATAAGAAAATGAATGTTTGGGGGCTGGAGAGATAGCTCAGTGGTTAAAAGTGCACACTGCTCTTGCAGAAGACCTGAATTCCTTTCCCAGCAACTGTGTTTCCCAGCTCACCATAGCTGAACTCCAGTTCCAGAGGACCCAGTGCCTTCTGGCCTCACCTGTGTATATACTTATGTGCACATACTTACATACAGACACACATATTCATATACATAATTAAAAATAAAATTAATCTTTCAATAAGAATGCTTTGATGAGTCAAATTGAATTCAAGGCATAGTGTTGAAGGAGATACAGACTACGTGGACTGCCTGTGATCATCACAGAACTCTTCTTCGTCCTGACTCGTGCCTATTTTTAGAACCTACATTAGCTTGAAATGCCAGGAAAAATAAGCCATTTTGATTTTAACTGTTCTCTTGTCACTGGTTAAGTTGAATCTGAGGCTCTTACTTTGTGTTTATATTCTGTAACTATCCTCAGGTGTATATTAATAGAGCCATATGTTATGCTACAGATACACTTAAATACAAAACATATTTTATAGAAAAACAAGCTATTTTGGAAAGAGGAAAATCTTAAAGCTGAAAGGGATCTCAAGATATGGTCCATTGTTTCCTGGTTTGAGCCGTTCACATTCCAGCTCCCACTAACTGCCTATAAGAATCCCCTCTACCTTAGGAGGCATTTTCTAGAAGGATGTTAGGAAAACAGTAAGCAACATGAGTAACAAAGCTAATATACAAATGGCACATCTGACTTGCTTCCATATAGAAGGCAACTTGCAATTTAGAAGGAAAAAGAATGTCCCAAGAAAAATCTTTTATGAGTAAAGTCACAGAAAATACACGAGTCATTTTTTTTTTTTAAGGGAACTATGTGCAGTTTTGTTTCATTGGTGGAGACAGTGGTATATATAATGAAAACCATATCTGGCTATAGACATATGTAATATGTTTTCTATTGGCAACTTGTCATGTGCTATTAAAAAGACTTGCTAAGAGCACACTCTGGGGGTGATGAGGGCTCTTCTGTCCTGGACTCCAGTGTATTTGTTTCAAAACTCTCTGTCCTGATCACCTAGCTCAGCGACAATGAGAAAGGAACACAGCAAACAGCTAAGGGTATTTTAAAAACACTATTTTAGAGAACTACCAAAGATAAACCATTCCCAGCAGAGGTTGCTATTGTTTACCCCTTGGCATAAAAAGCCTGTGGAAGAAACAAGAAACCAAATGCTCATCCATGGGATAGTGTGCCCAGAATTCTCTCCATCAATAATTCCAATGTGACTATTTCAGTGGGGCCTCTCAAGTCATGGTACTTTTGTTTATACTCTCAATTGGGCTCCTCCAGTCATTCCTACTAAAGGTTGCAAATGTTTTTGCAATCTATCTGCTGCATCTATCTTGTCTTCTAATTGTTCCTTATATACTTAATAAACTCATTCAAATAGAAAACTACAGTTATTAAAGATTGCACTACAGAGAGCAAGATGACACTGCATTTTTGTGATATTTATAAGTCCTCAGCTTTCATGGTATGGTTACCTTAGCCTACAGAAAGTTCCAGATGCTAATCATTATGGTGATTTATAATAAAGAAATATTTATGAAAGCAAGAAAGTCTTCAAAGTTTTACAGCCTTAAAAGACTCAAGAGTTGGGTTTTATTCAGTGCCCATGATTTAAGCTATTACTTCCATTCCATGAACATTTCTCACCATTTATAACCACAAAACCATCACTCAAAGTGCTGAGATTCACATCTCTGTGGGTGAGACAGGAGGGAGCCATATCTACTCTCACCATGTCTCAGGCCTAGGACTTGTGCCAGGACAAGCAGATAGTATCTCCAGGGCCCAGCAAGATGGTGTGATGATCCCTAAGAGGGAGGCCTCCCAGGGAGACAGAGTGCTGACATCACTGGGAAATATGAAAACAGTTCAGTAGAGAATAGTTATCTTAGAAATGATCTGCCTGAATTTGAGACCAGTAAAGGGGTTTCATTTCCAACACCCTTTCAAAGACAAAGGGTATTTTCTGTTAATCCTATAATCCTGTAGTACTGCTTCTCTACTTAGAGATCCCAATTCAAGCAGAAAGGACATTAACTCTATAAAAAGACTGAGTAAAGGAAACAGACCTTGGAAAAATCCATTATGAAGTTTTGTTTCAAAATAAGAGCAGAGTGTGTCTCTAGAAAGCTCTGCTCTAAGAAACAACCAACAATATCAGTAAATTTTCTAACCTCTGATAATTTTTTTCCTGTTAATGTTATGCTGAAATAAGAGATGGGGTAGATAATAATAAACAAAAAAAAATATTTCTCAGCTATCTGGAGGTTTCAAATTCCAGGACTGAGTAAATGATATATAGTGAAGGCCTTCTTGCTACATCATCCCTAAGTGGAATAAAGGTCAAGAGAAAGTGTGTACAATGAGAGGTAGGACATCTACCAGTTATCCCAGAACTCAAGAAGTTGAGGTATAAAATTTGAAAGTTGAAAACCAGTCTGTACTACATAATAGTTTGAGGCAAATATAGGCTGTACATAGGCTATACAGTGAGACCTTACCTGGGAAGAATAAAGAAAGATAAAAAGAAGGAATGAAAGAAAAGAAAAGCTGGAATGGAGAGACAGCTTAGTTGGTAAAGTACTAGATAAGCAAACAAGAGGGATGTGTCTTCTGATCCACAGTATCCATGTAAGAACGGCACAGCAGCAAGTGTCTGTAACTTCAATGCTTAAGATGTGGAGACAGGAAAATTTCAGAAGCTAGCTAGCTATCCCGTGTATCCAAAACAGTAGGTTGCAGGTTCAGTGAAAAGCCTTACTCCAAAAACGAAAGTCAAAGGCACTAAAGGAAGATACCTGATACTAACCTCTCTTCTCTACTTATGAATGAATGGGTTAATGCACCCACATATGCATGTGCACACAACACACACAAAATAAAGAAAGGGGAGACAGACAGAGAGAATAGAGTAGGGAAGAGAGAGAAGGAAGAGAGGGAGTAGGGAGAAGAAAAGAAATACTAAACAGGCAGCATTATATAGCTGCCAAAATTCATATAATGATTCTGGAGAGATGGTTCAACTGTTAAAAGCACTGGCTGCTGGCTGTGATTTCTACCACCCACATAGCAGTTCTCAGCAATCTGCAATTCCTGTTCCAAGGGATTTAAAATCTTCTGGTCTCCTGAGCACCAGACATGCACATGGTGAACAGACAAACATGTAGACAAAACACAATATACATACCATAAAACAAAAATAATTTTAAACATCCATACAATACTTCAGTACAAAGAAAAAAGCTTAATATGTGCAAAGTACAACTCAGAAGAATGCCAGATGGAATGCAGAACATAACAAAAGAAGTAATGAACACAAGTACATGGGACAAACTCCCCTGAAGAAGGGGAGAGATTCAGAGAGTCTAAGAGACTAGATGAAAAGAGATCTGGACACCGCACCTGACTCTCATTGATCAAGTGGCTTCTCATGTATGGGACTATATGTCAACAATTCTGCAAACATTGCAGTTCACAATTAAGTAAGTAGATGGCAGAATTTAGGATTGCTACTGTGAAAGCTAGATTTACCAATAAGGAGAGGGAGACTTGATTAGAATTTGAAATAACATAAAATGTTAATAAATGCTCCTGTTTGAATACACACATGTTTCTTTCCTCACTTGTCTGAGATGACAAGAAGACACAATACTCTAGAAGCAATTAGAACACTAGATTTTGGTTCCTAACCTTAATCTCAGAGCCAGGGCTTCTTTAGAAAGTGGATGATTATATAATATGGCCAGAAGTTATAAAACATGGTTCTAATGGATATTGTCATTCCAGAAAATAAATTAAATAAATACCAAATACAATAGATAAGGCTATACTCAAGGAACATAGGAACCATGTGATGGCACTCATGGAAATTTGCCCAATAAGAAAGTAGTAGTGTTACATTATAAGTCAAAGCACTGAATAAGTATAAAGTGTATCTGCTAATGTAAGTTATCAAATAAGTAAATAAGTGCACTATGGCAAATGCTATTTGAAAGGCAAATTCCATATAATGCATGTTGCTACTCCTCCTTGAAAGAGGTAGACATGGAAAGAAACCTAACAAGCCCTGCTTCATCCAGGAAATGATATCAAAACCAACAGTCATAAATTATGTTTAGCATATGTGCCCATTACCTGACACAGTAAAAATGACTCTTTACAGTTGCATCCTTCCTATTCCCTCAGCACACACCATAAATAAATAAGTAAATAAATAAATAAATAATACATATGTACATACATACATATATACATACATGAGCATTCTGAGTATAAACTTGAGAAAAATGTCACATAAATATTCAAGTGAAGTACATTCTAAAAGACCTGATCAGCATTCTTCAAGATTACCATGATCACAAAAACCAAGGAAAATCCAAGAAAATATCCCAAACCAGAGAAGACTGGAAAAACGTGACAGCTAAACATAGAACTTCAGTAGCCTGGAGAGATCCTGTAATAGACAAAAATAGTGGTGGGGGGAGTAGTTCTCAGTAAAAAAGTAAGAAATGCTTATAAGCTATGGAATTTAATCAATCCACTAATTTAATTGATCATAATGTGTGTGTGTGTGTGTGTGTGTGTGTGTGTGTGCACTAATTGCAACAAATATATTAATGGATGGTGTTAAGAATGAGGGAAGCTGTCACCTGAATTTTTGATCCTAGCCATTCTGACTGCTGTGAGGTGGAATCTCAGGGTTGTTTTGATTTGCATTTCCC
>NC_034592.1:94023242-94033910 GCF_900095145.1 Mus pahari | reverse complement strand
CTACTCAGCTATTAAAAACAATGAATTTATGAAATTCTTAGGCAAATGGATGTATCTGGAGGATATCATCCTTAGTGAGGTAACCCAATCACAAAGGAAGTCACTTGATATGTACTCATTGATAAGTGGATATTAGCCCAGAAATCTAGAATATCCAAGATACAATTTGCACAAGAAAATCAAGAAGGAAAACCAACATGTGGATACTTCATTCCTCCCTAGAATAGGGAACAAAATACCTATGGAAGGACTTACAGAGTCAAAGTTTGGAGCTAAGACGAAAGGATGGACCGTCCAGAGACTGTCCCACCCAGGGGATCCATCCTATAATCAGCCATCAGATGCAGACACCATTGCATACGCCAGCAAGATTTTGCTGAAAGGACCCTGATATAGCTGTCTCTTGTGAGGCTATGCTAGTGCCTGACAAATACAGAAGTGGATGCTCATAGTCTTCTATAAGATGGAACACAGAGCTCCCAATGGAGGAGCTAGAGAAAGTACCCATGGAGCTGAAGGGGGCTGCAACCCTATAGGTGGAACAACAATATGAACTAATCAGTAACCCCAGAGCTCATGTCTCTAGCTCCATATGTAGCAGAAGATGACCTAGTTGACCATCATTGGGAAGAGAAGCCCCTTGGTCTTGCAAACTTTATATGCCCCAGAACAGGGGAACACCAGGGCCAAGAAGTGGGAGTGGGTGGGTAAGGGAGCAGGGCAGGGGGAGGGTTTAGGGGACTTTTGGGATAGCATTTGAAATGTAAATGAAGAAAATATCTAATAAAAAATTTTTTAAAAAGAATGAGGGAAGTTGAGTGTGAGGTAGGTAAACTTCTGTCTGTGAATTTTGTAAATCTAAAACAAAACAAAATGTGTATTTAAACAAATAGATGTAGTAAATTCTTCCAAATCTAGAAATATCCTGAAAACATCTATTTATGTCATGAAAAAAATCAGAAACTATTACAATCAAGGAAACACAATATAGTATATAATACAGCATTCTAGATTGAGTCATCAAATGAAAAGGGTGCTAGCAGAAAAGCTGGAAACATAGAAAGGAAGTCTGGTTCAGTGGATTGTATTGCATTAATATCAATTCCTTAATTTTGACAAATGTGTTAGAGTGTACATTATAGAAAGCAGGCTAGGGATGTTTGGCCACTCTCTGCATTCTCATTCCATGTTTTCTGTAAATCTACAGTTACCTCAAAATTAATAGTTTCAAACAATAACTGGGCATGAAGCCACATTGGACATATAGAAAGTGCCAGGGCAACAAAAGCTACCTAGTTATACTCTATCTCAAAACATACCCCACAAACAAACAAACAAACAAACAAAGGTTTCATATCACAATTTTAGCTATATAGGACTACAACTCTGTGATATTCTGACAAGGAAAAACTGACCATAAAAGATCACAGAGTGTCAGGAGAGGTATACAAGGAACTGAGGGCAATCCAGATATTCTTTGTGACACTGTAATGATGAAAATATACCACTATAGAAGCTGGTAGAGTGTGGCACTCCAAGCAAAAGCTCTAAGACAATCCACAGGTGTTAGGCGATCAGCATGCACCAGAGACAGCCCTTTAACTGCTGGAGGACATTAATAATGCAAGCGTGTCTTCAGAGGACATATCAGAACCAATGGTAGCCTCTCAATGTTGCTGTCAACTTAAATCTTCTCTTAAAAAGTAAAAAGGGGGCAGACCTGGCACTCCAGAACCTTTCCCACACCTGGAGACAGCTTGAATTCCAGGAGGTCTGTCATAACCAGGCTCACAGGTGAGACAATCCCCAACCTCAATACCTGGCCTAACTGTGACTCCACACACACAGGGCCCAGAAGACGCAGGAGCTTTCTGCACTGATGGAGACAAATCATCCTTCCAGGTCTACAACTGCGCCCAGGGGCAGATCAGGTGCTCCAGCACCCACCACACACATTTACCCAGAGAAACTTGACTCCCACGAGGTTCATCATAACCAAGCTCACAGAAGGGACAGGCTCCAGTCAGAGACAACAAGGACAGTTAACACCAGAGATAGTCAGATGGTGAGAGGCAAGCATAAGAACATAATCAACAGAAACCAAAGTCACTTGGTACCATCAGAACCCAGTTCTCCCACAACAATAATCCCTAGATACTCTAACACACATGAAAAGCAAGATTCTGCTCTAAAATCCCATCTCATGATGATGATGCAGGACTTTAAGGAGGCTATAAATAACTTCCTTAAAGAAATAAAGGAGAACACCAGTAAACTGGTAGAAGCTCTTAAAGAGGAAACTCATTAATCCCTTAAAGAAATACAGGAAAGCATAATCAAATAGGTGAAGGAACTGAACAAAAACATCCAGAATCTAAAACGGATATAGAAACAATAAATAAATCAGAGACAACCTGGGAGATGGATAACCTGGGAAAGAGATCAGGAGTTACAGATGCAAGCATCACTAACAGAATACAAGAGACAGAAGAGAGACTGTCAGGCATAGAAGCTATCACAGAAAATATTGACACAACAGTCAAAGAAAATACAGTGTGCAAAAAGCTCCTAACACAAAACATCCACAAAACATGCAGGACACAATGAAAATGTCAAACATAAGGGTAATAGGAATAGGAGAGAGTAAAGATTCACAATTCAAAGGGCCAGAAAATATCAACAAAATCATAAAAGAAAACTTCCCTAACCTAAAGAAAGAGATGGCCATAAACATACAAGAGGCCAACAGAACACCAAATAGATTGGAGCAGAAAAGAAATTCCTCCACTCACATGATAATCAAAACACCAAATGCACAGAAGAAAGAAAGAATATTAAAAGCGGTAAGGGGGAAAGGCCAAGTAACATATAAAGGCAGACCTATCAGAATTACACCAGACTTCTTTTTTTTTTTAATTAGATATTTTCTTTATTTATATTTCAAAGGTTATCCCCTTTCCTAGTTTCCCCTCTGAAAATCCCCTGTCACCTCCCCCCTACCCCTGCCCACCAACCCACCCACTCCTGCTTCCTGGCTCTGGCATTCCCCTATACTGGGGCAAAGAACATTCACAGGACCAAGGACCTCTCCTTCCATTGATGACTGACTAGGCCATCCTCTGCTACATATGCAGCTAGAGCCATGAGTTGTACCATGTGTTTTCGTCGATTGGTGGTTTAGTCCCAGGGAGCTCTGGGGGTACTGGTTAGTTCATATTGTTGTTCCTCCTATGGGGCTGCAAACCCCTTCAGTTCCTTGGGTTCTTTCTCTACCTCCTTCATTGGGGACCCTGTGCTCTGTCCAATGGATGGCTATGAGCATCCACTTCTCCATTTGTCAGGCACTGGCAGAGCCTCTCTGGAGACAGCTATATCAGGCTTTTGTCAGCAAGCTCTTGTTGGCCTCCCCAATACTGTCTGGTTTTGGTGGATGTTTATGGGATAGATCCCCAGGGAGGGCAGTCTCTGGCTCGTCATTCCTTCAGTCTCTGCTCTGAACTTTATCTCTGTATCTCCTTCCATGGGTATTTTGTTCCCCCTTCTGAGAAGGATCAAAGTATCCACACCTTGGTCTTCCTTCTTCTTGAGTTTCATGTGTTTTGCAAACTGTATCTTGGGTACTCTGAGCTGTACTATAGAGAAATTGTGATAAAAACTGCATGGTACTGGTACAGTGACAGACAGGTAGATCAATGGAATAGAGCTGAAGACCCAGAAATGAACCCACACACTTATGGTTACTTGATATTTGACAAAGGAGTTAAAACCATCCAGTGGAAAAAAGACAGCATCTTTAACAAATGATGTTGGCTCAACTGGTGGTTAGCATGTAGAAGAATGTGAATTGATCCATTCTTATCTCCTTGTACAAAGCTCAAGTCTAAGTGGATCAAAGAACTCCACATAAAACCAGAGACACTGAAATTTATAGACGAGAAAATGGGGAAGAACCTCGAACATATGGGCACAGGGGAAAAATTCCTAAACAGAACACCAATGGCTTGTGCTGTAAGATCTAGAATTAACAACTGGGACCTCATAAAATTGCAAAGTTTCTATAAGGCAAAGGATACTGTCAATAAGACAAAAAAGGCAACCAACAGATTAGGAAAAGATCTTTACCAATCCTAAATCTGATAGAGGGCTAATATCCAATATATACAAAGAACTAAAGAACTTCAACTCCAGAAAACCAATTAACTCTAATAAAAAAAATGGGGTACAGAGCTAAACAAAGAATCTTAACTGAGGAATACTGAATGACTGAGAAGCACCTAAAAATATGTTCAATATCCTTAATCATCAGAGAAATGAAAATCAAAATAACCCTGAGATTCTACCTCACACCAGTCAGAATGGCTAAGATCAAAAACTCAGGTGACAGCAGATGCTGGTAAGAATGTGGAGAAAAAGGAACAGACCTCCATTGCTAGTGGGATTGTAAACTGGTACAACGACTCTGGAAATCAGTGTGGCAGTTCCACAGAAAATTGGACATAGTACTACCGGAGCATCCAGCTATACCTTTCCTGGAAATATACCCAGAAGATGCTCCAACATGTAATAAGGACCAATGCTCTACTATGTTTATAACAGCCTTATTTATAAAAGAAGCTGGAAAGAACCCAGATGTCCCTCAAGAGAGGAATGGATACAGAAAATGTGGTACATTTATATAATGGAGTACTTCACAGCAATGAATTTATGAACTTCTTAGACAAATGGATGGATCTGGAGGATATCATCCTAAGTAAGGTAACCCAATCACAAAAGAATGCACATGATATGCACTCACTGATAAGTGGATATTATTCCAGAATCTCAGAGTACACCAGACTTCTTAACAAACACTCTAAAAGCCAGAAGATCTTGGGTAGATGTCATATAGACCCTAAGACAACAAAAATGCAAGCCCAGACTACTATACCCAGCAAAACTCTTAATCACTGTAGATTGAAAAACCAAGATAGTATTACAAAAACCAAATTTAAACAACATCTTTCCTCTAATCTAGCACTACAAAGGATAATAGAGGGAAAACTCCAACAAAAGGAGGGAAATTACACCCAAGGAAAACCAAGAAATTAATCTTCTCACAGCAAACCCAAAAGAAGAGAGCCACACAAACTCAACATAAACTATAACAACAGAAATAACAGGAACCAACAATCATTGGTCTTTAATATATCTCAACATAAATGAATTCAATTCCCCAATAAAAAAGACGTAGACTAACAGACAAGATACGTAAACAGGACCCAGTATGTTGCTGCATTCAGGAAACATATCTTAGTGACAAAGACAGACACTACCTCAGACTAAAAGACTGGAAAAATTGTTTTCAAGCAAATGGCCCCAAGAAACAATCTGGAGTAGCCATTTTTATATTCAATAAAATAGACTTTCAGCCAAAAGTTGTCAAAAACGAAGGGGAAGGACACTTCATGTTCATCGAAGAAAAAAATCCATCAAAGTGAACTCTCGATTCTGAACATCTATGCCCCAAGTACAATGGCACCCACATTTGTAATAGAAACATTACTAAAGCTCAAAACACACATTGAACCTCATGCAATAATAGTGGAAAACTTCAGCACCCCACTCTCATCAATGGACTGATCATTGAAACAGAAACTAAACAGAAACACAATGAAACTAACAGAAGTTATGAACCAAATGGATTTAACAGATATCTACAGAATATTTCACCCTAAAAAAAAAGAATACTCCTTCCTCTCAACACCTCATGGCACCTTCTCTAAAACTGACCATATAATCAGTCACAAAACAGGCCTCAACAGATATAAGAAGATTGAAATAATTCCGTGCATCCTATCAGATCACCACAGACTAAGACGACTTCAAAAACAACAAAAACAACAGAAAGCCCACATATTCATGGAAACTGAATAACTCTCTACACAATGATATCTTATTCAGGGAAGAAATTTTAAAAAAAATTAAAGACTTTTTGGAATTTAACAAAAATGAAGCCACAGCTTACCCAAATTTATGGGACACAATGAAAGCAGTGATAAGAGGAAAATTCATAGCACTGAGTGCCTTCATAAAGGAATTAGAGAGATCCTACACTAGCAACTTAACAGCACCTCTGAAAGCTCTAGAACAAAAAGAAGCAAACACACCCACGAGGAATAGATGGCAGAAAATAATCAAACTCAGGGCTGAAATCAACTAATTACAAACAAACAGACCTATACAAAGAATCAACAAAACAAAGAGCTGGTTCTTTAAGAAAATCAACAAGATAGATAAACCCTTAGCCAAACTAACTAAAGGGAACAGATAGAGCAGCCAAATAAACAAAATCAGAAATGAAAAGGGAGATACAACAGAAACTGAGGAAATTCAAAAAATTCATCAGAACCTACTACAAAAACCATATTGAACAAAGCTGGAAAATCTAGATGAAATGTATGATTTCCTAGACAGATACCAGATACCAAAGTTAAATCAGCACCAGATAAACTATCTAAACTATCTTATATCTCCTAAGGAAATAGAAGCAGTCATTAAAAGTCTCCCAACAGAAAACTCCAGAACAATTTCACTTATGAATATTGATGTAAAAATACTCAATAAAATTCTCTTAAACCAAATCTAGGAATACATTAAAACCATCATTCACCATGATCAAGTAGGCATCCCATGGATACAGGGATGATTCAATATAGGGAAATGTAATCACTATATAAACAAAGTCAAAGAAAAGGATCCCATGACCATCTCATTACATGCCATAACAGCCTTTGACAAAATGCAACACCCTTTCATGTTAAAAGTCTTGGAAAGATCAGAAATTCAAAGCACATACCTAATCATAATAAAAGCAATATATGACAAACCATCAGCCAACCTCAAATTAAATGGAGAGGAACTTGAAGCAATGCCACTAAACTCAGGGACAAAGTTGTCCACTCTTTCCCTGTTTATTCAATATAGTACTCGAATAGCTACCTAGAGCAATTAGACAGCAAAATGAGGTCAAAAAGATACAAATTGAAAAGGAAGAAGTCAAGGCATCACTATTTGCAGATGATATGATAGCATACATAAGCAACCTCAGAAATTCTACCAGAGAATTTTTATACCTGATAAACATCTTCAGCAAAGAGGCTGGACATAAAATTAACTCAAACAAATCAGTAGCCTTCCTCTACACAAGGGATAAGTGGGCTGAGAAAGAAATTAGGGAAACAACACCCTTCACAATAGTCACAAATAATATAAAATATCTTGGTGTAACTTTAATGAAGAAATTGAAAGATCTGTATGACAAGAACTTCAAGTCTCTGAAGAAAGAAATCAAAGACCTCAGAAGACTGAACAATCTCCAATGCTCATTTTAACATAGTAAAAATGGCCACCCTAACCAAAAGCAATCTATAGATTCAATGCAATCCCCATCAAAATTCCAACTCAATTCTTCACAGAGATAGAAAGAGCAATTCTCAAATCCATCTGGAATAACAAAAAACCCAGGATAGTGAAAACTATTCCCAACAATAAAAGAACTTCTGGGGGAATCAACATCCCTGATCTCATGCTGTACTACAGAGCAATTGTGATAAAAACAAACAAAACAAAAAACAAAACAAAACAAAACAAAAAACCACATGGTATTGGTACAGAGACAGAAGTTAGATCAGTGAAATAGAATTGAAGACCCACAAATAAACCCACACACCTATGGTCACATGATCTTTGACAAAGAAGCCAAAACCACCCAGTGGAAAAAAGAAAGCATTTTCTTCTTCTTCTTCTTCTTCTTTTTTTTAATGGATATTTTCTTTATTTACATTTCAAATGTTATCCCCTTTCCCACCCCACCCCCAGAACCCTCCTATCCCATCCTCCCTCCCCCTGCTTCTATTATGGTGTTCTTCCACTCACCAATCCACCCACTCCCACCTCCCTACCCTCGATTCTCCTACACTGGGGCATTTATCAACAAATGGTGCTGGTCTAACTGGAAGTCTGCATGTAGAAGAATGCAAATGATCCGTTTTTGTCTCTATGCAAAGCTCAAGTTCAAGTGGTTCAAGAACCTTCACATAAAACCAGATACACTAAATCTAATAGAAGAGCAAGTGGGAAAGAGCCTCAAACACATCAGTACTGAGAGAAGTTTTCTGAACAGAACATCAATGGCTTAGGCTATAAGATCAACAACTGACAAACCGGAAGTTATGAAACTGGTTGAAGTAGAGGAAGAATTGAAGAGGCTGAAGGGGAGAGCCACCAGAAGTCTCAACTAACCCAGACCCCAGGGAGCTTCCAGAGACTGAACCACCAACCAGGCAGCATACACAGCATACCAGGCTTGGTCCGAAGCCCCTGGAACATATATAGCAGAGGATTGCCTGGTCTGGTCTCAGTGGGAAAAGATGTACTTAATCCTGGAAAGACTTGAGGCCCCAGGGAAAGGAGAGGCCTGGAGGAGCACTCTCTCAGAAGCAAGGGGGAGGAGGAATGGGATGAGGAACTGAGGGAGGAGGGACTGGGAAGAGGGGGTGCAATGACTGGAATGTATATAAATTTTTTAAAAAGTAAAATACACAACAACTTAAGAATAGCAGATACATGTGAATTGGAAGAACAGTATGCCATTGCCAGTTACCCAATGGATTATGAAGTTGCTGTTACTAGAATTCACATATTAGAAAGAAAATAACCACTAAGGACCTAAGGAAGAGTAATGGTCTTAGTGACTCCCGGATGGGTTGAACAAGTATAAAATTTAGATGATAAATCTAAATTCATCCCTTCAAACATTTTTAAAACGTTTTACTCATTCTTTGTGAATTTCATACTATGTACCCCAATCTCACTCACCTCCCCATTTTTTCATACCCACTCTTTGCCCTTACAACCCCCCCAAAAGAAAACCAAAAAAAAATTTTAAATACTACAACAACAGCAAACAAACAAAATCTCATTATGAAAACTGCAGTGTGTCACTGTGTGTCACACAGTATACCTCTTTTTGCCCAAACAGTTTTACCTGTAAATGTTCACTGCAGTGAGTCATTGGTCTGGTTCAAGGCCTCTGAGTTCTGCTACAACTATTAATACTGGATCCTCACCAGGACTCCTCGCAGATACCTTGTGTTGTCCTGTGTCATGGAGACTTTGCAGCTTTAGATCTGTAGGACTGGTTTCCTTCACCTAGTCTAGCTCTTCATAAATGGGGTAGATGTTTGGGTGGCCAGCACAATGCCCTGGATCTGGACATGGGTAGAAGCTGAGTTGGTTATCCCACTAGCTCTTTTGCTCCCTAGACAACAGGACCAGCTCCTGTGTGCTGCCCAGGCAAGGTGTAGGGCCCTGCTCTCCCAAGTGCTGCAAAGGGACAGAACTGGCTCTCCTTGTCTCATGACCTAGGGACCAGCTGTTTCACCTGCCACAAGATGGCTGTTCCTCATCACCCTTCAGTCTCCATTTCTACCTCTCTTCATAGTACACAAACCATTAACCTTTTTTTTCTCTCATCCCTCGCCACAAACTTGGCCATGGGTAGTAGCACCCATGGTGGGTGGGCCCTGGAGCGGTAGGTGAATTTCTGGGTGTCTCCTCTTCAGACTTTTGATAAAGTAACAAATTTTCAATAAGATTCGTTGGTTTCAGGAACACAGTATTAAATACAAAAATATAACTGTTAATGAGATCTCCATGACTGCTTCCCCTGTCTACAAACAGAAGGTCCTGGAGCTATTCCCTTTTGGACATGAGAACAGATTTATTTCAGAGTTTTCAGAATGTCAGCTTCTACAGAATGGCTATGAACAGAAAAGAATCTGGATAGTCCAGGGTCAGCTCTGCTGCTTTGCCTGAACTACTCCTCCAGGCTTTCCCCCAGGGCAACTAGAAAGAGCCTTCTTGGAATTATTTATGAGGTAGCCAAAAGGTCAGCCAGAATTCTCAGTCCTGAAACCATCCATTCCTCTTCATATACTGGGATAACAAGATCATATGCTATTTCAAACAGGCTGTTCACATACACGGACATCATGTGCCAACCACAGGGGTGGATGAAAGGGTATAGGGGAATGATTCAAGGAAAAAAAAAAAAACAATAGCCACGATGATGATTGTGTAATAACATGCATCCTCGCAAGCCAAACACTATGCTACAAGTCCTGACTGATTTAATCCTTAGAATACCCATTGAGAGTAACTTTTGTTCATTACCATTTTCCCTTCAGGAAGCTGAAAATTATAATGGCTTACTTAAGGTCAAGTAAGAGGCACCGAGTGACTAAAAGTGTGGTCCCTGAAATCCAAGAGACAAAGTCAAAATCTAGCTGTTTCATATTAGCTCTGCATCCTCTTTGTCAACTGGCTGATGAGTAAATAATAAGGTCAACCTGACTTGCCCAAATGTCCCGCCCAATGATTTATCTTCTGTGAATTTAGGGGTGAGAAGGATTCATATATGCCCACAATTTACCAAAATAATTTAAATGTGTTAGGGAGACATTGTGTTGCTGTGACAAAACACTTGATGCAAACATTTTAAAGAGAGGAAGAGTTTTTTAGGGTGAAGTTAGTGTCAGTCCACCACAGAAGGAAGAGTATGGCAGAGCAGGATACCTTACAGGAAGTAAAAAAGGAGGAGAAGAAAAGGAGGAGGAGGAGGAGGAGGAG
>NC_034592.1:94003549-94022792 GCF_900095145.1 Mus pahari | reverse complement strand
GAAGAAGAAGAAGAAGAAGAAGAAGAAGAAGAAGAAGAAGAAGAAGAAGAAGAAGAAGAAGAAGAAGAAGAAGAAGAAGAAGAAGAAGAAGAAGAAACAAAGACAAGATATAACTTTCAAGGACATAAAATCAATGACCTGGTTCCTAAGGCTATTCCTGCTTCCTGCTTCTACCCCTTCTCATTAAGACCATCACATCATGACTACATTAAAAGATTAATCCTTGATCAGTTCTTAAATCCCTCAGAATTCAATCACCTATTGGCTAACAACCAAGTCTACAATACAAGAGTATTTGAGGAACACTTTATATTCAAATAATGCTTAATGTCATCTTAAAAGTAGGGACTGATTTTATCCTCACAACCTGAAATAAGGGCTTATTATTCCCCTTATTTTACTGGTACAGAAACAGACATTCTTGACAGACCCTTGGGGAAGTTATGCAGCCGAAATCTGAACACCACTCTATTTGCCCACCTATGTCGGTTTTTTTCCATAATGCTGCTATATCCAACCAACACTTCTTCAGTTCCAAAATGAGCTCAGTTCCTTCTAGATAACTTTGGTTTTCATTTTAATTGAAGCCTATCCCAAAAAATACTCTGTGAGTAATCTAAATTTCAGGCTGACAGAGTCTCAATTGGGTTAAATAGAACCTTTCATCACTAATATTGGGATTCGCAGCAGCAAGCACTCTGGAAAGCAGGGAGCCCTTGCTAAGAAGCTGTAATGCATTTCAAAGGAAAGGAAGTGTGTTGGCAGATGGGGAGGAGAAAAGGAAGGCAGGCAGAAGAAGCTTGAAGGACTAAGAAGGAAATCAATTTGGATCTGGAAACAAACCTATGATTTACTCAATTTTCTTGCCCTGAGCAGAGGAGCCTCTACCACATAGACAATGCCTTCTGAGCTTTGGAGCAATATGGGACAAGGACCAAGATGTGAAATAGATTTCAGTCCTGAAGCCATAGTGATTACTGGCCACAGTCAAAGGGGTAATTATAGAAGAAGAATTATGAGACACCCCATGCTTGGTAGGGGGACAAAAGACTTTAGCCCATTAGTAATATCTGCTCATGGAATCAGAAGAGCTACATACATGGACAGAACTTGCCATTCTTGCTTAGCGGATGTCACAGCCTGGTCATGTTCTGTGGAGTGGCGTTAACTCTGTTCGTGTCTTAACCTGAAGCCAAAATGTCCCTATGACACCCTTCTTTAGTTCTTGAAAACAAGGGTACAACAGCAGTGACAGCAAGAAAAGACCTAATTTGAATTTATTTGGTTTTAAATATTTTGAAAAGAGAGGCAGGCCTCTTTTTAGTTCTTTAGGAAGATCTTAAAAAACCAAGGAGGTTCAGGCCAGCTGGAGGGAGCTGCTGGGGGAGTTCCAGCCAATTAGCCCTCCTTTGTGACATAGCCATCCTTTCCCACCCTCAATGCTTTAAAAAACACTCAAGTCAACAGGATCTCAGAAGAGGGGGGGGGGCAGGGGGGAGAGCCAAACCTCAAGAGTTGAGAGAGCAGAAACTGGAATTTCAACCCCAAACTGGACCCCTGACTGGTTTAACTGCTGCCATTATTTCTTTATAGAGCCCTCAGTGGGCTTTCCTGACCACTGGGGAAACCAGGCCTTAGATCTCCAGGGAACTGGTCTTACCCTCTGATGTGTTGCTTTGCCCTGCCAAACAGGCTTGTCCACTGTCTCCAAGTCTCCAGTCTTCCACCTCCAAACACTCTGCATGGGTCAACTTTCCATGGCCAGACTATTCACAAGGAAAGCAGTCCTACTGTTTCCTTTAATGAGCAGCTTTTATAGGGTGCCAAATGCCCTTAAAGGAGCTAAAAGCCCAGGTTAAATCTCCTGGGCTTCAGAAACCTCAGCCTCACCCAGAGACAGCAGAAGACAGAGAGATCCAGGTCTATGCAATTAGTCTCCAGGGAATTAGCTTAATCCACTCCATCAGGGAAGGCATGGAGTACTGGGAGCCGCCATTCATGTTGACCTCAGGCTATGTTCTTTCCTTGCAAAAACAAACCCACTCTGCATGGCAGCAGCTCTAGACACTGGGCAGGCCACTTGTACCCTTTGTCTTCTATGTAAGATACTGTCTGTTAAGTGGAGAAAGAAAAGGGGCAAGGAAGAAGGAAGGAAGGAAGGAAGGAAGGAAGGAAGGAAGGAAGGAAGGAAGGAAGGAAGGAAGGAAGGAAGGCAGGAAAGGATAAGAAGCAGAGTCTGAAAGTAGAGAAAACATGACTCTAGTTACTACAATTCGAAAGGTAAGGACTTTGAGAAGCCACAGAAGACAAAAAGTGCAAGTGACCAGGAGTAGAGATAGCCCGAGGCTAGGAAAAGCTCAGGGCAAAGTGCTGGGGCTAAGGTGTCTGGGACCACTGGGACCTGGTGTTTACAAGGAAGTCCTGTGCTCTTTGGCTCTGGCTCTGGCTCCCAGCTTTTACTGAGATCATGCTCTGGCCTCTCCTCAATCCTTGTGACCTCCACTGAATGAATGCAGATGGGCCATGGAGACTGCAGAGTTGGGTGAGGGTGGTCAACACCCCGTTATGTAATCCTGCATTTCTAGGAAAGCTTTACACCGTTTCTTGAAATCCCCAGAACAAATGCCTTTCCTAAGGGCATTTTCCTGGCTGGCCGACTGACAGGCCATTTTGATAAATTCTTATGGGAAGGTACAGTAGTCTGTATTTGTTCCTTACCAAGAAGCTTTTGGCTACAGAGTGATCCTATGATCTTTTGGGCAGTTCGGAATGACAAGTCTGTACCTGGTGCCAGAGACACAGCTCAGATCTTTCTCTTTTGACCAGTAATCAAAGTCCTGCTATTTCTGGCCCTGGTTTTATAAGGAAAAAGTCTCCTTAGTGACCTTCAAACTTTCTAGTACCTGACTAGCTATATTTACACGTTTCAATTTTTCAGTATATTCTACAGTGTGTATATATGTGGAAGTATGTGAAGACACACTCATGGGGGGGGGGGGCAAGTTTCAAGTGTTGAGACAGTTAGGGTTTGAAAAACAGGTGACAGTGGGTAACTCTTACGAATTGACCAAACCTTCCAGTGATTTCTATACTTTAAGTGGAAATAGAATTGAATTGTCAGGTCTCTTAATTTTTCCTATAATGTGAATATTAAGATATTATTAAAAAGCAGTAAAAGGTATAAATTTCAGATTCTAGAACAACTTTATTGGTGATGAAATGTTAAGCTTTCGTTGCCTAATCTATAAAATGAAACTGGTAGAAACAAATATTTATTCTTAGTGTCTTAGAAAAAAACACTCACAAACAGAGCAAAAGTTACTCAGTGCAGCGATTTCATTTTGCATAAAAGGGTGTGTCAAGATCCAAACCAGACAGCGCAAGCACGCCAGAGCAACAATTTTGCTTGGCCTTTACTGTAGTGCAGTGGTAACTGTTCTTTCCCCATTCGTTGGGACCCAATCTCACAATCTTTTCATGCTGGCTGGTCTTAGAAGAATCTGTGCAAAGGAAATGAAGGAAAAGGAACAGGGTCAGCCACTCCAGGCCATCGCATTCCTGGGATGCAGAGAGACCTGTGCATAAGCAAGTTATACCACATTGGGGACAGTAAAAGATTTTCATAAAAGTTTTACAAGGTAGGGAGGACTTATGAAATTTTAGGCTTTGGTGGAATAGCTATCTTTAATAGGAAAAATGAGAAAAAAAATTCTTGCACAAATAAATAAAATATTTAAAATATTTTGAGACATGGATTCATTAATTAGTCCAGACTGGCCTCAAATTCAAGACCTTCCTGCTTCATATTCCCCCACTTCTGGGAATACAGGAAGCCTCTAGTATTTTAATGGTCATTCTTTATAAAGCATTGTATTATACACCAGTCATGCTAAATGACTAAATAATTAAATGATTCCTCATTTGAGCCTACAAGGTGCTAAAACCAGAACAGAAGCCTGGAGTTTCTCCTTTATTCTGCAGCTTTCTCCTCTGCAAAACCATGTTAATCACTCAGTATATCTAAGAAATGGTGATCACTATCTGTTGTATAAATTTGTCCTAGGGAGACATGAACAAATATCTATCCACCCCCAGAGGGGACACCAACAAAACCCAAAGAACAATATCATCTAAGTCTACCTCGGACAGCCAGTGATTAACCGTGGTTACTTCCAGGAGCATGCGTACCTTATAAGCATCTCGACCACTGAAATGGTCCACTGAAATGAAGCCTCCCTTTGGGAACATTGAAAGCATATATCCTCTAAGAGGGCTGAGGGTCTCCTGTGTCTTGTGAACTTACTCACAACCCCTTCTTCCCATCAGTGAAGGAATATTAATAGGTCTGATCTTGTGAGTATCTCCTGCAAGCAGTCAGTGCTGCTCTGATTTCAAGATAACAGCCGTGTAATGACTAGAGGACAAAGGTCACAACACTAACTTATCTCACACCCCTTCAAGGCTGACAGCACAAAGGCTCATTGTCCAAGATGCAGAGCCACCTTGGATTCTAGGCAGAACAAAGTAGAATAAACAACCACACCAATGAGGGTGATTATCTTTAATGGCGAGGCAACACCTGCAGCAGGGTAATCATCTTGTGGGAATGAGGTTACTCTGCTCCATCAGCAAGGCCTTACTGGTCCACCTTTGAGAACCAGAACTGAGATTGTGAGCCATCGGATCACACATCGACGAAGACTCTTGCCCATTTGCTCCAATTCTTTCTCTATTTAAACCTATAGCTTACATTAATCACTTAATGATGGACTTACAGGTCTGTGTATCTTCCCAGTGTCAGAATTTATTGCATAACAACAAATTCATACCATTTAGTCACTTTTGTGACAACAACTTGTCATATAATCTACCCTACTTTGCTAACCTGGCCAAGGTGAATGTTAATTTTTTTCTTCCAATCCTAATTATCAATATTAATTCATAGCACAGAGCACACATTAACTTTATCTGTGTACTTATATGAATATATATAGTTTACAGAATGAATATAAGTTAAAGAGTATGCAGCAGAATGCAAGAGGCTTTGAGATTGGCTGAGTTGCTATTAACATAATAAACTCCACCAGCTGGAGTTGGAGAGAGAAGCTGCTGACTTCAGCTGAGAGAAGAAAGGCAAAAACCATATTCCAAGAGCAGGGAAATGGTTCCAGATCAGGAAACGAAAGTCAGGTCAAGATAAGTGAGAAGCTGGACAGGCAGACAACCTATTTGGTCATGTCTAGCAGGGCACAGAGCCAAGCCCATGGTACAGGAATGGTCAGAGTCCATTATTTATTGGTTCTTGATACACATGCACCAGATCTCAGATTTGTGGGAGGCATGCCTTTCACAGTGTTAAGCATCCCTGTATTCCTGCTAAGAAAGTGATACCCATTCCTTGGTCTGGCATGTCCAATAAAACCTTGAGCCTGGCTTGGCTGAAATAATTTTAAAACATCCATGTTTTCCTACAGTCCCTATCTTAATAAATGTATATGGCGACTCTCTTTTTACTTCCTGGAATAATTCATTTATCAGCATCTGCTGGATAGATAGTGCCTGACAGATGGTGTGGTTTCTGGGTCTACCCAGAAGTTGTAGACATCCTTCTACTTCAAAATGGAGTGGGAATAAAACCAGCTTCTTGTAGCTTAGAGTCTTTGGGGAAAGGGGAGCAAGGCATAGCACTGATGTCTTTATCTGTTCCTCTTTTTTGTTTGTTTTGTTTTTGCTTTTCATGACATAATTCTATATGATACATTAAGCCTATATGACACATAATTCTATATGACTAATCAAAAACACACTGGAGTTCTGCATTTTTAGTGAGCCACATTGTTGACACCTCCTTTCTCTGCCTTTCACCACTGCTCATATTTAAATGATGTACTGGGATGCATGGATAAGCCTAGTCCTTGAGGCCTTCTAGACTCAGACCTTTGTCCTTTAAACTCCCCCCACAGGATCAATGAAACATTTTATTGGACTGTTTGTTGTGTTTGCTCCCACTAGAGTTTGCTCATGATCACTGGTTAACAGGAATGACGGTGGAGGTGGCCACTGTGATCATGGAAATGCCTGACTGTAGAGCTCCTATTGTTAAGGGAAATGAAAAAGGAAATGATTACAAAGTCCCTCAAAACAAAGAGAAAAAAAACATTCTAAAACATCTCTACTGATCTTCATCTAAGTGACCTCATCACTAAGATTTGAAGAATGTCCCTGGTTTCAATCATCCTATGTATGCTGGTGCAGGCCCCCCTACACGGTGCAGTCCCCGGTACACACAGACAAAGGTGGGTGGGGCTATTAAAAGAAGTGAGTCTGCTGAGCTGGATGTGGGTTTGTACAGATGACCTTTCCAAATCCTTACCAAATTATGCAAGGTTTGCTTAGCATCTCTCGCATGCCATCTAATTTACTATGGTTCCAAGTGTGTTTTTTTCTTTGTGGGAGATGAAATAGATACATGCACATACACATATACTCGTTTTTGAAATTTGGATTTAATCAATTCCTTTTTTTTAACCCTTGCTGTGCTTCTTTTACAGTATCATCTTTCTCCAAACCCTAACCAGTCTTCTGATGCAGCTCTCTAGGTGTCCTTCCTCTTATCCAGTTGTCTTATAGCAGACCTGAGTGGCTTGTGGAGCACACACATTCCCAGGTTACCTTTAATCTGGGGTCCATCATTCTATTGTCAGTCTGAAAACTAATGCCTCTGCTAAGCTGTAGAAACCAGAAAGAATTTACTTCCTTCAAAACAAGTTTCAACTGAGTCTGCCCAGATAGATTAGATTAAATCCAACTTAATCTCTGGTATGGCTTCTTTGTCTCTCCTCACACCACAGTTGGGTTTTTGAAGGGGGATAAAGTGAGGTAATCCAGTTTCACTATTTCCATCCTACCTTTAGTAAAGAGCCCTACCTTAGAAAACAAGAATGAGAATTGTCTAGCTAATCATGGGATTTCACATCTTTCCAAGCAAGTCCTTTCCCTCAAATAAAAGCTTAAAGTCAATAGATAGATAGATAGATAGATAGATAGATAGATAGATAGATAGATAGATAGATAGATAGATAGGAGTGCCAAGTGTTCTTTGAGGAAAAAAGATTTGTGTGGTATTGACCAATGTCACTTCACTGTTTAAAGTCACTTCTGAGAGATTAGTTTCTTCAGACACAAAGCTAGTCAACACTCCAGCAGCACTACAGGGCTGTATGTTTTCACTTGTTATTAATTTTATTATTTTTTCCCTATCCCTTCACATTATGTGGGAAACCTCACTTTACAGAATAATGTAAAATGCACCTTGCCAATAGGGCCTGTTTTTTTAAATCACAGTTGTGTTAGCTAAACTTCATTATGCCTGCACCACACATTTGTTTTAATGATTACATGAAAGACTATACTCACAGTGATATCTAATATTTGTTATTTGCAGAGCGCACTAGGTCTGTCCATTTATTTCATACTGCAACAATCAATCCCATGATAACCCCATTGCCAACTTCATTTAGAAAATAAAAGTACAGAGGTACAGAGCAAGTAACTTTTGCAACATCACATATTGCAACACTCTAGTATTCAAGAAGAAACTGCGAATGAATATACTCATTCTATCAGTCCTAGTACTCTAGAGGACTCTGACTAAAATAACAGGCAATGCAGCTAGTGATTAGGACTATGGATTAAAGGCTTGTACTTTCCTTCCTTCGGCTTTCCTTCAATAGCTCTTCCTGATCTGATCTCAGATTTGTCTGTGTCCAATGATATTGCCCTCTATGTTCAATGTCTTCCGAACTCTCTTGACTTCCAGTTGAGTATGATCGAAATGACGTGCTGGCAGGGGAGTGGGTAGGAGAGAGAAAAGTCAGGACATCAGTCTCCTATTCTCCTGTCTGTTGTGGTTTGGACAGTAGCTGAGTTTCTCTATCAAAGCGCGTCTCTCTTACATGTACAGCTTGAATCTACTTTCAACTCGGTCAGTCTTTGTGCTTGTCCTAACTGGTTGAAAGGTGATAATAACTCTTTTAGGGATTCCCTCCATTTGTTATTCTTGTTCCCTTAATTCTATTCATAGTTCATTTTTCATTTTTAAAAATACATATGGAACTAGGAATCGAACCTAGTCTGCCAAGCATGCAAGGCAAGTGGTCTGACACTGTATTAACTTTATTATTTCCAAGCATCTAGACATACACACACACACACACACACACACACACATAC
The DNA here is from genome assembly GCF_900095145.1 of Mus pahari. Taxonomy (NCBI): domain Eukaryota; kingdom Metazoa; phylum Chordata; class Mammalia; order Rodentia; family Muridae; genus Mus; species Mus pahari. Next base: position 94,014,560 of record NC_034592.1, on the reverse strand, counting down.
CCGCACACGCACACCCACACCCACACACACATATGTATATACACACACATATGCATATACACACACATATACATATGTGTGTGTATGTGCATGTGTGTGTGTGTGCATGTGTGTTATACATACATATACATGGGAGTTTTGAGAATGACTTACAGGCTACAGTACAGCTATGGACAGGAAGTTCAAGAATCTAGTTGTTGCTCAATCCGTGAGGCTGCATGTCCTAGCTGGTCTTCAGTAGATGGTGAAATCTCAAAGAAGTTGACTATAATGCCAATGAAGGAATAGATAAGTCTGCTTATCTATTGAACATGAGGGCAAGCAGGCAAATAACAAAGGCTTCCTTCTTCCATGCCCTTAGATAGGCCCAGATTAAAAGTGTGTCTTTCTGACTCAAGATCTAGATTAAAAGTAGATCTTCCACCTTCAAACTAAAAACAAAACAAAACAAAAAAACTCCCTCAATGATGTGTCCTCCATTTTAGGATTTCAGTTAATTATAGATGAACTCAAATTGACAAGTAGGAATAGCCATCACAGCACTTACGGGTAGACCAGCTGTCAGTTTTTCTCCTATGTGTCTACACAGCAAAGAATATCTCAACTGCCTTAAAAGCTGTCTCTGAAACTTGTGACCATCACCAGGAGGGGTCACTGCACAAGAGGCAGGCAGTACTAGTTCACCTCAGAATTCCCACTGGATAGAATGTGATCAAAAACAGTCCCTTCTGGGGAAGCCACACCAGGCCAGCTCTCTTCACCTATCACATACAGCAATTCTGAGACTGTCTATCATCCTTTCGCTCCATTTTCTAGTTCAAAGAACCCTCTTTATTCCTAAAGCAGGACAGTCTCTTCTTCCATGCCCCTTAAAAAAATAACATTTTAGTAAAAGCATTCTCTTCCACAAAGAATTCTTCTTCCACAAAGAGAAAAAAAAAATCACCTACTAAGGAAATGTGTGTTTCTTAGTGTTGCATATTTTTATACAGTTGGACATAACAGTTCCACAGAAGAAGATTTATCCAATAGAAACCATTTTTAGCTGTTAACGGCAGCTTTGTCACTTTGCATAAACCAGGGTAAACAGGAAGTTTCTAGGGACTACACAGGATGGAAAGACAGAAGAGTCTAGCTCCAGAAAGATAAGGCTTCCAAGAGAACACATTGCTGCACCTCAGATGTGTGGCTGCCTTTGGCACTGTAAGGCATCTCAGCTCAGATTCTCCACCTTGGCTCTTGCCAGCATTGTTTGGAGTACTATTCTCCTCTAGAATAACTCTCCAAGGCACCTTCAGCCATGAGGAGGTTTCTGTCTTGACAGCTTGCAGATGTTCCTCTCTTCCCAAGACAAGTCCTGATGTATATTATTTTTCACAATGTTGAATTTCATGCTATGTGAATAATGTTCCTGGCTTTGGGCTAGCATGATATAAGAAACCTGAATAACCATGACCAATGAAGGGATAATCTTTTGTTTTTTAATTTCTAAACAGGCATTTCTGACATTGCCCATAAGTCTCCTACTCTTTCAGACATTTGTTTAAACTAAAATGCACTTTAATGCTTTAATCACAGCAAGCTCTTGCTTGTTCTCATTGCTTCATTTTCAAATGGTCCCATAACCTAACAAATACATTACACGGAGACTACATCCAAACTACAAAAATCTGGTTGTAAGTTTCTAATTAATGTTATATATTTTTCGATACAAGACCTCATGTAGCAAAGATGGCCTTAAACTTACTGTGTAGGCAAAGATGATCTTGAACTTCTGATCTTCCTGTCTCTAGCTCCTAAAAGTTGAAATATAGCCAAGTTTCATCTGGTACCATGCCCAGTTTGTTCAACACTGGGGTTCAAATCCAGGCACTTGTACATGCCAGGAAAGTATTCTACAAACTGAATTACATCCCTAGCCCTTAGTTAACTAACTTATAGTATATTTGCTAAGTATTTGTGGTTTGATATATGTAACAAAATAATTACTATGCTCAAGTAAGTTAACATGTCCATCACCTTCCATAGCTCTGATTGTCCTCTTATGTTACTAAGTTTTTATCAATTTCTTTGCTTCAGATGATAAACTTTGATGCAAACTTGATAAGTAAAAGTAATTGGGGATGACAAAATGACCATGAACTGAAGGTAAAGCCAGAGTCAAGTTGTCATGAAATTAGTGACAAATGCTTAATGTGGAAAATCCATAAAAGCATTTTCACAGGGCCATCTTAAAACAGCTCACCTCACAAACCTGTCCTTCCCTTGCTGCCTCATACTGTCATCCTAACCTGAACTGCCACCATGTGTCTGCTCTGTCATGTCTACTAAGATCCTCTGTGGTGTGGCCTGCCTTCAGTGTGCCTCTGCTGTCCCTTTCTTAAAGGGAATTGTTCTGTCACTCTTCCTCACACACAATCATGACAGTGAAAGAGAGAGAGAGACAGAGAGAGAGAGAGAGAGAGAGAGAGAGAGAGAGAGAGAGAGAGAGAGANAGAGAGAGAGTTAACACCCAAAGGGGCTACCCCAGCCTAATAGGAAATAAGAACTGAACAATTTATGTGCATTCTTACTAACCTCTAGCTAGTATACAGTGGGACAGAGCTGGAGATGTCTGCAGAATTCATCAGCATCTTCCACACCACCAGGTTTCACCTCCATCCCTTCCTTCTTAGTGTGTCATTATCTTCCACTTATGCTCTCTTAATTTCTTCACAAACAGAACTGCTTACACCGAAGCCTTCATCTCAGGATCTGCTTTGTAGAGGAATCATGCCTGATAACTTCCTAATTTTCCCCAACTATCTCTTTGATCTTCTATAATTTGTTCTATAGAAGCCAGAATAAGTCTCCAAAGTTATAGATCATAGTATGGCATATCCAGATTAAGATCTTCTAGTGGCTTCTCTCACACTTAGAATAAAAAACCCAAGTCCTTTCTTGGAAGTGCTAACCAGGCTTCATCCCAGTTAACTTCTGAGATCAGAGATGAATCTGATATGATAGACTATGTTTAGGGTAGTTGTATGTCTAGAGATAAAAATTCAAGCCCTTCAACAACCCCCCCCCCAGCATTCTGCATGATCTAGCCATCATCTGGAACAAATTAATTTTCTCTGTACACCAATGACCATGTGGTATTGCCCCATATCTTTGTTTCTCTTTTTACAGGCCATCTACCTGACTGGAACGTGTGCTCTACAAGAACAGGGGTTTCTATCGTATGTGCCACTATTTCTCCAGTGCCATGTTCCACACTTGGCATTAGGCAGGTAGCCAAAAGTGTTGTTTAAATAGACAATAGACGCCACAATTTTAATTATGCACATGGTTATAATGCTGGAACTAACATTATATCAGACGGGAGGAAGGAACTTGGTCAGCTTCTTTGCTGGAGGAGCTCTGTGATATGTTTATCCTAAAATCAGTGAAAATGTAAGAAAAGTGATGAAAATGTGATAATTTTAGAGAGGAGTTTTTAAAAAGAAAAGTCCATTCATTTTAGTCAAAAGCTAGCTCTAGTCAAGATTGGATTTGCCCGGGGATTCTTAGCATTATAACTACAGTCGTCAAGCTATAAAAACACTGGGTGTTATTGAAATGCCTGCAGGCAAAATTATTTCATTGTGTGAGTCTGGATGCTACAACTCCAAATCTCTTATTTTCTCTTTGAAATAACTATTTTTAGTGTGAGTTATATAAATACCCTCCTCAGGAATGCAGCTGTCACCCTGTAGCATAAGGCACACCAACCACACAAAGGAAACACGAATCTGCATGTCTTCTAGAAAAACATTCCCCTTGACATAGCAAGGGAAATCCTGTAGGGAGTAAATACCAAAGGTCCTCAGAGATAAAAAATATTGGAGAAAAGTCTCCTACTGATTATATATTAACTAAAATTGAGAATGTCCAACAACTCAGGAAGATAATTGTATATAATTGGCAATGATCAAGGAAGTCTGCCCTGGTATATAGTTCAAATCTGTTACTAGGTAGCTATATGAGTCTGAGTAAGTCATTTAACATTTAAGTTAAATTTTCTTGAGGGAAAGGAATTGTTTCATTCATTACATATTGCTAAAATCTACCACATTGCTTGGCACAAAAGAAATTACAGTCAATGGGTACTAAATTAGTACTAGGAGAGCCATAATTTGTACTTTCAAATCAATAGTACAACGTTTAGCAAGAATTAGTATGGATTATTTCCTTACTCTGCTAGCATCTTATTTGCATTTTATAGCTAATAATTATGTGGCCTTCATATCCAATATGTTGGTGCACATGGAAATGGGGATGCTGGATACTGACACTTGAACTCAGAGCATCACTCCTGCTGGGGAAATGCAGTAGTGTTAATTCTTTTTTTTTTTTTTTTTTTTTTTTTTTTTTGGGATATTCTTGGTACTTTGCCTAAGCTAAACACGAGTTTCATGCTATATGCCAAGGTTGAATTTGACTTTATAATCTTCCTATATGACCTCTCAAGTAGCTGGGCTATAGACATGAATCACTGGGCCCAGGTTGGGATATTTTGATGGCTTTAAATTAGAACACACTATGTTTGCTCACAGGAATTGTTGTTTGGTACTAAATGAAAACTGTTGTGCAAGAGGTCAATACTATTACATCATATTGATTCAAAACTCACTTTCAAACTAAAGATGACTTTCTGGTGTATGTGGAGACCTAAACATATGAATTCTGGCAAGGTAACTTTTATTTGGAGGGGGCGCCTCATTTAGCCCCAGATAATCTCAAACTCTCAATATAGCTAAGAATGAATTTTAACTCCTATTCTTACTGCCTCTGCCTTCTAGATGCTTGGATTAGGATTATTCACATATACCACCATACCCAGTTTATATGATCCTGAAGTTCGAACCCAGAGCTCAAGCATGTCGAGTAAGCACTTTACCTACTGAGCTTTATCTTGAACCACTGGACAAATTAGTGCTTCCTAAGCCTCAGTATTTATTCTTGTAAAATGGAGGCATTTGAGTAGCTCAATTACAGTGGAACAAGAAACCAGTTTATGACTTTTGTAAACCTAAAGTGTTTTGGGAAATAAATCAGAGAATTCTCTTATTCAGATTATCTGCTGCTCTTAGATTGAGGAAGGAACAAGGTTATTCTCAGAATATAACAACTTATCTCAAAATTTAATATTCAATAATGATAATGTTGGGACGGTGTCTTAGTTAGGGTTTCTATTGTTCTGAATAAATACAATGACCATATCAACTTTTGCCAAGGAAAACATATAATGGGGCTGGCTTCCAATTTAAGAGCTTTAGTCTATTTTTGTCATGGCAGAAAACATGGCAGCATGCATGCTAGAAAAGAAGCTAAGAGTTCTATATCCAGATCAGCAGGCAGCAAGAAGAGAATGTTATGCTGGGACTGACATGAGCATCCGAGACCTCAAATCTAACTCCCAGTGACACACTTCTTCCAACAATGTCAAGCCCATTCCAACAAGGCCACATCTAATAGTGTCACTCCTATTAGGAGCCTATTGGAGACATTTCCATTCACACACCATTACAAACTGTAAAGATTGCTCAGTACCTGCCACCAAGCTTTAATACTAAGTTAAATCCTCAAACCTACATGGTGGAAACACAGAATCAACTCTTGTTGTCTTCTAGCATCTACATGTGGACAATAACAGATGTGTACAACACACACACACATACATAAACACACACACACACACAGGTAAATGTAATGTTAAAAATTTATGATAATGTCTATTTGGTAAGGTAGTGGTCTGGACATTGTTTCAATGTAAAGAAGTGAAAGATAAGTGACAGGAATGAAAAAAAAAACAAACAAATAAACAAAACCCACTCTATTCCAAAGATAAGAAGAGCTTGAGAGATGTGCAGGTATGATTAGACAGTTGAAAAATAGAGAGAAACAGAAGGGAAATGCACACAAAAGAAAAAACGCATACTGAAAGCATTCCAGTTGTGCTGATCTCCAACAGCGGCAGGAGAAGCAAAAGCATAAAATAAAATATTTAAAAGATTATTTTATCTTCTCTGTGTGGTACTGAGAACTGTACTCTTAAAAGTAAGCTGAACACTAAGAAGATCATCAAAAAAATTAGAAAAGATTTCAGAACCAACAGACACGCAGATCACAAGAACTATGAAAGCAAGCCAATGTGACTCCTCCAAAAGATCATAACTCTTCAATGACTTCACTCAAAAATACTGAAATGGGGAAGATATCAGTTGAAGACTTCAAAAGAAGCTAGCAAAGATGATCAATGGCCTCAAAGGAGATATGAACAAGTAGACAAATGAATCAAAGATTCAATGAGGTACCTTGGAAGAAATTCTGAAACGTAGAGAAGGAAAATTAGCAAAATGGATATGGTCTACAACAAGAAGACCAATCTTACAAATCCCTAAGGGAGAAGAAAAAAGGCGAGATTAAAAATTAAAGTCATAGAGAATCTGTTCAATGAAATTATAGCAGACAAATCCACAAATCTAGAGAAAGAAATGGACATAAAAGCACAAGGGGCGTTTAAAAGTCCAAATAGACAAAATAACTTCTCCATAGCATCTTATACTCAAGATGCCAAAAATACACAAAAACAATAGGAAAAAAAACTAAAGAGGGGTATGGCATCCTATAACTCCAATCCTAAATCAGAATCTCCAGAATCTGCCAGTCACCCCATTTACCATCCTATCTGAGAATTGCATGGCTTCCTCCCAAGCAGGGAACCCAAGAAACTATCTACCACCTCACCTACTAAGATGTCCTGGGACTGCATTGCATTCTATGCCCAGTCCAGCCTCCAACCCACATACCTCTGCCTGAGGTCACTATGGCAATCTACATCCTACCTTCAGGGAGCATTGCCCATGCTTGGTGTTACCCAAGACTCTGCCACTTAAGGACCCCCAAGAATCTAGTGAAGCATTCACAGATGTCTGAAAATCAACACCTTAGATCTTCAGATCTTCTTAAATCATTATAATCTTTTAACACTTCAGAAGTTTAGTCCTGAGTTCAGAAGTTGTATCTATTCCTAGGTGACCGGGGACTACTTCTGACACTCAATGCCCACATCAAGTCAGAGTTGCACAAGCACCAATTGCTGTCTTATGACCTCACAAGTTGGGGTACCAGCCAACAAAGAACTACACACTACAACTACTACAGCAGTACCATGAAGCATTACCAAGAGCCAAGAGCCTAATTCCAGATGCATAGGTCTGATCATAAAAATATAAACAACATAAATCAGTAAGACAATCTCTCTCCTCCAGAAACTAGTATCCTCATTGTAATAGTTCCCTAGAAAAGCAACTTTTGATGTACAAAGCAATTATTTCCAAAGAACAAGTATATATTTCTTCAAGAAACTCAAAGAAGAGATGTATTAGTTCAAGAATGGAGGTGGAAAACTAAGAAACTCCAGACAAAAATAAAACTTGAAATTAAAAACCCAATAAGTAAAATAAAAATGTAATGGAGAGCCAAAAGAATGGAGCAAGTTAAGCATTGATCAACCACTCAAAAAAATATAAAAACAGCCAGCATAAAAACCTGGAATTCTATATAATAAAAAATGTATGTGTATCATACGCATGTAAGAAAGTAAAGATAGCAAGGTCAAAGACATAGAAAGTATTTTCAACAAAATTGTGGAAGAAAAATTTTCAGATCTAAGAAAAGAGATGTCTGTCAAGGAGCAAGAGGTATAGAGAATGCCAAATCGACAAGACAAGAAAAAAAGTGTACAAAATGGAGAAAGGATATTGAAAACAGCAAAAGAGGAACATAAAGCTAGGCCTATGGTAATAACTCCTGGCTTTTCAGTGGAGACTTGAAGGCCAGAGCTGATATTCTTTAAGTTCTTAGAGATCACAGGCACTAACCAGACTATTATTCCTAGTAAAACCATCAGCTGTAATTGATGAGGGACAAAAAAATCTCTGTATAATAAAAACAAATTTAATTAATTTATGACCATTAAGCAACCTCTATAGAGGGCAAAGAAAAAAAAAAAAACTTCAGTCTGGTGAGAAAATAAACATGCCCAGGAGGTAACAGTGAATAAACAACTCCAGAACAGGCAAAAGAGGTTTAAGAAATCAACAACCCCCACACACACACATGCCATTAATAAAGTTTGTTAAATATTAAACTTCAATATTAATGGTCTCAGTTCCCCTGATTTTAAAAAAAACACAGACAAAAAGATTGAATTAGAAAACAGGATCCATCTTTCTGATCCCATCAAGAAATATGCTTCACAATCAGTGATAGATACCAACTTAAAATTGACAAGGGTATTCCAAGCAAATAGAAAAGAACCAAGCAGGAATAACTATTTACTATCTAAAAAAATCACATTATCCAAAACTAGTCAGAAACAATAAAGGATATTTCAAAATTATTGAAGGAAAGATCTACCAAGAGGATATTATAGTTTTAAACTTATATGTACCAAATTCATAAAAGGCACCTGGTTTCATAAAAGAAATACTATGAGATCTAAAACTCAGATTGACCCTGAGACAATAATAGTGAGGGACTTCAATTTCCTACTCTCACCAATAGACAGATCACCTAGACAAAAATTAAACAAAGAAATTTTGGAGTCAAATGATATCATAAATCAAATCAATCTACCAACATCTACAAAACAGGTTACCAGAATATAGAATACATTTTTTTTTCTCAGCAGCCAATGGAACTTTCTTCAAAATCAACCCCCTATTTGGTCATAAAGCAAGTGTCAGCAAATACAGGAGAACTGAAATGCATTTAGCATTCTATCTGACTCATAAAGAAATACAGATGAATAGTAATAACAATAGAAAACTCATGGAAACTAAATGATACACACTGGCTGAAAATTGAGTCAGTGTTGGAATTAAGAAAGAAAACCCTAGAATTGAATTAAAATGCAAACGTGAGACACAAAGGAAGCTATCCTAAGAGGAAAGCTTATAGCACTATGAACCTGCCTCAAAAGAAAGAAAAATTGATTAGCCCAGAAGTTCAGAATACCCAAAATACAATTCACAAACAACATGAAATTCAAGAAGAAGGAAGACCAAAGTATGGATACTTCTCTCCTTCTTAGAATCAGGAACAAAATGCCCATGGAAGGAGTTACAGAGACAAAGTGTGGAGCAGACACTGAAGGAATGACAATCTAGACACTGCCCCACCTGGGGATCCATCCCATATACAAGCACCAAACCCAGACACTATTGTGGATGCCAACAAGTGCTTGCTGGCAGGAGCCTGCTATAGCTGTCTCCTGAGAGGCTCTGCCAGTGCCTGACAAATACAGAAGTGGATGCTTACAACCATCCATTGGATGGAGCACAGGATCCCCCAATGAAAGAGCTAGAGAAAGAACCCAAGGAGTTAAAGGGGTTTGCAGCCCCATAGGAGGAACAACAGTATGAACTAACCAGTATCCCCAGAGCTCCCTGAGACTAAACCACCAATCAAAGAAAACACATGGTAGGACTCATGGCTCTAGCTGCATATGTAGCAGAGGATGACCTAGTCGGTCATCAATGGGAGGAGAGGCCCTTGGTCCTGTGAAGGCTCTATGCCCCAGTGTAGGGGAATGCCAGGGCCATGTAGAGGGAGTGGGTGGACTGGTGAGCATGGGGAGGGGGCAGAGGGGAGGGAATAGGGGATTTTCAGAGGGGAAACCAGGAAAGGGGATTAGCATTTGAAATGTAAATAAAGAAATTATCTAATTAAAAAATTGAGAGTTCCTATATTAATAACTTAGTAATCTACCTGAAGGTCTTGGAAAAACAGTAAGCCATATCCCAAAACATTAAACAGGAAGAGAAAATGAAAGTAATAGCTGAAATGAATTGCATAGAAACAAACAAAAATACAGAGGAGCAAAAAATGCAGTTTGTTCATTGAAAAAAATAACAATAGTGACAAATATTTAGCCAAGTTTCTCAAAGAAAAGAAAAAAAGCCAAAATTAATATCAGAGAAAAAATGGGAAATATTAAAATAAACACTAAGGTGATTCATAGAAAACATATTTGAATATCTACTATACTTGAATGCCTAATACAAATAAATGAATTTCTAGTTATATATGTTATACAAAGTTAAATCAAGATGAAATGTTTAAGTAGATCCATGACAACCACTGAAACAGATGCAGTAAAAAAAAAAATCTCCTAAAATAAAAATCTCCTAAGAGTCAGATGAAGATTCTAACAAACTTTCAAAGAACACCAATCATCCTTAAATTATTCTACAGAATAGATAAGGAAGGAACATTTTCAACATTTTTTCAAACACATTATTATACTGATAACCAAAACCAGACAAAGATAAAACAAAAACTAAAGTAAAACTACAGCCAAAGCTCTCTGATAAACCTAGATGTGAAAAATTCTCAGAAAGATACTTGTGAACTGAATTCAAAAGCAACTCAAACAATTACTCACATGATCAAATCAGTTTCATCCAGGACATTTAGGGATGATTCAGTATCCATAAATTAATAAATGTAATAATCCATATAAATAGAACTGATGATGGAAACCACATGATCACCCCATTAGATGCACAAAAGGCCTTTGAAAAATACAATATCCTTACATGATAAAATTTCTAGAGAATATCATGAGATAGGGCACATTTTAATATATTTAAGGCAATAAAAAGGAAACACACAGGCAACCACATATCAATGGAGAAGAAGGTTCAAAGCATTATCACTAATGCAAGGAACACTCTACAATTCTATTCAATATAACGCTTGAAGTTGAGCTAGAGCAATAGGACAAGTAAGGGAGATAAAGAGGGTAAAAATAAACATGGACAAAGCCAACAGACTTTTGTTTACAGATGATATGATTTTGTTTACAGATGAAATGATTTTGTTTACAGATGATATGATTTTGTTTGCAGATGATATGATTTTGTTTGCAGATGATATGATTTTGTTTGCAGATGATATGATTTTGTTTGCAGATGATATG
>NC_034592.1:94000955-94003225 GCF_900095145.1 Mus pahari | reverse complement strand
CAGATGAAATGATTTTGTTTACAGATGATATGATTTTGTTTACAGATGATATGATTTTGTTTACAGATGATATGATTTTGTTTGCAGATGATATGATTTTGTTTGCAGATGATATGATATTGTTTGCAGATGATATGATTTTGTTTACAGATGATATGATTTTGTACATAAAAGACCCTACATATTCCTCCAGGAAACACCTACAGCAGAAAAAAATCAGCCAGATACAAAATTAATACTCAAAGGAGTAGTCTTCCTACATACCAACAACAAGCATATAGAAAAAGAAATTGGTGAAATAATTTCAGTCATAATAATATCAAAAATGTCTTTGGATAAGTCTAATCCTGGAAATAATGATGTGTATAATACAAAATTATGACATGGAAGAATATACTATAAGAGAAACACCTCCTTGACCATAGGTTGGTATGATTAATATTATGAAAATGGACATCCTGTAAAAACCCAATCTACAGTTTTTCAATGCAATTCCCATGAAAATTCCAATGCAATTCTTCACATAAACTGAGAAAATTATCTAAAAAAGAATTCTTAGGAGAGCCAAACAATCTGGAACAATTGAAGAGTTGATAAGAAAAAAAAAAAAGATCACCATTCCCAATCTCAAATTGTACGACAGAGCTATAGCAATAAAAAACAGCATGGTACTAGTGTAGACAGACATCTCGACCAGTGGGAAAAAATTGAGGATCTGAATATGAGTGCATGTATCCACAACCACCTGAATCTTGACAAAGAGGCTAAAAATACACACTTGAGAAGAGACAGCATCTTAAACAAATGGTGCTGCTCAAAGTAGATAGCTCCTTCTAGAACAACAAAACTAGGCCCTATTCCCACTCTGCACAAAATTCAACTCCAAAGGGATCCAAGACCAATGCATAAGACCTAGTATCTGAGTCTGGTAGAAACAAAACAAAACAATAGGCCATGTGCTCTAAGTCATTGGCACAGGAGAGGAATTTCCAAACAGAGCCCTGGAAGTTCAGGCATAAGACAAACAAGGCCTCATGAAACGAGCAAACTTCTGTATAACATTTGAATGAAGAAACAGCTTACAGAATAATAAAATACTTTATCAGATATAAATCTGACAGAGGGATAGTATCTAGTAAAAAAAAATTAAAATCCTAAACACCAAAACAATAAAAATAAAAATAAACAACAGAATTAAAAGTTGGAGGAAGGAACTAAGCAAAGAGTTCTCAAAAAAATGACATATCAATGGCTATGAAACTTTTTTTTTATTTCAACACTGTTAGCCATCACAGAAATGCAAATAAAAATGACTTTGAGATTTCATCTTGCTCCAGTCAGAATGACAGATATATATATATATACATATATATATATACATATATATATACATATATATGTATATATATATAATATGTGTGTGTATGTATGTATGTATGTATGTATGTATGTATGTATGTATGTATAACAGAATGCTGTTTTGTTTTTGTGGTGGTGGTGGTTTTTCGAGACAGGGTTTCTCTGTTTAGCCCTGGCTGTCCTGGAACTCACTCTATAGACCAGGCTGGCCTCGAACTCAGAAATCCGCCTGCCTCTGCCACCACACCCAGCCCCAGAATGCTGTTAAGAGTCATTTTATTGCTATGATCCTTTATCAAAACAATAGTTTTTGAATCAGAAAAACTTCCTCTTGCAGTAGATGGGAACTAACACAGAAACCCACAACTGGACAATGTGTAGAGAGTGAGAGCCCCTGAAACACTTAGTCCAAAGTGGAACTTCCTTATCAACCCTCTCTTCTCAGGGTCCAGGGAGCTACATGGAAGATGAGATAAAAAGACTGAAACAGCGGAGAGATGGATGACACCAAGGAAACAGTGTCTTCCAGACACAGGAAAGATGCACACACAAACTCAGAGACTATGGCAACAAACAGAGGGCCTGCCCAGAGTCCAGTACTGTAGCAGCAATGGACGTAAGTTCCCATTCCTAACCAAGAAGCTATCCTCAAGTGACATCTGTATACAAGGGAAAAATTAGTTTTCTTCAGAGGCGTCTCATTGTGAATATTAACCACACTTAAAGATATTCTCCATGCCCCATAGGAGATGGCCAACACAAAATGAACACAATGACACTTCTGTTCATTTTGCCTCATATTAATTGTTTGGGTATTTTTTTTTGTCTTGCTGGTATTTGCTTGTATATTATAGTTTCTCAATTTGTGTTCTTAATGTGTGTGTGTGTGTGTGTGTGTGTGTGTGTGTGTG
>NC_034592.1:93982152-94000796 GCF_900095145.1 Mus pahari | reverse complement strand
GAGAGAGAGAGAGAGAGAGAGAGAGAGAGAGAGAGAGAGAGAGAGAGAATATGGTGGGGAGGATGGATCTGGGAGGGGAAAACTCTAATCAGAGTATATTGTGTGAAAACTTAAAATAAAATCATAACAGCTGTGGATGAGGAGAAAGAGAAACATTTAATCACTGCTGATGGAAGAGCAAATCAGTACAGCTACTATGAAAAGCCAATGTAAAGTTTTCTTAAGAAGCTAGATATACATCTACTGCATGCCTCACATATACCACTCGGGCATATTCTCAAACCCTATATCCTAATACAAGGAACATAAACTCATTTATGTTCACTACTGCTCTATTCAAAAATGGAAATAAGTATCAACTGATGAATGGATAATAAAAATGTGGTATATTTGCACAATATAATATTATTTAGCTATTTGAGAAAAATGAAATTTGCATATATATGAATGGATCTGGAAACAATTGCTCTAAGTGGGGTAACCATGACCCAGAAAAACAAACACCACATGTTTTCTCTCATATGTGAATTCTACTTTGAATCTTTAGATATATGAGTTTCATTTGAAATATCCATTGAGGTTAGGAAATTAGTAAGGGACTAAGAAGAAAGAGATGCGTTTAAGGAAGTAGAGATAGAATTAAGTGATATATAAGGGGATTATAGAACAGAAAAGATTAAATGGAGGTGGGAATGGGAAGGCAAAATAGAGGAAAAGATACAAGGAAGGGTAAGTAACTCTGAAGGTCTTTTGAAAAATCATATGGAAGCCTACTGTTGTAGGAGCTTCCTAAATATATACATATATGGAACGAGTTTAAAGGAATAAGGATACATCAAACAACTGGGTGTGTATATTGCCTCTCAAAAAATATAGCAACAAACATTTATTGCAGCTATGCAGTGTATCTAGTCTTCTATGAGCAAATAGACTGGGCCAGTATGTGTGCAGTAGAAGTATAACTAGAAGGAACCTGAAATTGCTGTCTTTCCATACTAATAATAACAGAAACTATTCCTGAGATCACATTATATCATAGCTTACTTTTATAAAAAAATACCATATTGCCAATTTCACATATATGACTTCATTTAATCCTCATATCTCTGCTATGAAGAAAATACTAGCATTCCTATTTTACAGTTAAGAAAACTAAGGCTTGGAGAGACAATAACTATTCAAGGTCACTCAAGAAATTATGGATAAAGTTAGAATTCAAATATGTGCCCTAATATTTTCAGTCACCAATCTTCACCTTCCACATTTTCAATCATTTCTGAGTCCCATGCACACAGGAGGTAAAAGAAGATGCACGAGTCAATCCTGAAGATCTGAAGAACATAGCATGGCAAGTTCCTACTGCAGTGAGAATCTGAGACCCAGCATCACAAAGTACCAGTCTCTCTTGATGAAAGGCTACAAATGAATTCTTTTTCTGCATGAAAGCGCATCCTTGTTTGTCTTCCTTAACTTGGATCCCTGTCTCCTTGCAATCACACCAGGTCCTGCCATAACTACTTGGACTTTCCTGAAATCATCTTTTATCATCACTTCTCTGACTTAGATACCTAAGTGTTGGGTCACTGACTAAAAGTCAGGTCTTAGGGATGAAGCTTGAGCTAAAATGTTGTGTTTCATATGCTAGCTTCAGCTGTCCAAGTATTATGAGAGAGAATTTGTTCAGAATTCTGAAGTTATGATTCTTTAAAAGTAAAGAAATATTCATGATATCCTTCTATGTTTATAGAGATATAAAGAAGAGAATGAGTTATCTTAGACATTGTTTTAAGAAGTCAGACCAATTTTGAGCATACATTTACAATCAAATTCCATAGTCCTAAATTCCTCAAACATTCTAATTAAGCAGAATTATCCTGGAATTTGGCTCTTGGTATTCTGACTCGATACAAGGCTGGCTATCTTTACAAGAAGCAGTAAAGAAAACTACAAGGCTGCAAAGAGTCAAGTAAATAGAGACAATAAAGTGGAATAAGAATTCATATGAGACACAGTGACTCGCTGGGTGGCCTGCCCCTAATAAATATCATTGGTAATTGGAGAACTGCCTAGGAGAGGGAAGTGAGGACCACGATGAATAACTGAATTAAGAACCAGGGGGAGAATGTTAAGTTCTTCTCCACATGGGACCCTGACTAGGAGAGATGCATTTCTTTTAAGACTGGAATAAGGGACTGTTACTGGCAATTAATCCCTTCTTCCTGGTCTTCCTAGGGGAAAAAAACTTCTGAAGCTCCACAACAGTGAGTTAAATGGCTACCAGGAAGTCCCTTCTCACTGTAGTTTCAAGACCACTGTTAGCCTCCAATGAAAACCCCAGGAAGAGGAAAGAAGGCATTCCACAGAAATGGCTCAGACCAAGCAGAATTCTGTTTTGTCTCCTATTAAGTAGAAGAGACTTTCTTAGATGACTGAGCAAGGATTGCTGTCTTCCTTTTTTTTATTATTTTATGAGGCTTATTAGTCTCAATATTACTGAAGAGTGTGAGGAAACAGAAATCATGGTGGGGAAATGTTACTGTAAGACAGGAGACATTAAAAGGTAAAGTTAGAAGCTGTTGAGGGAACACAGATATAAAGATGCCTAAGGATGGAGAAATGGCAGACAGAAAGGAAATATAGAAAAAGAAACAACTTTACCAATTTCCATCTTTTTCCTGAAAATAAGTTTCACTGAGAATTATTATCATTAATTTTTTCCTCCTGTTGGGTGGCCAGGTCCAACTTCTATATGATAGGTTTTGTTTCATCCCATTATATTTTATTTTTGTCTTGTTTGGTTGTTCTCTCTGAGAAGACTATGTTTTCCTAGTGAGAGACAGAAAGGGGGTAGATCTGGAAAGGGTGGGCTATGGGGAGGAACTGAGAAAAGAATCTATCTTCAATAAAAGGGGAAGTGGTATTATTAAAAAGAAACAAATCACAAATACAAAATCAGATTCAAATATAGATCTAAGTTCACTGTAGGATTGAGGTACAAGCTCAGTGGTACATAGCTTGTCTGACACAAGCAAAATCCCAAGTACAGATTCTAGGATCACAAAAAAAAAAAAAAAGCGATTTGATTCCAATCAAGAGGACTGTGTACCGTACCTCTTGTCACCTGCCAAACAAATCTTGAATTCTCTTTCTGTGAAAAGACAATCTTCCTTAAGAGAAGGAATTTAATTTTGCCAGAGGAATGTAAGTATACTTATAAATGTGTGTTTTTATTATAAGTACAAAAATGGTATATATTAAAATAGAAAAGAAAATGGCAGTGTATTTTTCCAATTGTCATATAATAACATTGCAGAATCATGAGTTTATGCTTCTATTTAGTCTTCATGACCACCACATAAATGACCCTCTACCATCGTGTATTACAATTGCAAACTTGCTTCCTCCAAAAAACTTGACTATATGAAATAGTCGGGATCTCCAATTGAAAATGGACTCTATACAGCTCCAAAAATCTTCCTTTGCTGGCTGGTGCATTCAACTCTTTGCTGTCATTTTAATGAGAGAATCTCTGTAAATTTTTTTTTACCACGGATTCACTCAATTCTCAGTGACTAAAGACAAAATTCTCTCAAGGGCCATCTACCATATTTGCTTGTGAACTGCGGGCAATCTTAGCTTTGCATATTTATCGGATCTGTAAGTGTCTTAGGAAATGGGTTTGTAACCACTGTGAAAATTTATAAAAACAAGATGAGTGTGAGCAGCTAACAGAACAGTGGAGGGGACTCAAGTGAGATGCCATTTCAGGTAGCAAATGTTGGGGAACAAAAGATATTTTGATTTGGCAAGTGAAGCCTTGGAGTAGAAGAAATAGCTTTTCAAAAACCTGTGGGATTTTCATTATTAAAAGGGGATTCCCAAGAGAATATAGTTAAGAAGTACTCACAACTGTAATCCTCAGATGAAGAAAGTTGTCTCATTAGAAGATAGAACCATAAAACAAAGGGCCATCCTTTGTTCATTCACATTGTCATGTGTCCCTTCACTCCATAGATGTCACCAAACATATCCATTATTTGCCAAGCTGTGTACCAGGTGTTGCCAGTACTCAAATGAATGAGGCAGCAGTGGTCTGCCCCGGAGGTCTGTGCCTTAGCCACAGGGACAGGCTGAAACAGAAAAGTCAACCAGTTTTCACTCTCAGAAACTCTGTGCTATAAAATAAGTAAGCCATTAAAGAACTGAAAAAAAAAAAAGATTAATAAGACAGACAGAGTACTGTACCCAAACAGACAGGAAATCTTTTTTCTGTGTAAGTGATGCTCCAACAGAAATCTAAAGAGTTAGAGAGACCAGGTTGTCTAAATAGTAACAACTCAGGCCATAGGTCTAAGACAAAAATAAGCACACAAACAATAAATAAAGATGTTTGTCTGAAAACCTAGAGAACACAAATGGGGTTGGTGCACAGTGGGCAAGGAGGATTGACGGTTAGAGTAATCCTTGAGCCTTGCATTAAAGGAAGTGCAGCTAATCTGAAGAAAATAGGAAGGTATTGAAGGAACTTTAAACAGGTGAAGAAAGTCTGTATTCTCAGCTCTTGGGAGACTGATGTGGAAGGATTGGCCTCCCAGTGACTTCAAGGGCGGCCGGGGCTATAGTAAGCTCAGAACCTATTTCAAAAATAAAAACAAAAGAAACAACACAAACAAAATTCACTTCCACTACACTGTGGAGAAAGGATTAGAAAATGGTTGACAATGATCAGGAAGGAGACTTGTTGTATCAGTCTACACCAGAGAACATGGCAGCCTGAGCCTGCGAGTAGCAATGGAGACAAAGAACAGATCTTAGAAATACCAAGAGAGTCTGTTCTAAGCCTTTGAAGGATTCAGACAGAGGCATAGCAACTGTAACTGTAGACAGGAGTGATTCCAATCTTTGTAAGCCCTTTCTGACTCCATGACTCTGTGAAAGACAGAAGAAATTCTAGAAAAAACACAGGCAAGCGAACTAAGTCCCTTGTGAGTTTGAAGCCTGTTTTCCATTGGTTCACACGCACAAGCCAGATTTTTCTTTAAAAATTTTTGCAGTGAAAGACACTAGGTTGGACCAAATTCCTCCACTGAGTTAATTACTGACTAGCCACAGGGGGATTGAAATAAAACAGGAGCATGTGGAAGGCATCAAGCTTACAACGTGAACATGAGCAGCACTAATGGGAGCGGTCCACTGCCAGGCACTGTCCCCATAATGCTACAAATTAGCCAGTGTCTCGTGAACCCCAGCTCTGCAGCTGCTGCACAGATGTATGCAGAGCACTGGGAAGGAAGCAGGAAAGGAGGTGGGAGCAGAAAGGGAATCCGGATCAAACCAGGCATCTTGGCATTTGAAGAAGACGCTACCATTGCAGTCCCTGTGGAATAACCAGAAAGATTTTTTTTTTCTGAATGCAGATGTGATCACATCCTCGTTCTCATCCCAGGCCTGGAACTCTGCTATAGTTTAGCATTGCTTCCAGGAAGAAGAAATTCCCTAGGGAAGAGACAGTGTGTCAAGTTAGCATATGTCCTGGCTTGCACAGGATAGTGGAAGTTTATGTGTATTTTGGTAGTTCCTGCTGGTCCCTTGTTTTACTCTAAACAAGAGTTCCAGTGTAAATGATAAATTACAAAGCCCCACATGTCATCATGCCCTTTCTATTGCTGATCACTCTATCCTCATCTCCTACCATGGAGTCTCATTAGGCTTTTTTTGTTCCTCTAAATCTCCAGCATCCTCCATCTGAGCATCTTCAAACGAGCTTCCCACACTAGCAGAGAGGGCCACCATACCCTCACTTCACAACCAATCCTCCTTCGGGTCCTTCTGGAAGGGGCTTTGGTTTCTGCTGCCCCTTAATTTCAAGGCTGTTCCTCTTCTCCACAGTGCTTATTGGAGTAGGTTCTGGCTTGGTTTGATTTTACTCTTTACTTTCATGTTGATGAATCTTTAATTACCATTTGTAGGGATGCACTGTGTGAAAGTTTATCTCTGTATATTCAATTGATGATTGCTGCATTGGCAGAGAGCTTAGTACTAGCCAGATTTGGGTATTTTCATTCTTATGGTGCATCACTGGCCTCATAGTGTGTAAACATTCCATTTCTTTACTTGCTGTTTGGCTTTAATAAAGACCTGACAACCAATAGCTGGGCAGTAGGTGGAAGGTGGAACTTCCAGGCAGTGAAAGGGTCTCTGGGAGAAGAATTAAGACATGGAAATTCAGCCAGTAGAGACTGGAGTGGATAGATGATTCAGAGTGAACAGAGAGGTAGACCTGGCTGCGTGACAGGGCTGTAGACAAGAATTAGTCAGTTTAAAGTAGCCAGAAGGGAGCCCAAGCTAACGGCCTAAGTTTTAAAATACATGAGTCTCTGTGTCTTTATTTATATAGCTGGTGGGTCTGGAAAAGCCCTGCTATAATTATTGAACTACTTTTCACATTTAAATGAGGGCAGTGACAACCTCCTCATTGCTATTTAAGGTTGAATTAACAGATTTTAATTGAGTAAATTAATTAATGGTAAATGAATAAATAACTAATTACTGACTACTCCTGCCAAACAGGCACACACAAAAGCAAAAGGCCTGTGTTAATATCTCAAGGAAATGGTAAGAAGTGGTCTCAGTGAGATCTTTACTGCATACTTATTTATAATATTGAAGTGACTATAGATACTGGCCATCTCCTAAAGTTAGACCTACAATACCAATTAATAATATCAATTAAATGTACTCATGTTATTTTCTTTCCTGGGATTATATTTTCAGCCTGTTCATCTATTTGGAATGTTCAGGAAACTCCCAAGCTATTCAATTAGATTAGACCTTAGCAAAAGCAAATTTTCAATTCTTAGACAGATATTTTGACTTCCAAAAAAGCTTGGCATAAAAGATTGGCACCAAATCTAATTAGCAAGTCTGGATACAAGCTAGAAAAAATGTCCCACTGAAGCATCAGATAGAAGTTTATTTGTGGAGACCAGACCTTCAGTGTGTCTCCTAAACTGCCTATGAAGGCAGATCCAAACACCCTCTTAGCCCCAGCAGGAAAAAAAGTGGAAGGAAAAGGCCAGATAAATTCAATGTGACCATTTTGAAATATAAAGCTTATTTGGGTATATGAAAATCATGTAGAAAAATGTGTAGAAAATCAACCTCTAGAAAATAAGTTCCTTACAGTGACAATCCCATCTCCAGAGTACATGGCACTTCAGCTTATGAATGCTTTCTCAACACTGACCAGTGACAGATTTTCCAAAATAAGAACATTTATTCTAGGAGACAGCATTTTTTTTCAGTAAGCATGATAGAAAACTACATACCATTTCCCTGGGGCTGCATCCCAGTAGGGACTACTCAAGGATTTGCATCTCACGGAGCCATATGCTATACTCCCTGCTCCAGGTCATTCAGAGTCTGTCCTAAGACTGACAAAATCTCATTCCAAAATTTCTTTAGAATCACCATAATGAAGATGCTGTGGCTTCCAGGTGGGAAAGAAGGAGAAAAAAGAATTTCCTGAGTTTACTTTTTCACACAAGGGCTAAGCACAGAGAAACAACAGAGCCCAGAACTCATATAATCTGCTTCAGGGCAGTTGAAAGACATCAGGATGGATAGAGAATTTGGAAGCTGGGGATTCTGATAAAACCGTGTTTCCAGGGCTCACATTTTCCCACTTTTAACCATCTGTATCAAATTTAATTTCAATTTCAGAGTGCCCATGTAATGATTTCATGTAAAAGTGATTTAGCTCTTTATTGTACTTATAAATTAAGTTCCTACTTCTGAGCTGGAGTGCAGGGCATTCCATCTGCTTTAAGTACTTCCTTCTTTGTTCTATCTATGAGCTACAAGGAACAAAGACAAAAAAAATCCACTAGAGTTCACAGAAATGCATACTTGTATAAGGTCATAGGTATAGAAAATGTCATCTGGTTCTGGCTGGAGGCAGCATGGCAAAAGCAACAGCGAGGAAGAGAAGTCAGCCATTAGATGAAGATGCTGGGGCATGAATTTTAAATGGCAGCAGTCTACAAGAATTAAACATATGCCAGGTTCCTTATGCATTCAGGAAAGTATTTCTTGTCAGGGTGAGTAGCCTGAAGATATTTGTTGAGAGGGAAGATGCTTGTAAATTGTTGATGAGAATGTATACCACTTCAGCCATGATAGAAAACAGCATAATAGACCCTCAGAAGCAACTGCCTAATAATCCATCAATAATCCAACTACTGGTTATCAAACGAGTCGTTGGAATCAGTGTGCTGAAGAGATATATACAACTGCATGTTTAGTGCGGCTCTACTCACAATACCTGGGATATAGATTCAATGTTCATCAACAGATGGATAAATAAACACATACATAATGGGCTTTTATTTGGCCATAAAAAGAATGCTCTTTTTTGTGGCAAAGTGACTTTTATTTTCCTGATGTAATTGCCACCTCCCAGGTTAACTGCTCTGTCTGCTAGCCTAGGCCTAGCCCTACAATACCTGACCTCCATACAATATAATCTCGGCCTAGGATGTTTTCAGCCTCTGAGACTTACTGCTGAATAAGCTCACCCTTTCTAGTTCTTTCTGTCCTCTGGCTACTTCAATTCAGCTATTTTGGCTCAAACTCCTCTCAAATTTGATTGCTTCAATCTGACTTCTCTCTCTTGGCCTCTCCTGAATTGTTCTGCTTAGTCTCATACTAACTTTGGGAATATCTTCTAATCTTCTGGCTCCTTCTCATTCTATGGCTCATTTTGACTTCACCTGAGTCTAGCTTGTTTCCTCTCTACAACCTGCCTCTATATAACTATTCTGGTCAGATTGCCTCCTCATCTCTGCACTGCCCCTTAAGTCACTTCCCTTTCCTCTCTCTCCTCGTGAGAATTGGGCATATCCTATTCCGTCATATCTTTATCTGATTCATCGCTTTCTCTGCCACTCAAATAGACATCACTTTCAAGCATGAGTGCTTCCTTCTACAAACTAATTTTACCTTCATTGTTTGAGATTAAAGTGTTTACTAAGGGCATCCCTGTATTCCAGCCAAAGGGATTCAAGGTGTGTGCTACGAGCTGAGACACACCACAACTAGAAACAGGTTTTGTTTTGTTTTGTTTTGTTTTCAGTAAATACACAATCTTGGGGTTCACAGTATGACTGAATAGCTTGCAACACTTCTTCATTTGCAGCAGCATGCACAGGACTGGAAGACATTAGGCCCTATAGAGTAAGCCAGAGACAGAAATACAATTACCCTATGTTTTCACTTCAGCTATGACTGAAGCTGAAAAGTCAATCTCAGAGATGTAGTTCTATTTTTAGAAGAGTAGTTACTAGAGCCTGGAAAAAATATAAAAGAAGAGGGAGATAAAGAAAGGATTGGTTAGTGGTGATTGAATGCTATTTGTGCATATAGTGGGATAACCAGTTGACAATCAATTGAAAATTTCAAAACAGATAGTAAGAGATTCTCTCACAAACCAATAATAAACATCTGAGATGATGGATGTACAATAAATATGTTTTGATGACATGTATTCACATATTACATTATACCACATAAACACACACAATTTCTTTTTGTCAATTAAAAATACAAAGATGGAACTGGGCTTGATGGTATATGTCTATAATCCCAACACTTAAGAGGGGAAGACAGGTAGATCTTTGTGAGTTCAAAGCCAACCTAATCTACATAGTAAGTTCCAGAACAGGACTACAAAATGAGCCAATGTCTCAAATGTGTGTGTGTGTGTGTGTGTGTGTGTGTGTGTGTGTGTATAAATAATTTAGAATTCAAGGTGACCAAATGCTCTCAAATATTCAGTTTCATGGTCATTGACTGAGTATCTTTTTTCTGGCCCAGCACCTTAGCAACAAATAGAATCAGGGATATATATCTAGTTTATTAGATTCATTTTTACTCATTTTCTAAGGAAAATTAACTTCCACCATGGAATGTGTCACAAGCCTGTATGAGTACAAGTTATTGTTAAAACTGAGACCTTTTTTCAAAGTAAAATTGGCAGCATTATCAATTTTTCTTAGGGAAAAAAAATATGTTAACCTTGAACCATCCCAAGAACTCCTGGCCTTGCCCCCTTCACTGTAAGCAATTGCATTCTCAGTGGATAACGTCCAACTCACTCTGCATTTCCCAGAAAAGGAAAACACTCGTCAAATGATGCTCTTCCCTCAGCCAACTGAAACCAACATGTCCTCGGGCTGGCGTCTGACAACACACATCAGGTCCTGAAACCACAAACCACATCACCTAGCATTACTTGACAAACAAGAAGAGACCTGCTATTTACCAGCACAGGCAGATGTTGGCCCCCATGACTAAGTACATTAGGGGAAGCCACCACCTCCCAGCCAGGCTTCTCATGCATTTTCCAAATGACAGCAAAGTCTGCTGAAACTATACTGATGGGAAGCATCTGTGGGTAACGGGGCTTAATATTCTATGACAGACTTTCTCTTTCAATATTTGAAATACTTATTCTTTTTTATCGTGTGCTATATGTAGGTCTATGTTTGGATATGTGCAAATGAATGCTGGTGCATAGGGAAGCCAGAGGTATCCGATCTCCACAGAGTTGGAGTTAGAGTACGGTGGGTGCTGGGAACAGAACTCTGGTCTTCAAGACCAGCATGATGGGAACTGGCAAGGCATCTCTCCAGGCCCCTGTGTCAGATTTTCCAGGTATGTTGATTGAAGAAAACCAGCAGCAGTAATGTTGTTGTTTTGTTTTGTTTTGTTTTTTCCTCTCATAGTTGTCTATAGGAATTTTAGAAATCCTGCCAAAATGTAGATTCTATTTCAAGGGCTTCTATTAATCTCTAGTGATGCTGACTTTGTGGCTAGTAGGATATATAAGCACACCACCAAGTCCTAGCTACCGAAAATAAGTCAGGAACGCCCCCCAAAGCAAATACTGCCCAGCCTTTCTCTCTACCCTATAGAGGAGTATGTCACAAGAGGAAAATGACAATGATACGGGGGACAAAGGTAGGAAGCGAGAAGATCTCAGCAGTAGTCAAGATATAAAGAAGATCGAACAAGGTCTAAATTATTCGAGAAAAAGAAGGCAGTACTTTGGCAATTTTTAAGGTTACTCAGAATTTATGCACAACATCGTGGAAAGTGTCAGATATTCACCCACCATGGCTCAAGTTTAGTTTCTGTCCACACAAGTCAGTGGCTTAGAAGAAACTGAGTTAGTGAAAACTACCAAAACTGTAGGGAAAACAGATTCCCATCCCGGTCTATAACACTACTTACCAAACCACCTCTCCAAAAGCTAGAGCTTTAATGTTTTCTATCATCACTCTCCTTCTGTGGCTTGACTGAGATTTTATGAGTTATTCTCAGGGTAATCATGACCATAGTAACAGCCATGTGTCCGTCCGATGGCCCGATGGTAACTTCAGTGACTAAGACCAGGAATGTCTGGAGAATCCCAACTGGAGCTGATCCTCTAATTGCTTACATGTTCCTTCTTCAGTCAGAGAAAGTGACCAAAAAGACAAGTATTCCAAAAAGGCCCAGATGGGGTAGATGACCTCTGTGTTTCCTGTAGTAGATTAGCATCTTGTTTAGATTCAGCTTCTATTGTTTAAAGGAACTAGTTCTCAGAATAGCCAGGCACATGCTGGTAGTCCTAGCTCTCACAAGCAGAATCAGCAGAATCAGAAATTCAAGGTCATCCTCTACCACAGGTCATGGTGAGCAGGGCACATCTGAGACTTTGTTAAAATAACAACAGCAAAAACCCTCAAATAACTTTAATAAAATAGGAAAAAAGGAATTGTTCTGAATTGTACTGTATACCCTGGTGAGGAAGTACACGGTACCTATTTGTCTTTTTAGGATCCTACCAGCTATTTATGATCAAGTATCCAGATAAAATTGTTAAGAGTTCAAATTTACACTAGTCCCAGATCACTTTGTCAACAGTAAGGGTGCCTTCAGAAGAAACAAACGGGGCTACTCAATAGTGACTGCAAACCCAAAAACTCATATGGTAAAAGTGGGAATACTTATTTGACATCTCACCCTATTTTGGAAATTTTAATCAACTGTAAAAATAAGTAAATTTAACAGGAAAGGCAATACATTGTTTGGGCATATCTTTCACTGTCATTGTTCGATTAGTTTAGAAAGATCTCCATTTTTGTGAAAATGGTCAAAACACATTAGCCCTTAAAGAATAATAGAAAATTCATTTATACTAAAACCAGGAGAGATAACTAGAATATGAAAGTAGATATTTTGTGTGTTCAAATGCCTTTTTTCTTTCTTGTCTTCTTTTATAACTTTTCTTTCTCTATTCTTACTCTTTCTTTGAATATGGAATGAATTTGAGTTTTTATAACAATTATAACAGCTGCCTATTATAGGCAGCAAACCAAATGTAACAAACTGAGAAGCCCTGTGATTTTTAAAAATGTATGCAAATTTTTCCTGACCTGCAAATTATGTAACTCAGTGCAGTTGCAACGGTCAGACTTTTACAAGAACGTTAGGCTGCATTTCATAATAACTCAGGCCTTAATTGTAGCAACCTCCCTATATGGATAGAGCAAATACTTAGATTAGGGTATGAGACACCCCTCCTGAATTCTCCCATTTCATCAGAGTCACAGGCTTAAGCAGAGGGCTGCTCCTCAAGCTTGAATAGGGAGACTCAGCACCAAGGACTTTGCTAGACTACAGAATCTGGCCGTAGTTCAGGAGAGAAGCTGAGGTCCTTGGTTTCTGACAAGCTCCGCACGGATATAGAACCTATGGTGCCAGACTGTGGGCCACATCTGGAAAGGGAAGCTCTAAAACACACTAGAGCCTTTGCCTCTGCCTTTGCCTTTAAAAATAAGTGAATATTGTATACATCTTTCCTATGTGTAATACTATTCTCCCTACTGCAGTGTGAGTATATCAAGTGACATTGTCACTGTCTCCATGATCCCTATGAAGTTAAACATACTTCCCAGTAACTTTATAAGTAATGATATCACTCCGTGACCACACAAGATATTATGGCAACTTATTCCAAGTACAGCCATACGTGCAGATGTGGGGAAAGAAAGAGGAGAACGTGAGAGAGACAGAGAGAGAGAGAGAGAGAGAGAGAGAGAGAGAGAGAGAGAGAGAGAGAGAGAGAGAAACATTTGGAAGCCCACCAAGAAACAATATTCTCGACTGTCTAGGAGAAGCCAAGCTTTTACCACAGGGCTAAAGTCTGGGTGGCCCTTTGGTTTTCTAGTCTGCATAAGCAGCAGAAGAAAAAAGTAACTTTATGATAATTAGGTTGCATAAGATCCTTTCAAGGGAGGCATTATTAGACCCATGTAGGTGGAGAAATTAGAGACATGGGGAAGTTGTTTTGCTCATGTAAGGCCACCCAAAGTGTCAGGGATGAAAATGAGGTTAAGAACAAACAAAAGAGAAGCAGGAAACACTTCTTATGTTGGACTCTCGTGCACTAGTGCAAAGGCCTGTATGAACTCAAGGGTAGAAAAACACAAAACACTCTAGGTCAAGCAACTTGCTACCTAGTCTATTTGTTATATAATCTGAATGTTCACTTAGCATGAGCACTGGTCACGTTATCTCCTGAGTGCCTTTTAGTACTGTCTAGATATGGTAACCTTTATGCCTTTCATCAGTGAGAAACTGGGGTAGCAATGAGACTTCTAAAGAATTCAGTGAGATAAACAGATGGAGGGAACTTTAGCAGAAGCCAGCGCGTGATGAGCCTCGCATGTGTTCATCACTATTCTCGACACAGACAGTCTAATACATGGTCTCAGTCATGAAACAAATTGGCCTATGGTGGGAGCCTCGGGCTGCACTTTCCTGTCCTCTGTGATGCTGAAGGGTCCTGACCTCAAAAGCAGGCTTTACAAGAGATTCACTGTGTGAATCCTAAAGATAAGTCTTGTTCCTCTGTATGGTACCGTACAGGCATGTCTTTTTTAACTTTCCCATAATAAATGTTCATAATCATGTACATAACATGCCCACTTTCTTGTGCTATTCTTTGATGATCATAATTTTCCTTGCACTCAGCAAGAAGGCAGAATCTTAAAGTATCCATTTATTCAATGTCATACTGATTAATAATTTATTATTATTATTATTATTATCATCATCATCTTCAGAAACCTAATACTGGGCCAAACACATGAAATTGCTAACATTTTAATATTTTTAACTCACCAAGAAAAAGTATTTTTAAGCAGGCATGATGATAAAAACCTAAAATCCTAGCACTCAGAAGGCTGACTCAAAACATCAAGGAACAAAAAGCACCTTTATAGTGTACACACTAAATGTTAAATATATTATGTCATGTCAGCCTCAATAAATTTACGTTTCATCAAAAAAGAGAATGAAAGCTCAGAACTATAGATACTTGCCAAAGTCAGACTGAGGAACTAAAATTTAATCCCAGGTTTATATCATTTTAAAATTCATACCAGTAGTGACTCTACCATGCACGGCTTCTCTAGCATACTACCAGAAAGTGGCCCTGCTTTCTGGGTCTCTCATGCAACACTCTCAGTTAAAAAAAAAAAATCATGCATGCTTACTCTCCTTCTCTATGACAACTCCTTCTCTATGACATCTGTGTAAGGGAGAAAAGTTGTCCCCAAAGGAAAGATGAGAAAAGAAAGGCCCAACATAGTAGTTTCTTTTCTTGTTGATACAACAGAGTATGGGCTGGTCAGGGGAAGAGGTACTAGAAAAAAGGCTTTTGTTTGGCTCACACCTTGAAAAGAGATGCAGTCCATTATGGCAGAGAAGTCGTGTCAACAGAAGCATGAGATCGCTGCTCACACTGATTTGCAGTCAGGAAGGAGACCACGAACATCAAGTGGGGCTGATCTATAAACTTCAAGTCCCACCCCAGTGACACAGATCCTCCAATGAGGCTCAACTCCTAAACATAGCACCACTATCCAAGCCATCAGCACCAACTAGGTTCAAAACATAAGTCTGTATGGAACAGACCATACTCAAACCAAAGCTCCCAGAAAGGTCAGACTTAGTGAAAGTCACATATCTGTTAAAGCCTTGAAAAATTCAACATCACTTTGCATCCTTGACAATCACATCAGTGGGTCCCAGATCTCTTGAGGCTCTCTAAGAACTTCCAAAGTCAGGGTGACTTCCTAGGACAAATCAGTCGTGACTTCTTGAAGAGGAACGACGGCCCTGACAATCATCAACCGAGTCCGCATCCAGAGACGCTTGGGACCACAGCTTCCTTCTCACCCTAGTTCACCATCTCTTCTACCACGTTACACCGATAGGCCCATGATCTCTGCTTTCAGTTTAAACCCAAAGTAGTGATTGTAGTCATAGTCTACAGATACCAAAAGCTTATTTCCTAAACACATGCTCTGCAGCGAGCTCAGATCAGCAGCCCCAATAGGGCACTTCCACAGAATGGTCAATAATAAAAGCTTCTAGCAGAAAACAGTCTGAGGACGAGAAGAAAAACATGTCATCACTCTCACAAATAGGTACATAGACTGGGAGCTGATTTTGTCTGGGGAGCCAGGAACAGGGTTCTAGTCAATCTTCTGCCTTAACCATTACATTCACATGGGGCTGGTGTCGTGCCACTAAATGACACTAAATGTAACCCGGAAGGTCTGCAATGCCTGCATGTCCATTCACCAGCAGTTCAGAAACTTCATCTTTACAAACTTCACTTATTTTTTTTTTAATGTGGGTTTTTTTTTATTCCTATAAACCAAACCCAATGAGAAATAACAGAAACCAAATGCCAGGGAAAGAAAGCCAAGTCAAACCCATGTGAGCCCTGAAATAACAGGAGATACTGTGGTCACATCTGACCTTCTGAACTCTGCTCTGAATTGGAGAAAAATCAGCTCTTTCTTGCTGCCTAGAAGTGTGTGTTAATAGCTTAGTTGTAATGCCGAAGTCTGTAAGCCGAGAGCGATCACCTTTTAAAACTGCAGGGACTCAACAAAAGCACCAGAAATCACGTCATTCTGAGAATGGTGGTTTTTAAATGTGATCCGTGATCAGTATTAACCCAGAATCAGTTGATCTGTACATGTCAGATGATGACTACCTAAGGCCTTCATAGCTTTGTATTCTGATTCTAATATGTGGACGTAGTCTGCAAGACACAAACATGGAAAAGTAAAATGACTAGGAGAATATCGAGAAAGTTCCAGGTTTTCATGGTAACCAAATTAGTCACCAGCAATAAGGCAACACAAGACCTGATGATTACATTCCCATGAGACACTGATGGCTTCGGTCTTGAGAAATTAAAACAATTCACCCAAATTTGCCTCATGTTAACACCACCAAGAAAAGACCACAAGGTACAAAGGTCATGCAAAAAGTGATTTTTTCTCGCGGAGGACATGTTCACATGCAGTAATTATGAAGTTAGCCTAAGAATGAAATATTTAGGGGATAGAGAGATGGCTCAGTACTTAGCAGCACATACTTGCTTTTCCAAAGGACACAAGCACGGTTCCTAGCACCCATTCCACAGCACCCATGACTCCAGTTCCAGGAAATGTAATGTTTCCTTCTGGCCTCCACAGGTACATGGAATCACGTGCACACACACACACTTACACATAATTAAAAGTAATAAAATTCGTCCTTCAGAAATAAAATACTTACCTTCTTTGCTCTCATAAAATAATATCCTCTTCCTTTAGTTGATGCATCCCTAGAAGATATTCTTTGTGAAAGGTAAAAACTTGCAAATAGCTTTATTATGTTAATAATTTAGTATAAGTATAAAGGGTGCCATATACCTTTTACATAGCAATTATACATAGCCATGCTGACTTTGTGCTCAGGAATGCTAAGACTGACTCCTTTTTTATACATCTTCCTTTTCTTCACAATGATTGCTATTCTCATTCAGGGGCTCATTTTAATTTTTTAAGATTTATTTTTATTTTAAATTAAGTGTATGTGAGGATAGTGTGAATGAGTGAGTTAGTGTGCCAGGATACTGATACTGATAGAAGCTAGAAGAGGGCATTGGATCTCCTGGATCCAGAGTTACAAGTGGCTATGAGCCACTTAACATGGGTGCTGGGAACAAACTTGGGTCCTCTTAAGAGCAAAACAAATTCTCAATCACTGAGTCGTCTCTCCAGCCCTGACTTTAGTTTTATTAATAGGGCATATTTATCCATCTTTTAATCTATTCTTTTCTTGCTTAAAAATATTTTTAAAATACTACTAAGAATAAGAAAAAATCCTTTCATGGTTTTTCTTTAATTCTATCTTTCTTAATTAATATTAATACTCATTTTAAGTTTTAAATTTTTATCTGGGTTAATTGTGATACAGAATTTTTTTTCCTTAAGTGAACAATCTATTTGTGGTATCCCTTGCTCCCAATAAGACCACAGTTCCCACGATGAAAATGCCATATTTTTCATATGCCACCATTACATATTTAGATGGGTTATTTTGTTTGCTTGTTTTTTCTATTCTGAACACAGCATCCATATTCCTAAGTACTATACCAATAAGATTATATTTGGTATTATAATCTTGACTTCTAAGAATTGAAAAGATGTCTCAGTGGGTAAATGGCTTACTGCAGAAGCATGAAAATCTGACTTTGGAACTGCAGCATCCACAGAAGCAGGGAGAGCCTCACATGTCTGTAAGCACAGCACTGGGGGATGATGAAACAAACGAATCCCAGAGCTGCACTAGCCATAAAGCCTATGATGAACTGTAGGTTAAGGGACAGACTGTCCCAAAACATAAGGCAGAGGGAGAGCTAGTGAGATGATTCTAAAGGTAAAGGCACTTGTGACAACTTGAATTCAGTCCCTGGGTCCTACCTGCATGCTTTAAGGAGAAAACTGATGCCTAGAGTTGTCTTCTGACCTCCACATACACACCATGCCATCGTGCACATATAATACAATCATCGAATGCTATATAGTCTATTCTGCCCTCTTGGAATGGTTTACACTTTCATTATTTTAAGTGTAAATGTTTGCTCACCTTCAGGAACATTTCCTCCTTGGAGTAATGATTGCTGTTCACTTTCCGCTGTGCCTTTCTCATCTTGAAGTCGGCTGTGACGGTAGGTATATTTTAGAACAGAGATGATATTTGAAGCAGAAATGATCCTTGGGCTAGAAAATTTAAGGACCACATTCCTTATCGCTGCCCATACAAAGGTATTTACCCCAGAAGGTATACTCTATTTTAGCATGAATCCCAACAGAAGGAAAACATGGGATAAGATTTATCTGGCTTCACTGTCATTGTGGCACAAGTGAGAAATTAACCCTCATTGTTTTTAAGAAATTGTGATGTGTACTGTTTGTTGGCATTTTGTCTAGGCTCTACCCCACAGTTACTTGGCAACAGCCAGGTGTGCCTGACTCACTATAAAAGGGACTGCTTGCCCTCTCCTCTAGCTCCTGCTCCCCCCTCCATTCCCCTCTGCCCCTCTCTCTCCCCAAGCTCATGGCCGACCTCTCCTCCTCCTCCTCCTCCTCCTCCTCCTCCTCCTCCTTTTTCTTCTTCTTCTTCTTCTTCTTCTTCTTCTTCTTCTTCTTCTTCTTCTTCTTCTTCTTCTTCTTCTTCTTCTTCCTCCT
>NC_034592.1:93979107-93982057 GCF_900095145.1 Mus pahari | reverse complement strand
TCTCTCTCTCTCTCTCTCTCTCTCTCTCTCTCTCTCTCTCTCTCTCTGCCACTACTACCCTCTCAACTCCCCTCCCCATGCGCTGAATAAACTCTATTCTATACTATACCATTGTGTGGCTGGTCCCTGGGGGGGGGGGAAAGGGATGCCTCAGCATGGGCCCGCAGAGGTACCCCCTTCCCCACACCTGACTACACATCTACCAACCCCACACCTGACCACACATCCACCAAACATATTCCTCCTCTCCTTATCTTTTTTTTTATTATTATTATATGTAAGTACACTGTAGTTGTCTTCAGACACTCCATAAGAGGGAGTCAGATCTCATTAAGGATGGTTTGAGCCACCATGTGGTTGCTGGGATTTGAACTCTGCACCTTTGGAAGAGCAGACGGGTGCTCTTACCCACTGAGCCATTTCACCAGCCCCTCCTTATCTTTTTATAAAACACAACACTATTGAAGTTTAACCTGGCCATTGTATTCACAAAATACATAGACTCTTCATAGATCAGGCTGGCCACAAACTCACAGAGATCCACCTGACTCTGCCTCCCAAGTTCTGGGACTAAAGGCATGCGCCACCACATCCAGCTCTCTTTTTAAGCCTTTTAAAATAATGTAATTTCAAGTATTTTTTTATAGGTTCATAATTTACTGCAGTGTTGTCAGACAATGTAGGCTCTATAGTTTACAAAGTCTCTTCACTTCAAGATGTGATCAGTTGTTCCCAAGGTGTCAAATAGATTTATCTGGTTAATTGATCTATTCAAGCCTTCAGTATCCTTTAAATGTTTGAAGTTATTATTAAGTACATGAAAGTGGTGAGCTGCTTATTTTGCCCTAATGAAACTACCTGCATTGTCCGTAACAATGCATTTTTTGTTTTAAAAAATCTATTGATCAAGGGCTAGAGATACAGCCCAGTTGGTTGTTTGCTTAGCATACATGAAACCCTAGGTTTGATCGTTTGATCCCCAACATCACATAAAACTAGGTGTGGTGGTAACACCTGAAATGTCTACATTGGGGAGATAGAGGCAGGAGGATCAGAAGTTCAATGTCACACTTATCTAGAAGTTCAATGTCACACTTATCTACATAACGACTTTGAGACCTGCCTGGGCTACATGAGAGCTGGTCTCAAAGGAAAAGCAAAATCTACCGAGCACACTGGCTGCTTCAAAGCAAGCAAACACTCTTGAGGGTTCCACTGAGCTGAGTCACCAAGTCGTATCAGAATCTTAGAGGGTCCAAAGTCAAGTTTAAATTATGTCACCTTAAGGCCACCTTCTTATCTTTTCCATATGATGATTTGCTTTCTGACTATCTTTTACACATGCTGCTTGAAAGGTTCAGGTTTTTGTAGGAGCTCAGTTTCAACTTTTCACCTCAGTAAAGTGCCAGTTTCACATCCGATCCCTTCTTGGAGCCACAGAATCAACTCTCTGCTCCCATTCCTTCTCATTTGGTTCTTACAGCCCTCGTGTGTGTGTGTGTGTGTGTGTGTGTGTGTGTGTGTGTGTGTGTGTGTGTGTTCACTTAGTTTTAGTTTGACTTTATTTCTCTGTAGAAGCAAAAATCAGGGACAGAATGTTCAGGTAATTCAGAAGGATAATAATAAGAGAGTCTCACTGATAATAACACTTTATGATAAATTGGCATTAACTAGCCTCTAAATAAGCCAGACTCTGAGCAAGCACTTCCATGTGTTGTCTTAGTGAAGATGGAAGACCCTATGAGATGCTGGATCTGAGAAATCAGCTTCACACACCCGAGGTATCAGAGATCTCAACCTTAGCCTTCAGTTTCACACACCCGAGGTATCGGGGATCTCACCCGTAGCCTTCAGTTTCTCATACCCAAAGTAGCGGGGATCTCACCCTTAGGAATTTGAAGCCAGGGCCAGCACTGGTCTGAATTTTCCCTTAAGATTTACTGTTTAAATTAATTCTCATTTTTTACTCATGACTCTCGGTGTCTTTGATCCAATATCTACTTAGTCATAGGTCCTCTGCTCTTGGCTCAGGGTTACTATGCAAAAACAGTTTCTGAAGGGGAATTCTTAACTATGCTCCAGTGAAGTATTCTACACCAGACACCCCACAACCAAGTTCTTGGCACAAAGGAGATTTATTTGCCCTAGGGAGGCAAAGGATGGGGAATAAGAGACAAAGGCAGGAGATAGAGGACAGGGGTTGGGGGGAGGGGAAGTGAATAAGGGAAAGGAGAAAAAGATATTTGTCCCACATTTTTAAAGGACTGCCTCTGGAGAGAGGAGACAGGTGTGGCTCATAGGCAAATGACAGTTTATAAACGTAAAACAGGAAACCCCATGTTAGGATGAGGCATTTAATTTTGATTGTACAGGCTAATTAGGATAGGCAAAAATGGAGCTTTTGATTGCTGGACTTCAATATTTTTATAGCTGGACCTTTAATTGTGAACCCTAGGAAGATGAAGTGGCCAAATAAGGGACTAGACCTTGGTTAGCTCTAGGAATGCAATCTAATGGGTTTTATCAAGGAAAAGCCATGTTTGTGATGCTGGGGCTGGCTAGAGTCCCTTCATTCAGGACTCACTAGATGACACCTTTCACAGGAGGCCCTCATGGATGCCTGCAGGCTGGCTAGCATCCCTAGCATGCCTCCATGGGGCTGCCATAGGCACCAAGAGCTTCATCTATGAGCGTTTGGGGGTAGAGATCATTTGTCTCAAGCGTACCATGCAGATCTTGGCTCATGGGAATATATAGCAAACCCTTGCATAGATTAATTAAATGCATGCATGAATGAAAGACAATTAGTTTGGTAGTAAATAGAGCTAGGTTAAAAATATATCCAATGGAGGAGCTAGAGAAAGTACCCAAGGAGCTGAAGGGGGCTGCAACCCTATAGGTGGAATAACAATATGAACTAACCAGTACCCCCTGAGCTTGTGTCTCTAGC
>NC_034592.1:93923319-93976497 GCF_900095145.1 Mus pahari | reverse complement strand
CTTATAGAACCAAGACTACCAACCCAGAGATGGTCCCACCCACAAGGGGCCTCTCCCCCTTGATCACTAATTGAGGAAATGCCCCACAGCTGGATCTCATGGGGGCACTTCCCCAACTAAAGCTCCTTTCTCTGTGATAGCTCCAGCTGTGTCAAGTTGACACAAAGCTAGCCAGTACAACAACCATGTAATCTGTTATGCCAGGCTTTACTAATCATGATAAATACTAATTTATTCTGTTTGTGATCTAAAACGCATAACAGTCTTTGTAGGGATTTTATATTTTTCAGATTAATGTATATGTCTATTTTTACATTGCTAAAGAATCATGGTATGAGTACGTTTTCTCTGCTTAACACTGTCTTGGCTTGCGGTGATGGGTTGCCTCATGGGTCCAGTATAACTACTTGTCTTCTTCCAGTCTAAGGACCATTTCCTTTTGCCATGTGCCCAAGCATTGCTCTCCCTTGCTGGGACAGCATATCCACCAGATGTTCTTTCCTCTGTGTGTGGCCACTCTGGGAAACTAAACTTTTGCAAATTGATATGTTTATCATGATTGAAGCTTTCTGGTGCCTCTTATTCTTTTTTCTCCAAAAGGGAATGTTTTTCCTTTATACATGGGAATGTTCATTTTTAAAAAGGAGCGGGGGGGGGGGCAGAATCTTGGCATAGTACAGACCCACCTGCCAGTGGCTAATACTGTAGGGAAACTTCATTTCTCAATCACTAAAGGCAACAGACCAGCATGCTTCCTCAGAAACAACATAGAGTTGTTTTAGTTCCTGGCTCCCATTAAACCATGCCATGCTCCATGCATCAAAATGTTGCTGGGTCTGTTCCCCTCCAGAATGAGAGAAACAACATAGTATTCAGGAACGCAGTTCTTTTTAATTAACCCAGATGGGATTTGTTACTATTCTTCCTCTGGTTCCATAATAAATCTTTATAATTAAATAACAGATACTTGTTAGTCCGATGCAGGCAGAAGCCAGAGGAAGCTTTTCCCAGCACAGGAAAGTGGAACAGAGGAGAGATGAGAGGGAAGGATGAGCAAGGCCCTTGGACTTTTTCTCTTAGATAAGTGGAGGTTATGTTCAGAGCAGACACTCCATAGCTTGTCTGAGGAGACTTCCTGATCTTGGGCTACTTGCCTGTTGATTGGTTAGAAAAAAAAGAAGGCTGCCAAGGCTTTGGTTAGAATCTGGTACCAAGAGCACAGCAAAGGAGATGTACTAACTAATTACAAGTAATAAAAGCTCTTGTTATTAGTGTT
This sequence comes from Mus pahari, assembly GCF_900095145.1. Lineage (NCBI taxonomy): Eukaryota > Metazoa > Chordata > Mammalia > Rodentia > Muridae > Mus > Mus pahari. Next base: position 93,975,221 of record NC_034592.1, on the reverse strand, counting down.
TATAGAGCATGGTACTAGTCTATGTAACGAGGGAGAGGTGGGCGTGATAAGAAGATGTTCTATGAGACCCACAGATCAAAAGGGTTTTCCAGTCCATGACCTCATGATGACACCCACACCTCCAAACTATAAACCATTACCTAACGGCCATCTGGAGATATGCGCTTGGCAGAATTTTAAAATATTGATGTTGAGGCTGGCAGATAAGCACTGAGGATCTTGTGCCGTATGAAGAATTCATTAAAACAAAGCAAGCAAACAAACAAAAAAGCCCAAAGCCTATTAGCAGCTGAGGTCATACTGGATAAATTCAGCTGTCAAGAGAGTCAGACAAAAGAAAAAGATAAGTATTGACCATGGAAGAGGACCAGGGAAAGGTAATACATCGTTCAAGGCACAGACAAGGGGTGAAAGCTCAAGGCCTGCCTGGGTTACAGAATTTCAATATCATCTTGGGCAACTTAGTGAAATACTGTCTGGAAAACTGAAAACTTAAATCAAAACCATAAATAAGAGATGCTGAGATATCGCTCTGTGGAACACTCATGTAGCACACAAAAGTCCCCTAGATTCAATCCTTCAATCTATGCTATGAAAAAAGAGAGAGAAGGCAGGAAGTGCGCAGGAATACTCTTGTTGGTTGGCACTGATTTTATCCAGTATAAGCAATGGCAGAGTGTGCACTCCAGACCTGGCCCCAGATTTATTACTCCAACCCAGAGTTTAATGGTACTTCCCTGGATGAGAATCACTAGACACAGAGAACCCCATACCTTCGCCTCACACATCATTTCCCTGATAGTGTGCATTACGCATCCCAAGTCTGTTCAAGAATGTAGAATTGTCTCTAGAGACTAAAACTGACCTAGTGAGGAAAAGCTTTGCCACCCTGCTTCTATAAATACAATCTGCTCAGTCTGTCACTGCTACTTGCCTGCACAGGACTTCAGGGCTGACCACTCGGTAGGGGAAGGCTATTTCTCCCATTCTCAGCATTTCTTCATGGCCTATAGTTCCTTGTCTATGAGGGAGGTCCCTGAGATCCCCCTTTTACGTCAGCATATATGTTGATGTACTTGTTCAAATCTTGTTTAGGCAGAACACATAAAATTCTTCAAAAATTCAAATACAAAATTCCCAACACCAAGTGCATTTCAAGAAAAGGCAGTTTGTAGAAACGCTAGTAGGAAAGAGCAAATAGGATTTGATGAGTTTAATGCTAATTTATAATCTTCAAGCCTATAAAACAGAAGTCATAGCCTCTAATCCACCTAGTTTAGCTAAGAAAACAGAAATTGTGTAAATAATTAATCAATCTTAGTTACATAAAAAGAACTAAGTTAGTGGTCTAAAAGCAGTTGGTAATCCATGTAAAATCAGGGTGGAATATCAAGAAAAATGTGAAATTCCTCCATCCCTGGAAAATGACTCGTTCTTTTCACAAGTAATAATGGGACTGGGTTCCTAGTGATAAGGGAAAAGGGAAAAAATATATGATTTAGAATCAAAACAGGGGTAGTTTAGTGGTTGGATGATTGCCTAGAAAGAGAAAAAGAAGGAGCAGAAGAGAGAGGAGGAACAGAGGGAGGGATGCAGGAAGGGAGAGGGGAGGGAAGGAGGAAGGGAGGAAGAGAGGAGAGGGGAGAGAAAGGAAGAGGAGAGAGGAGAAAAATAGGAAAGGAAGAAAACATTGGCATACAGAATCTCACTCATCCAATCCTGGCATGTTGCTGCTTGAAAGCTATACTCCTTAACAGAGGAGTGAATACAGAAAATGTGGTGCATTTTCACAATGGAGTACTAGTTCTTTGGCAAATGGATGGAACTAGAAAACATCATCCTGAGTGAGGTAACCCAATCACAAAAGAACATACATGGTATATACTCACTGATNAGTGGATATTAGCCCAGAAGTTCGGAATACCCAAGATACAATTCACAGACCACATGAAATTCAAGAAGAAGGAAGACCACAGTGTGGATACTTCAGTCCTTCTTAGAAGGGGGATCAAAATACCCATGGGAGGAGATACAGAAACAAAGTTTGGAGCAGAACCTGAAGGAAAGGTCATCTAGTGACTGTCCCACCTGGGGATCTATCCCATATACAGTTACCAAACCCAGACATTATTGTGGATGCCAACAAGTGCTTGCTGACTGATAAAGCTGTCTCCTAAGAGGCTCTGCCAGTGCCTGACAATTATGGAAGTGGATGCTCACAGCCATCCATTGGACTGAGCACAGAGTCCCCAATAGAGGAGCTAAAGAAAGTACCCAAGGAGCCGAAGGGGTTTGCAGTCCCATAGGAGGAACAACAATATGAACCAACCAGTATCCTCAGAGCTCACAGGGACTAAACCACCAATCAGAGTACACAAGTAGGGATTCAAGGCTCCAGCCATATATGTGACAGATAGTCTTGTGGGACATAATGAAAGGAGAGGCCCTTGGTCTTGTGAAGGCTTGATGCCCCTGGATAGGGGAATGCTAGGAAAGGGAAGCAGGAGTGGGTGGGTTAGTGAGCAGGGGGAGGGGGATGGGATGGGGGGTTCAGAGGGGAAATGAGGAAAGAGGATAAAATTTGAAATGTAAATAAAAATATCTAATAAAAAATAACTTTAAAAAAAGTTATACTCAAGCATGCTCACCAACAATAAAAATCTCAAATACTTATTTTACAGTTTCTTTAGGAGTAAAAGAAGGATCTTCTTAATCTTATTGGCTGTGTGTATGCTCTACAGGTCTGCTTTCACCAGTTTCACTTCTAAAAATTAGACTTCAAAGACATGGTTTTCCAGTTATTAATTTAGAAGTTTGAAATTATGACCTTATGATTTTACATGGGCTCTGAAATCATGACATATTTATTCTTAATTTCAAAGTCTCAGAGGACCAGATTAGACAAGGTAGTCCTTATCTTACCAACATTATATGTCAAACTAAAATAGGAAATAAAAATTAAACCACGTGGAGCCTACAGAGCCTGTTCCAAAGACCCACAGCCTTGACATCTGAGAGGGCCTTAGCAACATGAGATCTCAGCTCCATCTCTAACTCCACTCCCAGAACTACTGCCTACATTTTAAGAAAGACCCCAGGGATTCCCTCATCTATGAAAATACGTTAATCCCCAGCATTGGCAATGATACCCTATTGCTTCTTTTTGGACTTTCTCTGTTTGATAGCTTTACAAAGACTGTGGTGTGAGAAAAATGATGCAATCATTAACAGAAGCATTAAGCAAACTGCTTACATTTTTTTTCTAGAAAATGTACTATTATTAGCATAGCTCATCTGAAATAAGAAAAACACAACCTTCAACTTATTGCTTCCTGAGAGCAAATGCAGTGTGAGCAGTGGCCATACTTTCCTGCTGTAACTTCCTCTTCATGATGACTGGCACCTCTGAACTGTGAGCCAAGATAAACACTTTCTTCCTTGAGTTACTTTTGTCAGGTATTTTTCCATAAGAATGTGAAACTGATACACAAGTCCACCTTCTCCAAATAAATGTGGAGAAAAACATAAATAAATGTAAGAACTTTGAGTTCCTGCAAAACATTGTTGTTCTTGGTGTGGTACATGAGTCTGGTCACTGGTGTTCCACTCTACACAAAGAGAACTCACTAGACCATGGGTGTGTGTGTGTGTGTGTGTGTGTGTGTGTGCACATATATACATATGAAGTAGATGTGTGTCTGTCTGAATTAAAGAGAGAAAGAAATGAAACCTGAAAAGGGGATGAATATCCCCAATATTCTGATTGCCTAACACCAAGTCCAGTGTCTTTGACTGTATCATGCCTTTTCTATCAGACTGTCTGTCCTGTTACATACCCTGCTATGTAACAGTAATCCCCTTTCAAGTTACCAAGATTCTTCTCAAATCAACCCTACCACAACAGTTAAAGGGGTTATGGGGGCACCAACAGAAAAGTCAAAGCTAACAACATACTTTCTCTTCTTGCTGGGTATAAAATTTAAAACAACATTGTCATGTATCACAAGGAATAGTTTTGCTAACAAAACAATTGTTTTTTGCTGCTGTTGGCTTTCTGGTAAGTTTCATTTTTCTATTCTATGCCTCCCTTGTTTCAAAATTGATTCTCAGGGCTCATGAGATGGCTCAGTGGGTAAAGGAGCTTGTTGCCAAGTCTTGTCACCTGCATTTGAACCCTGGACCTCACATACTGGGAGAAGAGAACCAACTCCAACAAATCGTCCTCTAAAGTGCATGCAGGTTCCATGGTGCATAGACACATACACTAAATTTAAAAATGTAGGAAAAATATTTAAATTGATTTTCTATGAACTAAATTCAAATTCACCTTTAAAAGTTGGAAGGAAGACCCTAAGTAACAAAGGTTGGTTTTATTTCCTATTAAAAAAAAAAGGCATTTGTGTGGGACAGGAGAGATGGCTCCCTGGTTAAGAATGTATACTCATAACTGTATTAATTTTGAAGAAGTGATTCTTCATAGAGGCCTCAAGCTTTCAAGAGTAGATACCATTGGCTTATCTCTCCCCTGAATCCTAAGGCTCCCTCTAGTGACCATGACTATGTGCCAACAACAGATCTGGATAGTAAACACATTCTAAATTATCCTGCTTTAAATAATAGCTTGTGTCTATACTATAGAATCTGTAGCATTTCCACAAACATCAGCTCATTTAGTACAAGGCTTATGAATTTGTAGTCAATACTGAGGCTGAGAGATGGTCTGGTCCTGTGCAGTTACTTGGCTGGAGGTAAGAAATTAGGACTAGAAGAAGCCAGATCTTCTGGAGTCTCTCATACTGCATTGCTGCATTTTCCACAAAAAGCATGTAAAGTCACCCATGGATATTCGCATAGACACTGCTATCCTTTCCACTTGATAGAAGCACTTTCAGGAAAGTTACAGATACGATTCTTGACTTTCAGGACAGGAATTAAGCACATCTACTTCCAAAGGATTCTGTACAGTATCAGGGATTTCTGGATCCTGCAGGATTCCAAGGATTCCAAGTTAAGATTCCCCTCAGCATCCGAATGCAATCTTGAGATACTGAGAAGTTAAGGAAGATGAAATTTGAAAATTTTACTCTTCCCCTTAATTACGATGTTTCCCAGGCTTATTTAGTTGTCTTTTCAGCCCCTACTCAGACCACTTAAAATGATTAAAGAAATTAGTATGTATTTGCTAAGGTTTAAGGAAAAGTGAGTGAATGCTGTCCTCATGGAATCCTGGTGTTCTCACAGGCATGTCTAAGATTAGCAACAGACTGAGATATTCAAGAAAAGTAGCAATTTGGAAGCATTTTTTCCCCTCAAATATAAAAGCATACTGCAGTATAACTGGCTTATTCAGTCTAACTGAAATGGTGACATCATGAATACAGAATGGCTTGATTCAGTGATGGCAACTCAGTGCTGCCTCGAAATTCCTAGGGCTTTTCAACCTGGTATTTTAATGGCTTTAGAAAAGCCAGTCACAGATCACTAATTCACCTAAATGTCTGCCCCTCTCCTATGCCTTAACTCCAGTTTAGTTTTTGTGTGTGTGGGACAGACTTGTACCATGTGTCCTAGACTGGCCTCCAACTTGCTGTGTGTTCTTCCCGTCTTCTCCATGAACAGCCCATTCATTCATGTTCCTAACAGCCCAAACTGTCTCTGGCCGGAGTGTACATCCAACAAATATTTAATGATTGAATGTATAAATGGTCTTTATTGGGTCAACTTCTCTGGGAGCCTTTTATATCCTTTCCTCCAGTCAATCAGTGGTCCTTCATTACCTATACCATTCCCCGAGAACCTTCCACACACAACTTTCCTAACGATGTGACCCTATAATTCCTCATGTTTTGGTGACCCCCCCAACCATAAAATTATGTTCAGTGCTACTTCAAAACTGAAATTTTGCTGCTGATATGAATTGTGATGTAAATATCTGTGTTTTCCAATGGTCTTAGGCAACTCCTGAAGAAAGGTCAATGGTTGTTAGCCACAGGTTGAGAACCATTTATATAGATACGTGACCATGCTTATAAAAAGGTCTGTTCTCAGACTATCTAGATGGCTCAGCAGATAAAGGTACTAGCCAAACAATCCCAAGGACCTGAATTCCATCCTCAGAACTCACAGAAAAAGCTGTATGGGGTGGCATGCATCTGTAATCCCAGCATTCCTTCAGCAAGATGGGAGGTGAGAACAGAATTGCCCAGACGCTCAAAGGTCAGATTGCAATAGACAGTACAGCAGCAGAAACCAAGAAGAAGGCAGAAGATGACTCCCCAACGTCATCCTCTGACTTCTACACGAATGCTGTGGCATATAAGGGCATATGCAAGCATACCCCATCCCAACAAACACATGCTAAATTTTTTTAAAGTTTTCTTCTCTAGTCTATGACTCACTCCTGCAGTCTAATTTGGGGGACAAACATGCCTAAGCAATATAGGCAATAATACCAGCTTTCTTCTTTAAGCCACCTCATACACCCAGCTGAAAACATACCTGCACCTACTCCTGTCCTCTGCCCTTCCTATTCTGGTACCAGGAGAGATCTCAGAAATAACTGTATATTAACGTTCCATAGCCTCTGTCAAGGCACTGCCTTAAGGATTCTGCTCCACCAATGAAATTCCCTCTTGCTTATGTTTATCTCTACCATTTAAAATCTGCCCCCTTCCATGCCTTAAAAATGTGTTATACATGGACAATATGCAAACAATCAATCAAATTAAATAATAAGCTAGGTACAGTGGTGTATACCTGTAATTCCATGCTTTAAGAGATGGACACTGCTGTGTAAAGTAAAAGTTTCCTCCGAGATGGAAATATGCTATCCTGTAGTGAAGCTTTTTAAACAAAAAGGTAAACTACTCAAAATAGCTTCAGGAAAACCCTGAAACTGACCAGATTCACTACCACACCCCACCTCCCCACCCCCAGCGCCAGAGTAAGCAGTAAACGCTGCCAAAAGAATTCTCAGATAAGCCAAGATACAGAGAAGATGCAAACCACTGAACAAGCTGCCTGGAAGAAGCAGAAAGCGGCAGCGCTCCCTGGGAGAGACCTTCTTCCACCTGAGAGACCTGGAAAGGACACTCTCCAACCTGCTGAGCTGCCTGAAGGCTATGCTATGGGCTCTAGGTTCCCATCTTTGTAGGCTGTCACCCATGCTGGGGTGGACTTTGGTAATGTAGCTGTCTTTCAGTCATTTCTGCTCCCATAAGTGACCTTCACCATATTCCTGTAGGTGATCCCAACAAAACACATTGGTTTACCAAATAAAGGCTTCCTGTCTGCTGTGAGTAGATGTGTGTGCTGTGTCTCCCAAGGAAAAGTTTTGTCACACAACAAATGCAGAAAATAAGAAACACAAGGTCATCTTATACAAAATGAATTCAAGGCTAGTCTGGGATGTGTGATCTCCTGCTTCATGTTTCCTTGGGAAATACAACACACACATCTACTCACACCAGACAGGGAGCCTTTGACAGATTACAGTATGGATACTACCAATATCCAACTTGGTGAACCAATGAGATTTATTGGGATCACCTACAGGAATATGTTGGAGGCAGGAGGATCAAGAGTTTGAAGGCAGTTACTTATGGGAGCAGAAATGACTCCCAAGTTTTGTTTTGTTTTGCAGAATCATGAATTTTTAAAATCTTATGTCTGTATATTCACCCCTCTCCCTCCCCTTTCTCTTCTGTGTGTGTATTATTCAAATTATAGGAAAGGCCAAAATAAAAGATAGGAAAAGAAAACACAGGTCCTGGAGAATGACCATATTTTAGATGTAAACTCATGTGTCAACCATTCATGGGCCAAAAAAGACAGACACCAAAACCTGCCCAAGAAAAGCAGCCTCCGACTAGAATTTAGGATTTACCGGTTACTATTATCAAATGCCTTTGGAGGATGGGTGCTATGCTGGGTATACAGAAACCCAGTTCTGCTATTAACTAGTAAGGTAGCTTTTCTGTGCTATTTTTCTTCCTGTTGGTAAAAATACTAATAGAAAATACCCATGCAATAGAAAATGCACAAGAGCTTTAAATAAGAGGTACATAAAAGACAGTGTCTGCTATACCATTACTTACAGCCATTTAAGTTAGCCATCCTTTGATGTAGAAACAGTGGTTCTAGTTTATAGACAAGAAGATATTTAGCTTGGAACTCCTAAGAAACATGCTGATGCTAAGCAAATGATGGATCCGTTAGAAACGGAACCTGATCCGTTTCTGCCTACTTTTGAAGCTCTTTACGTTTACATTGCCTCTTCAGTCTGATACATTTTCATTCTTACCTTGGATATAACCTGTTTTCTCATCCATAAAACTGGAAGAATATCAGTGTCCACCTTCTGGGTCCATTAGTGTGGGCATTTAATAAATATCATTTCGAGGTTAGTCCTACTGACATTCCATTCTGAACTTAGCACTACCTTCAGACTTTCCATATAAGAAAAACCAAAGTTTGGTTGTACATTAAAGGAATGACCAGTTTTAACCTCATCTTTCAGAGTGACAGGATCCTTATAGTACAGGTCTTTTTAATCTGTTTAACATTTTATTTCTAAATCTCTCTTTGAACCTCTCTTGGAAAGCCCTTAATGTCTTTATGTAAGAACAACAGACTCCAACCACCTGAAATAACAAAAGCGGGGATTTTTAAAGGGAGATCTGTTTGTTCTGGAATACCATGAAAGCAGCCAGCTAATTCAGCAGATTAATAGCTTCAAAGCAGTTCAACTTGACCAATTGAAAACCAAAACAGCCCTCATGGTCACCATGCACATGTTATCTAGCGACTGGCCTGACCAAAAACCATAAAGCTGCATGCAAGAGAAAAGCATAAAGTGGGACCAGAGATAATATGCAACTGTTTGTGTCTGATTGCTTTAGCAGTTGCTTTGTCTTCTCTTTCTTCAGCTGAGAATTTCAAATGCTTTTCTGAAATTCAGAGGACTTTAACAGGGACTCCGTAAAAATAGTCTTGTCAGAACTAGCAGAACTCTTCACTTCTGCAGGGAACTAAAGACCCAGACAGTATTCAAAGGGCCCACTTAGCCACATCAGTGTTTCATTGAAAACGTTAGTGGAGGTGACCAGTGACCTACGTAATCCGAAAATAGTTTATTCAGTTCTGGAATGTGAGTTGGTATTTGCATTTGATCTTGGATCTATCTGGTGTTCTTGGAATTGGCAGCTGAAATAAAATAGTAAGCTCACACTGTTTAACTCAACCAGGAAAAGTATTTCCGATTCCCTCTCTACCTTGAACTTGCCCTCACCTCTACCTTTTTAGTTTGTGGGGAAATGAGGATCAAATTCAGGGCTTGACACGTGGCTGGCAAGTACTATACCAATTCAGCTACATCGCTATCTCTAAAGCATTGCTTTAAAATTATTTTATTGTATTCTTGGTGTGTGTGTGTGTGTGTGTGTGTGTGTGTGTGTGTACACATACGTGCATGTGCATGCCTGAATAAGTCAGATGATAACTTGTGAGAGTTGGTTCTCCTACTTATGCATCAGACTCGGCTTATCAGGCATGGTGGTAAGTACCTTTACTATTTGAGCTATCTCACTGATCCCGCAAAATATCTAAACATGTAATAAACAGAAGACACAATTTTCCAAATGAAAAGTCCTTGATTAATTGCCAGCAGCATACTCTCTTATATCATCTAGAATATGACAAATCTGCATCAATTACTTGCAATCAGCAAACACCCTATGGGGGTTCTTTTGTCTGATGGTTTCATTATTCTGATACATTATTTATTAACAGCTTGCATGTTTAACTTTAGTTCTTCTTCTTTTGTTTTTTTTTTTTTTGTTTTTTGTTTTTTGTTTTTTTCTTTTATGTTTAACTTTCAAGAGTCAATGTCTACAACACCTGAATTCAATGCTTTGAAAAGCCTATCTGACCTAGGGCAAGCACAAAACTTTCATAATATCAGTAAATGATGCCAGAAACTTTTTAACATTTATAAATACCAGCAATAACTTCAAGGGTGTAATTCAGTAAGTGTTTTCAAAAGGAGTAATACATTTTGTTAACTAATATCTGTATTCTTTGGAGTGACCTATGTGTTGATCTTATGCAATAGTCCTCCTTAATGATTATATTTTGTTTCACCCCAGTAATTCTCAGGCTATTGGACATTTGATATGACTTTTTTTTTTTAAATGTGTGTATGTGAGTGTCTATGTGAGCAGATGCTAAGTGAGTGCAGGAGCCCATGGAGGCCATTGGATCCCTTGAAACTGGAGTTATGGGTGGTAGTGAGTATCCTGATAAGGGCTCTGGGAACTGAACCCTGGTCCTGTGGAATAGGAGACACACTTCACTCCAGCCATCCCTCTCGCCTCAGTTTCTAGGATTTTAATTCTTTATTATTAAAACTATATACCAGTAACATTTATTTGTATGCTAATGGAAAAATTGTAACTTTCCAAAGAATAATTTAAATTATTATTAACATGTAATTTTACTATTTATTTTCCTCTATACAGCTTACATTCACATTTTAATGTACCAGGATCATTTCAAATTGAGCTGACACAGTGGGTAAAAGGCTTGCTGTGCAAGCATAAGGGCCTGTGTTCAAATCCCCGGCACGCATATGAAAAGCTAGGCAAGTGTGGTGGTTTGAAGGAAAATGGCCCCCCAGGGACTCATGCATTTGCATGCTTAGTCCTCAGGTAATACACTTTGGGGAGGATTAGGAGATGTGGCCTTGTTAGAAAAGGTGTGACATTTTTGGAGGAAGTTTGCCTGTGGGAAATGGGCTTTGAGGTCTCTAAGGCCCAAGCCAGAACCAGAATCCTTCTCTTCCTGCTGCCTACATACCATGATATAAAACTCTCAGCTACTTCTCCAGCACCATGCCTTCATGCCATCACATTTCCCACCATGATGATAATGGACTAATCCTACAAAACTGTAAGCAAATCCCCAATTAAATGCTTTCTTTTATAAGAGTTGCATTGGTCACGGTGTCTTTTCATAGCAATAGAACACTAAGACACCATGGTGCATATGCCTATAATTCTAACCTGGGGAACAGAGACAGACAGATCATTGGTCAGGTAGATTAGTCTAAAAACATCACGCTTCTAGCACACCAAGAAATTCTGTCTCAAGGGAATAAAGTAGAGAGCAATAGAAGATGACATCTGATGTTCTCCTCAGGCTTCTGAAATGTACACACATGGGCACGCACAACCATACACTCCTGTGCAGGTAACACAAACATACACACTCACACGAGCGCGTGCACACAACTTTTTTTAAAGTGTATCATTTCTTAAGCAATGCTTACCATTCTCAAAATTTAGAATATACAACTCTACAACTTTTTAAAATGCAGATTTCTAGGTTCTAGTACCACTGTATTTGAATGTGAGTTTAGCAATGCAATTCAAGATCCACACTAAAAAACAACACCACAAGCAATTCTGAAATAGGTGTTTTGCTACACGTGCGCAGAATTTCTAATACATAATAATATATTAATTTGGAATTTAAAAGTATATTACTTGCTTTATCACAAAAGTTTTATTTTCAACTTACTGTCTTACTGTCTGTGGTTTAAGAACTGTATTAATACAACTAAATACTTTCAAAGTTTTTTGTGTTATAATGCCAAGAAATTAGGTACATTGTAAATTGGTATTTTCTGGTTTGGTAAGCCACTAATTTGAACACATACACATATTACATTTTTTTTTCTGGACTGAAACATTAAAAAATAGACACAAAGGCAGATTTTCAGTGTGCTTTATAATCCAGTTGAGGAAGCAAGATATACCCATACAGAAGTCATGTAATTTAGAATGAATGATAAAGCAATATCTGAGGACTGACTGATGAGGGATCTACAGATCTTGAGGCCAGGTTGCAAAAGGCCAGAGCCGTGAATCTGTATCTGAGTGATTGTATTCTTGAATTGTCCCAAACATTTCCTAGAGTCCAGAGATGCCAACTATAATTCAACCTAATGCATCTATAAGATCATCACACCGTGAAAGTGAAATGTGCACCTTGTTTTGGACTTCAAACTATCTAATCTTTTAATGTCAAAGAAGAAAATAAAAGTAAACCTTATATACAACCAATCAGAAAATTACTCAAGTTGAGAGGGGAGAAATAAAAAATCTAGCAGTGAAGTACATCTTTACTAGAGATTATCCACAGGTTTTTATTAATCAAGTCACGTGTGGAAGAAAGTTCAGAAATGATGGAAGATGAGAATTCTCAAGCCTATAACAAAATAAAAAAGTTGACGGGGCAGGAGAATACAGTGGGCTGAGCAAGGGGCAGGTGGGGAGCAATAGGCGGTGCTAAGGACTGTAGCTTAAAGAGCTCTCCAAAGCCTACACAACTGATACTAGCTGATTGTGTCACCTACTTTTGAACTGCTTTGACCACTAGCTATACAATGAAATATTCAGCTATAAAAAGATTGAAATTCTGATGTTATGACATGGATCACCATTGAAGATAGGATGCTACATGGCAAAGCTGGAGACCAGAGGTTACAGACTGCCTGCTGCTATTGAATGAAATACCCAGAACCACAGGCAGAAAACACTGTTGGTTGTCAGGGCTGGAGTTGGGGAAGAATGGAAAGTGAGTTAGTTTGGACTTTTATTTGCATGATGAAAAGTTTGGAAACAGGTAAATGTGTTTGGTTGTACAGTTTTATGAGTTTATGAAACATCATTGCCTTGTTCACCTTGAAATGGTTGGTTTATTTAATTTTTCTTAGGAACTTGACCCTTAGCAATAACAATACTTATAGTAAAGTAGGAAAGTCATTGTAGTCACACATTCGCTCTGTCCCTGAGTGCTGCTGTATCACTATGTAAGCTTGGGACTGTCCATTCCTTGTAGGGGTGTGTACATGTGAGACAACCTTCTCCCTTCTTGGATGGAAGGTCTCTTATGCACTGGTATAAACACCAGGCTATCAGGCAATGTTAATTTCTGAGGATTCTTCTGTCTCTGCCTCCCATCTTTCTGCAGGTGTAGCTATGGCGTCACCAACAGTTTTAGTTACAATTTAGAGCTCATTTAATGGCTTATGATTTTGTATTTTTAGAAATGGATTAAATCAACTAAACTTGATTTTGCATGAAAACACACTCGTGCTGGGTTTGGATTTGTTTATTTTTCTTTTTGGAGTGCTAAGACTCAGTTACTAATAGCGCATTTTGAGTTCCACTGCAGGAGAGATCAGATAATAGATGTGTATTACCCTGTCCCACACTACATGGGTCTGAGGATCCAAATGCAGGCCCTCATGCTGCGACCACAGAACCATCTTCTTAGCCCTTGAGTCAACTCTTAAGAGTTTGAAAGAGTATAAAAATGTAACCACAGGGTTTTGTGTTAAAACTACTTTAAACATTACCAGTTAATTAAAAAGATTTAAAATTCTATCAGACAATGAAAACATATTCCAAGGTTAAACACAGCCCATAGGCACTGGTTCCTCCCATAGGCCCTGACTCCTGAGCTCTGGCATCACCAACAGTTTTAGTCACTCTTTAGAGCTTGTTTAATAGTTTATGATTTTGCATTTTTAGATATGGACCATACTAAACTTGATTTTGCAACTCATGTGCTGGGTTTGGATTTGTTTATCTTTCTTTTTGGAGTGCTAGAGAGCAAACCTAAGACTGTTACTAATAGCACATTTTGAATCCCAAGTCAACCTCCCTACATGTCCATTAATCATTTCAATGGTTAGCCTAAATCATCATCATCATCATCATCATCATCATCATCATCATCATCATCATCATCACCATCATCTTAAAAATGGGTACACATTAAGTTGACAATATATGATGACTTGTAAATTATCAACCAGTGCTCTGAACTTCCTGTAGTGTATCACTGCCTTTTCCATGAGCTAAACTTGACAAAAGCCTATTTATCTCTGCCCTTCCCCTACAGACACTGAAATTACCACTTTCTTATTTTGAAGCCAGAATGTTTGCATTGCTTCCCCAAGGTCTTTAATTTGAAAAGAGACTAAGTGAAGAGGAGCCAGTTGAATGAAGTAGACGTGAATGAACCAGGACAGAGGGATGAGGTGAGTCCAGTTGTTGGCTACCATCATTGAGGAAGGCTTTCCATAAGACAGGGGGGTAGCAGTGCAGTGGCTAGCAGATCAAGCTAGTAACTTGCTTAGTCCATAGACAGAAATCCAGGCTATGTTCAGACAGAACACATTTAAAAGCACCAGGGAATATTTTTAATTGCTCCTCAGAAGGGGAAAGAGAACCAAGGAATTTTTTTTTTTCAAATGTCTTTGGGGTTTAGGCCTGCTGAGACCTGAGCAGGGAGACAGCTCTTACCTGTCAGGTATATCGCTGTCCTCATAACCCAAGCTAGCTTTGGCAATGGAATAATATGTGAATGTAAAAGCTGGGGGATAGTGTAGCCGTGGGACTATATAGTGACTGATAAGATCAATATGAAATTGTATGTTACATTTTTCTGAGAATGTTCAATTTTCAAGATTTGGCTTTTTTCAAAAGGGTAAGTCCTCAAAAAATTCATTTACTCAAGTGTAGGCTATGGCTGAGGGTCTTTCTTAATGCATCTCTAAATATCTCTAGCCTGATTCCAGGAAGTTTAGATCACTCTCCAGTGGATTCTACTTCCTGGAGAAGAGTCGCAGCAGAGAGGAGCTATTTTACAAGGCCACCTGTCTAAGCTTCTTCTGAAATGCTTGCCTCCTTTTTGCTTTGTTCTGTCTTGTTTTATGAGACAAGTTCCACTTTACTCAGGCTGGCCTGACTCGCTGTCTTCTTACCTCCCTGTACCAGGTATTATACACATGATAACCAAGCCAGGCTACTCCGACCCTATGCCTTTCACTAGTTTTTAAAATCACACTGCTTGTCCTGCAGAGATTCTGTGTTGCTAAGTTCTTCTAGTTATTTCTTGTTTCCTAAACACTGTTCTAATAATGGGTCTTCTCACTGTTGTTCTTTTCTTCATATACTTTCCCTTAGAACTTCAACAACATTTCCTTTTTCTTTTTTCTTGTCTATGGCTCCACATATTCATATAATGAATTTCAGCTATTTTTACCACCCATCCTGCTTCCTTTCCTACTGAAATCCTTCTTCTCAATGTTTCCCTCTATTTTTATGCTTTGTGTGTGTGTGTGTGTGTGTGCGCGCACACAATGCAGTAGGTTTAAACAGTTACGAGAGCAAGGACAGTATATCAGTGGCTACACCACTGAAGAAAATAATCCCCCTCCTTCACACACATTCCAACTGCCAGTAGTTCTCAGGGAGAAGTGGGGACCTCACAGGCCCCTCTCCCACCTACAAGAAAATATTGATGTGCAGATAACTATAATGGATACATTTTACTAAGTTCAAGATCAACTGTCCTAGGCACTGTACTCTACTGTACTCTACTGCCATTTAAAGCATAAAGACATCTTTCCATTCGGATGGCATTCTCCTCAAATTCAGTTAGTGTTAAACACACACACAGACACACACACACATCACTTTTATAATTGAACAAAATTACTTTTGAAATCTCTTCCAGTTTAAACCAATGTTGGTGTTACAGAACTGAGATTAACATAGCAGCTATCAGTCAGATGCTGGATCAAATAAGAGGTGACTGATAATTGGTACTGTGCTATATAATTAGGAGTAGTAGTTACCCTTAGGTGTATGGGGGGGGAGTTGTTGAGTATAAATCACAATAATGCAATTATAAAAAAATTAAAAGATTTTGAATGGTTTCATCATAAAGATACTCTAAGTTTTTAATAAAATTGAAACATCTGCTCAGACTTAAACATGATACAAAGTATATATGCATCAAAAGCACATGATACCCCATAGCATGTGAGTTTTATATATCAGGTAACAATATTTTAAGTAAAAGTCACTTTGAATGTTAATGTTTTGCTAGCTTGAATGAATTGAATTTAAAAGTAAGAGGGATTCAGGGAGTTAGCAGGAATAAAAAATGCATAAAATTCATAATATAAATGTATGGAATGGTAAAGAGGAAAAAAATCAAAATATTATAAAAATTAAATGTATAAAATTTAAAGAGGAGAAAATGAAGAGCCATTAGGACAGGATATTATAATAAAATATAACAAGATTAAAGAGAAACCCATACAAGATACTTGAGAAAGAAGAGCCCAAATCATCAAATTAAGGAACCAGAGAAGGCTCCTTAGAGGTACTTTCTGACTTGAGATCGAACGGATGCTTTTGAAACTTCAAGTTAAAGATAGCACTGGAGGAGAAGGTAACAAGTGAGGCCTTCCCAGAAAGAGAGAGAACTAATAAAAAATTATAGTAATAGCATGGTTTATGCTGTGTAGTAAAAGTAACAAGGTAAGAATATTTAGGGATAAGACTAGAGAAACTGGGTTAGATCAACATGCTGAATTCGATTGTATTTCAAGGGTTGGGCCCTCTAGTAAAAAAAAAACTATGTATCAGAATGGGTAGGAGAAGCAGGGAAAAGGAGTGGAAAAGAGGATGCCTTTCCAAGCTATAAAAACTAAGTACTTTTACTTTATTCTGAGCCCTCCTCTTCCCCTCAGAAGGAAAACAAGCAAGTTAAAAATGTACAGCCCTCAATCCAGGATCTGTGTTATTCTGGTGAACACTGTGTTATTCTGGTGAACACTGTGGTTAGATGAAAACAGGTTGAGGGACTTGGAAAAGCTGGAAGTGGAACAGTGTGACATGGTTAGATGTGTCCCCAAGTCACCAGGTTGGAGTGAAGAAGATACTAGCATTCGGATAAGATTAGACAAGCAGTAACCAAACTGGACGCTGGAGTGGTAATCTATGTGACAAAGGACTGGCGTGAGAGCTGAAGGGAGAAGGGAGAGCTGACAAACATTTGGTGGTGGTTTCCTAACTTAGCTGCACGCTGGAATCATTTGAGAAGCTTCCAAAGAGCCTTGTGATGTCACTGTTCTGAGGTGTGGACTCTGGCTTTTAGAATCTTACCTAGACAGTGCTAGTGTGCTGATACTCGGAAGGAGTTACTGATTTAGAGTAGGAAATCAGCAGAAATTGTTATTAGATTAAGGTGAGAAAGTAGGTCAAGGCCTTAGGTACTTAGAAATTGCAACTTCTCAGCAAGGAAGACGTGGCAAAGCTGGGCCATTGCCTAAGTTCTCAGGACCTTGTATGGCGATGACTCTCAGTTCACACTTCACCAATCTGTTGAATGAACAAGCTGAGATGAAGGATGCGTTGTGCCAGGAGAGACTATTGGTTTAGTGTGACCCACAGTGAACTTGGAGGTATGGGCTTCTTTCATAGATCTTAAGTTGAATTCTTTCTAAACATAATTCCTCTTGCCTTGTTTCGCCCTTGTTTCCTCCCACTAGTGCCATGCTACAAAACAATGTTAGGTTAATTCTAAAATAACTTTCATCAAGTCACTACTTGGTCCCAAAATCATATTTAATGTAACATGCTGCTTAGGCTGACTTTTTTTTTTAATTAAGTTTTGGCTCTACCTTTTCTAATTTTATTTTCTACTCATACCCAATGTAAACCTAGTAAGTGCGGTCTAGCCAGAGTTCACCAAATTATGTTAGTGATGCATATATTGTTACCCATCTCCTAAGGATTCAGCATTAGACTTGTAGAGGGGCTTAAGAGACTTGCCTGAGTCTCTGCCACGCATGTCACTCAATACAGATGAGGCTCCAGTGCTGTCCTAATCCTGCCCCCCTCTCACCAGGAGTTGGGTAAAAGTAGAATCTGAACAGTATAATGACCAATCATTACAGGGTCTTCATTGGACAGATACATTAGTGGCCATTTCCTCTATTTTATTGAGTGATACCTAAGATCTGCTTGTTGCAGTTGTTGGAGTAAGAATGCCCCCCCCCATAGGCTCATAAATGTGAATGGTTAATCGTCAGGGAGTGGCACTACTTTAGAGAGATAAGTAGGTGTGACCTTGTTGGAGGAAGTATGTCACTAGGGGTAGGCTTTAGGCCCAGTTTCTCTGCTTTCCACCTTCAGACCCAGATGCAGAACTCTCAGTTGCTTCTCCAGCACCACACCTGCCATGCCTGCCACTATGTTCTCCTCCTTGATGATAATGGACTAAACCTCTGAAACTGTAAGCAAACCTCCAATTGGATGTTTTCTCTTTTAAGAGTTGCTGTGGTCACAGTGTCTCTTCACAGCAATTCAACAGTGACTAAGACACCTGTATTGGCATTTTTGTCTCACCTACACTCTGGGAGGAAAGCCCTTGGCTGAGAGTATGTGAGTTGCAGAAAGGTGGGTGCTGAGTGATCATTTGGCTAAATCCATTGAAAGTAACAAAACACCCTCCTCAAATAAACACCCTGAACTGCTACCAACTAAGAACAGTGGTAGCTTCCCTCTCCCTCTGGCCTGCTGGTGGTTCCCAGAACCAGAGAAGAGGAGGGGAAGAGAACCTTCTTTTCCCAACTTCACAAGTTCCATGAGTATGAGAAAGAAACTGAAGAGGGCATGGAGCAGGGAGGTTCCTAGAGAAGACAGAATGCTCCTTCACTTCTCCTGAGCTTACAGCAGTACTCTCTCCTGGTGTATTTCCTCTCAATTTTAAGAGGTAATTCATGATACCACTGCCTGCCCTGAAAACTTTCCTCAGGCAGACAGCCATGACAAACAGCAGGAAGTCAGTACTCTCTATAAAGCAAGTGAATGGGTTTTCTTTTCTTAAACTAACATACAAATGGAATTTAAGATATTAATAGTATAGTAAGAACAGTATTAGCTATATCTTCTTTGTGAATTAAGAAAACATTAGTTTGTAGTCACAAAAGTGTGCTTTATTGGTATACCTACTCTGTACTGCTATTTACTTGGGCCATGTGTATAATAAGTCCATGAAAGCACAGGCTTTTAACTGTTAATTATAGAATTGCAATTTATTTTTTTAAATAAATAGCTCCATCTGTATCACTTCAGACTTTTGGGGCTATAATGGTGTATTTTTACCATCAAAATTCAAAGTGTACTTCCCTTGGAATTCCAAGTTTTCTTTGCAAATTAAGAATGTGGAAACTTCTATAACCTTGGAGAAATGTGTCATTGGATTGAAGATGCTGGAAAGACACTTTGATGTTAGTGGTAGATGCTATCATTTACCACTGGCCTTTGAGAGGCTGTGTGTGGCATCACCAGCACTGTAAACCTACCCCTTTACCTCCCAGCCTTCCAAATGATCACATCCTAAGTTCTGTCTATTTGGGGGCCTTCAACCTGCATTTCAGCTTAATCACTTTTTCCTGAGTGCTTCTCCTGACCCCCCCAAAAGGCTAGCCATCTCTACATATGCCCCCCCCCCCCAGCCTGAGCTTTCAGATTAAGTCCGGATTTTTAACCTAGGATCTAGCCAGTGCTACAAATGCAGTAGTAGATGGCTTCACATACTGACTGCATCCAAGTCCCAAGTAGTAAGGACCAGATGCCAGAGACGCTCCCATTCGTACCCTCAACACACACACACACAGTGGGGACCCTTGTCTTCTGTCCCTCCACTCTTTTGTTGCTCATCTAGTGGTTTTCTTTCCTTGCATTCCATTCTGGTCCATTTTCTTGCTTGCAACATGATAGGCACTCAATAACCACCTGTTGAGTAAATAAATGGAAGAATGTCATAGCTTAGGCTATCCATCTCCACAGCTGTAACAATTGCATTAAATGGACAATGCCTAAGAACCTATCATCATGGTGCATGCCTTAAATCCCAGCACATGGGAGGCAGAGAGAGGTGGACCTGAGTTTAAGGTCAGCATGGTCTACAGAGTGAGTTCCAGGACAGCAAGGGCTACACAGAGAAACCCTGTCTCTAAAAACAAAACAAAGCAAACAAACAAAAAACAATCTACCATTAAACTAAATTTCTCACCTGGACAACAAACATGTAGGTCTATAAGCACTTGGTGTTGATATGTTCATAACTAGATTTAGTGTATCCAATTAAACATAGCAGATCATTCACACACAAGTATCTCTTCCTTCTTTAAAAATCTAATGACATTTCTTTAAGAAAGAAAACTTCAAATCCACATGGGCAAAGAGAACAGAGGATCAATGGCTGGCAAAAGATTCCAAGAAGCTTTTGAATGGTAGAAAGTTGGTAAGTGTATAACCAACCCTGGAGAGACTATGGAAATAGACCTATTTCATTATTTTCTCAGGAAATTATGATAGATGCATTTTCTCCCTTCTTTTTAAATCCACCATGGTTCCTCTGGCTTCCTATATTTCTTTCTGCTCTTATTTAACATCTAAATGTTTTTAAATGCTGAATTAGATACTTTTAAAAGGGGAACAGGTCCAGGGAGGTGGCTTAGTTGAGCGATATGCTTGCTGTACAAACATGAGGACTTGAGTCTGGATTCCCAGCCCCCAAGTGAAAAGCCAGGCAAGATGGCGTGATCCCCGTGGTGGAAGATGAAGGCAAGGAAATTAGGGCTCACTAGCCTGGCCAGTGCAGCCAGTTGGTGAGACCCCAGATTCAGTGAAAGATCCTGTCTTAAAATAATAAGGTGGAGAGCCAATGAGATGGCTGAGAGTAAAGACACCTGCTGCCAAGGCTGATGGATCCAAGCTTGATTCTTCCCTAGAACCAAGTCAAGCAGACATAGGTTGTCCTCTGATCTCTACACTCAATGTTGTGCTTGTACGTGTACACATGTACGTATGTGTGTGTGTACACACACACAAATTAAAAATAAAAATGGAGCCTAAAGAAACCCCAAATAGCTCACAAAACAGATACCCCTATTCCTATCCCAGGCACTGAAGAGAGCATAGCTTATACACTAGCTAGAAAGAAAACCAGGTAAAGTGACAAGTTAGGCAATTAGCTGATACACAGAAGCACCTTCCTAGACCAGCCAGGCTTATATCAGCAAATGAATACCCTTAAAAGGAAAGGTTCTCAGGTATTTGAAGGTCCCAGCATAAGCTGAAACCCACCATCAACAAACCCTCCCCATGCCTAGCCAATTCTAGCCCACTCTTTCATTATTGCACCTGGGTAGATTTACACTGGGACTGTCAAGGGAGGCAAGGTAAGCACAACATTTGAGGGGAATCAAAAACAAAAATAAGAGTGAGGAAAGGGAAAAGGGAGGGGTTCTAGAGGACACAGAAACAATTAGAGAAATAAAAAAGGTAATCTTAGCTAATGTCCTTAGGCAGGAGCGAGTTGGACTTTCTTCTACCTTCAGATGCTTGCTTTTTAGGGTCTTTGCTGGCTATTTAACATGAGCTCCCTTTTAGCTATCTAAATTCTTTCTGATCAAAATTCCCAAATCTACTCCCACTTCTTACATGTAGCTGCTGCTACCTTAATCCAACTATTATGACATATCTAGTGGATACTGCCAACATTTCTCAAATGTGTTTTCCTGCGTCTGTGCTTTGTTCCACGACAGGCCAACTTCCTCACAGCAGCCAGAGTAATCACAAACTATAAACAAGATCTTGCCAACATCCTGCATAAAATCCTCCGGACTTCCCATTGCAATTAGCATATAATCAAGCTTCTGATTTAGTGACTGATAGCTAAATAACTTCTTGAAAAGTATTATGATTTATACTCAAGAGTTAGAGCTAAGAGCTAACCTAATCTGTGAGGTAGGTTTACAAATGTATCTAAAATGCCTATGATTCAGAGAGTGGGAGTGGATTTGGGAATTAGGGGGGTTATAACAAGAAATCTGTTCAGGAAGAATTTAGGGGGTGTGTGTGGGTATGCATGCAACCATGGAAAATTATCCATCTTCTCTATAAAAGTAACTGTGTTCAAATAGGCCTCTAAAGCTTTTGACCCAATAAACCTAATTCTAAACTATCTGTTTCTCTAGATCTTCAATGCCAAGAATTACTCTTCGAAGATCTTACTGGTATTTTTTTTTTTTTACCAAATACTACTTTCAATAACATTACTAATCTAGCAAAATCAGAATATATTCCAAATAGAAATCACATTTAAATACATTTTCATTTTTTTTGATCATCTAAAAAAGACTTCTAAAAAAAGTGGTGATTTTATCAGAATATTCCCAATTTTATTTAACATTTAAGGTAGCAAGTATTACAAAGGAGCTAATGGTGACCCTAATTTCAAAGCCAGCAATCCAATTATAAGCATATAAAAAGGATTTTATAAAGTGTAACAACACATTATTAGTGTCTCGACATTATAAAAACATCAGATCTACAGCACAAAATAGTATTTTAAAAGTTTGTCTTAATAACTCCAAGTTTTACTTCTGTGCCGCAGAGCAGTCTTTCAGTTAGTTTTTTAAAGCACCTCCACAGGGAACCAATGGGACAGCTCCTCTGGTAAAGGTGCTTGCTGCGCAAGTCTGACGACCTGAGTTCAATCCTTAGAATCCACACAGTAGAAGTAGAGATCTGACTCACTCCACGCTAACCTCTGCTCTCCACGGTCATGTTATAGTATATGCATGCCCACACATATACACACTCACACAAAATAAATAAATGCAAAAAGGAAAATTTTAAAATACCTTCATGGAAAACTGTACTAAAAACCATAACAAACATTGTAAACATTGAAATTTATTTCTCTTGGTTTCTAACCCATTCAATTTAAGTAAGGTTTAGAAGTCCCTGTTTGAACAAATTAATGGTATGTTTCTAAGCATATAACACAAGCAAATAACAGAGTACAAAAGAACACAAGAAAGACTGTTGGTTTATTGATACTATAGTGAGTTTTAATAAAAACTAAAACACAATCATTAGATCAACCTTAACGGTTTATAAAAACCAAAATATAAAAACTAACTTTAACTCTAAGGATTCCACATACAAATTTAAAATTTTGGTACCTGTTAATTACCACATCAAATGTTGATTTACTGATTAGGAAGTGTTAAGAAAAATATTCTGATTTTAAATGTAAGCTCCGGGTAGCAAGGCATGCTCTGTGCACACACTCTATCTCTGTACTCGGCACAGAGCTCCAAGGCACAGGCTGTTCCTGGCATTATGGACTGCCAGGGATGACGATGTGAGTGGCTGACTCGTTGCAGGTCGTTTACTCTTCTTTCCTGGTCCACTCTTAGCTTCCTTAGGAGGGGGCATATGAATTGGCTTCCAAGGAATTGGGTTATAAAAAGTTGGTTCCGGGTAGGAATTTCCACTGTAAAAACCTATAATCATTAAAATCAGAATGACCAAGAAAAAAATCTTAGATGAAAGAAATCACTTATTTCTAATTCCTAAAAAAAATACTAAAATAGCAACAAGACAAAATATCACTGATAAATTGGATAAGATAACTTAAAACTTGAGACCTGAAATATTTTAAAAGAAATCACATTGTTCTAATATTGTAATCACTATATCAAACATTAAATGATACAAAATAATTCAGAGAATTGGAATAATACTATGAAATCCTATCTAAATAAAAATGCTTACAAAAGTTTTACTATGTAATTTATTTTATAACTCTTAAAATCTTTATGGTCTTAACTCAGGCTTGGAAATGGCTAATTGTGTGGTATTTTCTATTAATCATATACTAAAGTTTATTTTTTAAAAAAAAAATCTCTTTATTTGTATGAGAACCTACAGTAACTCATGATTCCTATTCAGAGCCACTGAACCTCTGCATTACTGTCCAATCAGTAAGAATAAACAATCCACACTAATTCAGACCACCAGCTGTCATTCTACCAGTGCATACAAAGTGCTTACAGAATGGTGACATCTGACAATCCATAATGGGATGAGGGAAGAATATTTATGAATTGGCTTCGAGTTCTCCACTCAGTGCAGAGACAGAAATTCCTATACTGTGCAACTTATGACAATGATATGAACATATAGGACAGAGACAGAGAAGCACAGTGTTTGCTAAATAACAGACTATGAGAATTAAGTTCATCCAAGCATTAAGTTGTTAATCCATAATTTTGATAATTAACTTTTAGTCAATATCTCTATTCTGACTTTACTGTCTGATTATTAGGATAAAATAATTGCTTATTATCATTTTTCCAAACAAATGTTAAAACCTTTTTAAAGCAGTATGCCCGCCAGTGCTCAGGATCCATGATAGATGATCCTGTGACAAACAAGGGAGGCCTAATCCTGACAGCAGGAATGTGTCTTTCAGACACTCCCAGTCCACTTTGACTGCAAAGATATGTCAACACACACTTCACCAAGATGGTCAAAACAAAGTCTAGAGTGTGTTCTAGTGTGTGAACAGAACAGAACGGGAGTATTTTAATAATAAATCACTTAAAAAAGTGAAGGCAGCTGTCAGCAAGGTATGAGTTTCCAACATGAAGCACAAAGAAAAACATGCATTGCCATTTATAATCAGTCCAAGCCCAAAGGCAAACTGGGTACATTTGTTTGGTCATGTGATGTCTACTAGTCTGTTCTTCAAAAAGAATTTACTGGACCTTGGAAGCTCTTCCTTATAGACTGGGAGAAAGAAGAAAAGCAAAATGACACTGTGAACATATCTCAATAGAGCTTCAATGATCCAATAAATAATAAAATTATTTTAGAGTCCTGGGGCCTGAAAGCAGAGTCAGGCATCTGCTAAAGTTATATTCTACTATTGAGCTACATTACCAACCATGTAAATTTTTTGTTCACTAACATTAAAAATCATTGCTTTAAAATGTAAGTTCGCAAACTCTAACAATAAGTGCTGAAAAATGCGTTTCTATAAGTAAAAGAATGAAATCATAGCCATGTTTCTCATACTTGACATATTAAACAAAAATAAATCCAAATTGGACAAGGGGCATTAATGTAAGACCTGTAACTTTCAAACTGCTAGAATTGAAGAGGTATTTCTCAAAATAAATACAGCCAATAGGGATTTGACAAAGCTGCTAGGCTTGGTGGTGTATACCTTACTAACAGAACTTGGGAGGCAGAGGAGGGTCATCTCTGTGAGTTCCTTGCCCATAAGGAGACTCTGTTAAAAAGTTCTCAACATCCTTAGTCTCAAAGCAATTAAAATCACTTTGAGATCTACCTACTTTAATCAGAATAGCTGTCATCAAGGAAATAAATGCTGGCAAGGGTGTGGGGGCCATGGAAGAGGAGGCATCTGATGGTAGCAATGAAACCTGATAGGGCCAATTTAGAAAGCAGTTTAGAGATTTGAAAAAAAAAAACAAACAAAAAAACCCCAATAAACAAAAAACAAGAAAAACAAAAAAAACCTAGCTCTTGAGTATACACACAAAGGATTTACAGTCAACATACCAGAGAGATACTTGCACATTCATGTTTATTGTTGCCTGAATGCAATACCTAAGAAATGAAAATAGCCTAGATGTCTATCTAAAGATGAATAAAGAAAATATGGTTCATATACACAAGGGAAACTTCATTCTACTAGAAGAAAAAATGAAATCATGACATTTTGAGGAAAATGCATGGAACTGGAAATCATGTTAAGTGAAACAAGGTAAATGCCTCCTGTGAATCCTCATATGTGAAACCTCTGTACCCATTATGAAAGGGGATCATGAGAGGGAAGGACTAGATCTAAAAGGATGGGAAAAAGATAAGACAATGGAACCTGTGACATGAAAGGAGACAGAGGAAAAGAGGAGCAAGGTGAGAAGACCACCAGTGGAAACAAGGAGTAACATGACTTGTGTGTGAACACCAGTGGTTCCTGCCTGTGGGCCTTAACACTCAGGAAGCTGAGGCAGAAGGGTCCTAAGTTCGAGGCTAGCCTGGACAACAAAGGGAGACTGTTCAAAGAAACAAAAATAAAAGTGTGTAGTTTTGCAACTACTGCCTTAAAGAAATATATTTATATATAAAATGAACAGAGAGCAATAAATTTATAGCAACATATAGTTATAATCTTCAAGAAAATAATTTCAAAGAAAAATTACATTTATACATTTCTATATATATCATTTGCTTCTGCAAACCATACTTATGCAAGCCACAAGACATAAAATCCAACCTGTTAGCTTTCCACTGGAGTAACCATAGCTCTTTGCAGCTGGACGAGGCTTATTTTTTGCATTTTCCAACCATTCTTCAAACTTTTTTTCTGCGATTTCCTTTTTCTCCTGTAATTCTGCTTGCCGTTGCTTTTCTTTTTCCTTAAAATGATAAGACCAAAGAATTCCCTGGGATATTCTGTAACTAGATATTCCAGACAAGTCTTACTGTTTGTCTTCCCCCAGTTGCTTTCTGCCCCAGTGACATACTGGCCATAAAACTGAACTATGTTTCTATAATCAAAGAACAAAAGTAAATATGATCAGTGATGTGGTATATAATTGTCCACCACTCAACAGTAAGATAGCAAATTCATAAAACAAAAATGCAAATTTGTCTTAGGACAACTTGCAAGCAGTAAAATCTATCTACAAAATACTATAAAAATGGTTAAGAGCAGTAACAAAAATTTTGAACCTAACTGAAAAATATATACAGGTTTATTAATAATTTTTAAAGATACCATAAATGCATTATCCATTTTGAAGATTAAACACAAAATAACAGGAGTAAGAATAGTTTGTGTATTTTATACTAAAACAGTATTGACTGAATTACTATACTTTTGTTTCTAAAATACACATATAAACAACAAAGTGTATACAATGACTGGTCACTTCAACTAAAAATACCTTCTCTTTTTTCTTCTTCTCACACTCTTCAGCTTTTTTTTTCTTCAACCATTCTTGATATTTTTCTTTTGCTTTTTCTTGCAAATGTTCTTTCTCCCGTTTTTTTGCTGCTTTTTCTTCCATTTCCTTATTAATTTTTTGTTCCCTTTCTTTCCTCTCCTTCAATAAAAATGAAGAAATTTTAATTCAAGTATCTATCATAATATCTGTAATTACCTTTAAAACAGGAAGGCTGCTCAGAGATTGGGACAGTGACTGGTAGGTGTTCAAAACAGACTCACATTCATGCATATAGAGTATGACCTACTGAACGTCCTGAATCTTAGTATGGTTTCATGACCATTCCTTGT
This sequence comes from Mus pahari, assembly GCF_900095145.1. Classification (NCBI taxonomy): domain Eukaryota; kingdom Metazoa; phylum Chordata; class Mammalia; order Rodentia; family Muridae; genus Mus; species Mus pahari. Next base: position 93,948,164 of record NC_034592.1, on the reverse strand, counting down.
ACTTTAAATATCAAGCACATATGCATGCATTTCCTCGACAGTCTGCCAGTGGAGACTTTGATAAATCACAACTATCAGTGAATTACAGAGGACAAATCTGCAATGCTATCAGAAGAGAAACAGGCAAACGCTTAGCTACACATTCCTACATAGATTCAAAGTGGACAGCCAGTTCTCACCTGTGGTCCCAATATGCAGGAAGCAAGGATAGGAGAACTAATAGGAATTTGATCAAGTTTGGGCTACACGGTAAGTTCTCAGCCAATTTGGGCTACAGAGTAAAATAAGGAGAGTAGGAGAATGGTAGGTAGAAAGAAAAAGTTGGAAAATGAAGACATAAAAGTCAAATCTGGTCTTCAAGCCCCCTCCAATTGTCTTATGAAAAACCCTATAGGATACAGACACAGGCAAGGACTTTCACAAAATGAGAAAACAATCCCAAGAATCAACAAATAGGATTACATGAAGCTAAGACGCACAACATAGAAAACAATCAGCAGAGTAAAGTGACAACTTGTAGAATTAAGAAAACAAACCTTTGCTAACTGCATACAAGTCGGGGATTCTACAGTCTAGAATCTATAAAGTGTAAAAGTGAAACACTCAGAATAAATCCAATCAATAAATGGACTAGTGAGCTCAACAGACAGTTCTTAAAAAAGTTTGAAGCATCCTTAGTTAGGAGGCAAACAAGTTACAACTGCTTTGAGATATCTTATTCAAGTCAACATGGCTGTCATCAAGAAAACAAATACTGGTAAGGGTAAGGGGAAAGAGAATCACTTCTCCGATGGAGGTAATATAACTTAGTACAGTCACTATGAAAATCAGCATGGAGGCCTCTCAAAAAGTAAAGAATACAGCTAATATGACCCAGACCTCCAACTGCTGGGACTAAGTTAAAATACTGTTGCTTCACTATTCACAATAGCTGCAAAATGGGACTAGCCTCAATGTCCATCAAAAGATGAGAAAATGTGGTTCATATACACAGTGGAATTTTTATTCCAGCATAAGGAAAAAGTAAAATATAACATTTTCAGGATAGAAATGGAAATAACTAGCTAGATTCGGAAAGACACTTATCACATGGCAACTCTTAAAAGCAGAACCTAAATATAAATATCAAGTAGGTAGGGGTGTGTGTGTGTGTGTGTGTGTGTGTGTGTGTGTGTGTGTGCTGAAAGAGCATCATGAGCTAGGAGTAATTTTATGGGGAGGAGGAAAAGAAAGGCAATGTATCCATCTGACATGAAGCCTAAGAGGGTAATATGAAGCTAGCACAGCAACCAGAGGTCAGGCTAGGAACAGAGGGAGGACAGTTGGGCAATGGGATCAATTAGAACAATATGCATTGACTCATACATATGAAAACAATATCATTAGACCCACTGTTTTGTATGCTAGTTTTAAAATTAAAATAAAAACATAAACCATTAAAATTCCATCCTGGAGACATGGCTTGGTAGTTAGGAACACTAGCTATTCCTACAGAGGACTCAGGGTCAATTTCTAGAACCCACATGGCAGTTCATAACCACAACTCCAGATCCAGGAGATCCAACTCTCTGCTGGCCTCTGTGGGCACTGTGCATACATGTGGTACACAGACAGACAGACAGAATACTCATACACACAAAATATCTTTTAAAAGAATTAAACAAAACTTAAGTGGCAAGACATATTTGCAGCACATATATCTGCCAAGGAACGTGGGCCTGGATGAGAGGCTCTCTCAGAGCCTTTGCCTACCATATATATGTTCAATCGCCAGCACTGGGAAAACAAGCAACCAAAACCCATGTAAAATGAACTCAGTGACAACTACAGCAGCATGCACGTGGGGAGTAAGAGCTGCTCAGAAGAGGGAGAGACCTGCGTGGGTGCAGGAGCTCATGACTGTCTTGGCAGCAAGGCAACCCCATCTCAGGAAGATATATAATCCTATATATAATCCTACTTTTTCTATCTTTAGAGATGGTGAGAGCTGGGGATTAAATCCACACCTTTATGAATACTGAGTAAAAGCTATGTCACTGACATGAATTTTTTGTATGATTAACAACTTAACACCTTCCAAAAGTAGGCAAATAACACACAAAACAAAAAAGTCAACTACAAAACAGAAAATGTCAAAAGTGTTACTGACCCAATTTGCTGCACTCCATTTCTGTGCTGCTGTTGTAATTCCCAGCATGACTACACTTAAGGAAACAGAACTGAAATGAAGCCATAATGGTGGAATCTGAATCCTAGAGTACTGGTGTCCTTATAGAAAAGGAAACCATACTGAGATGTGTACACAGATATACAGCCACTCAAGGAGCAAAACCAGAGCTGTGTTTTCTGCAAACCAAGAAGAGACATAATGAGCAGTCCAAACCCACACATCCTTTCCTCTTGATTTAACTTCCAGCTTTTAAAAAACATCTATCTGGACTAGTAAGATAAGTCTCCCAGTGAGACCAATAAATAAGTCAGCAATGGCAAAGCACTGCACCTAACTACCTAGAGAAGGATGCAAAATAAAAACGATTGATAAGATCAAGTTTAACAAAGGCATAGACCAATTAGAATTTTCATGTTAATAATGAGAACATAAAATAGTACAAGAACTTTAGAAAAGTTTGGTGATTCCCATAAAATTAAAAGTTTCCATGCAGCCCAGCAACTGAGCTCTAAGCATTCGTCTAAGACAAATGAAAATGTGTGAGAATATAAACAATAAACAACTCAATTTCCTAATAGCTAGTAGATAAATAAGCAATTTGTGCTATTTCACAGGGTATTAGAACAGTAAAAAGGAAAGGAATCAAGAATATATAAAATACTATGATAAAATTAAAAACAAAAGAAAATAAACTCAAAGGAGGGTGCATCTTACCATTGTATTTAAATACCTTCTAGAACAGGCAAATCTAATTTCCAGAACAGGATTACTGTGCTAACCTTGTTGCTGGGGCCAGCTTGGCATAAGGAGCAGGGTGCTGAGTGTAACTGGACATAGGGAACTTTCTGGAATGACAGCAATGCTCTATCACCTCATAGTAGTGCTGGTTGCTAGCACTGATACAGAAGTTTATCAAGCTTCCCAAACTTACAATTGATATAAAATATGCAAGTTACAGCCCAATGAAATACAACAACAGCTAGACTGTGTGGGGTGGCAGTGGTCACAACTAGATGTGATCAAATACATTACAGCACTCACAGAAATGGCACAGTGAATTCAGAACTCTGAATAAAGATGCTAGTAAAGAGTTTGGAGGAAACAAATCCATGCATACATATATAGTTTTTAAATTAGACAAGGCTGTCACAAGGACTTAAGGAGAGAAGAGAACATCTGTGAACAGCAGAAGGAGCCGCGAGTGCCTTCAGGTTTCTAGAACGCTGGTTCTTACACATCAGGCACACAGTATGTCTTCTTTTACCGAAAACAACAAAGACTACTTAAAACTTTCTGAGTGTGTACTCCTTCCTCAGACAGGGCCTGCCCCCACAGAAAAGAGGCTGAGCAAACATCACCAGATAGCTCGAAGGGGACACTGATAGCAGTACCATCAATCACAGACCCCACTGAGCTGCAGCTGTAATTCACACAAAATATCACTTGTGTTTGAAAGTTAAAACCTGTTTTATTTTTAAGTAACTTTAAAGTGCTGAAAATAAAGTCTGTTCTCATAAAATATGTATCAACACTAAAAACTGACTCTAGAAAAAGAACCAGTATAACAACACAAATATAAAAGTCCCAGATGAGATATGTCTTTTGTTTAAAAGAGGATTTAACAATTTATAGTTATAAGGAACCAAGTTTGCTAATGGATACATAAATTCCTTTTGTCTGATTTTCTGATAGAGTACAGTAAAAACGACAGAGGTGGCAGCCGGCTAGGGCTGACAGAGCCTGAAACTGAGGCTGCAGAGGACCACACACCATGAAATGTAAACAGAAGAGCAAATCCTGGATGCCAGACTGGAAAAGAAGCAGGAGAGGTAAGCATAGGGCAAGCTGGAAAGAGAAACTCAGAGGAAACAGAGAGAGAGAGGGAGAGACAGAGAGAGAGAGAGAGAGAGAGAGAGAGAGAGAGGAGAGAAGCAATCAGTTATTCCTTAACAGGTACAGGAGTGCTGCAGAATACTGGGTAAATTCAATTTTTCAGGGTTCATTTTTTAAACAATTCTCATTCTTTCAGAGTAGCAATTTATACCAGGCCATGCAACTTCTACCCCCTGCCCACCACCAAATATAAATAAACAAGTAAGTAAATAAATGAATAGATTTCCCTTCAATAACTGAATTAGATCTTCTATCAACAATTAAAACAGCTAATATACCATCGATCTGTCAGTATTATCTTCCAGACTTAGACAAATAACAGCTCTGCATGATTGGCATGGCAACATTAGCTTACTGCAGTTTAAGACAGGCCGCTTTCCGACAAGAAAATTCTACACCCGAGAACTATTCTGATTTATAGTTTTAAACTTCTAAAAGGCAGCACCTAAAGTCTTGATATAGTCATACACTTATTTTCATCTTGGCTTTTTTTTTTCACAAAGAACAATTTCTTGTTATATTATAGATATGAATCAAGCAAACAAAATCTGTAATTGACTTCTGAAGGAAAAAGAAATTTGAATTTGCAAATATACACAGCTAATCGATTTTCTTATAATCACATCCACCTGTAATTATTGGTCTTCTTGGTAATATAACTGGGTATTAAGTTTAACAGTAAAAACAAAATTATAATTTTGTCCTTTAAATTAAATTTAGAACCTGTCCTATAATTTAAATATTTGTCTCAATTCCTAAAAGTAAGATTTTAACAATGAATCACCACCATTCCAAACATAATATGTCAACAAAGACAAATTTACAATAACATTTCATTCATTTAGTCTCTCAGTCTTTCTCTCCTTCTCCCCCGCCCACTCCACCCCTCATTGGCATGCTTGTCAGCTTGTTTATTGGAGCTTTAACTAAGGCCTGNACACACTGCAAGCATTCTATTACTGAAATACACCCCAGTACCAGTAATTTAAAATTTTCTGACGTATGTTCCTACATAAGAATGTACTAAAGTTGAAANAGGGACTAAAAGTATTCAACTTAGTAGTTCAGTGTTAGCTTAACATAAACAAAGCCCTGGGTTCAATAACCAGAAGATGAAAGAAGATCTGGGAATTTAACTGGATGGTAGAGCACTTGCATATCATACATAGGGCACAGACAGACATACACACATACACACACACACACACACCATACCATACATACTATCCCATACACACACAGAGAGAAGAAAAAATTATTCAATAAAAAAGTTTACGATATGCAAAGCATTATGCTAAATCTAATAATGGATAAAAATAATTCATGTTTTAAACGACTGAAATAAAAGTGAAGGCATGTATATAATATACAACAGCTTTTCTGGCAAAATATATACATAATTAGGCAGAGTATATAACAAAGTTACTAACAGTAATGCAAATTGAAAAGATTCATAAAGAATAATTTCTATGTATCAAGGGAGATTCCTGATGAAGTATGTTTTATAAACAGATAGTGTTGATCCCAGAAGTGTTAGATTATTGAGAGAAAATCCCAGTGTCAGGTGTGAGAGACCTTTCCAAAAATCTCCTGAGGCCTTCAAAATTGTACAGATTATGCCCACCAGAGTGGGATGCAAAGACCCTACTGCTGAAGACACCACACCCCTTGGTTGCAGAACACCAAGAAAGCATTCTGGAACTGAGGAGAAAGCATCCTCCCGACTGGCTAAACTTGGCAATGCTAGAAGTTGCCATGCAAGTAACTGGGGGAGAAAAGTCAGCAGTGGCTTTCCCAAGTGTTAGACCTTACATGATACATTACTAACTTGCCAGGCCAAGAAGTTCGCACTAATTTGACAGTAACACAACTGTTTCTGATTGGATCTGTGGCCTGCTCCACGAGAGGGAGGTGTGGACCTTGTTACCAGTGTATGGCTGTGAAGTTCAAAGGCACTGGGGGTGAAGACTTCTGTCTTATTAGACATGCTGTCAAACTACCTCTTAAATATGTATATGTGAGTCTTGACTTCAGGCTTCATTGAAAAAAAGGTTTCTCTCTACAGCTCACAGCAGTTAAGGCAGCGACTCGTGGCTAGGCAAGGTACAGAGAACAAATGACTGAGTGCTCAGTATTAAACAAGACAACATGCATGCACAGGGAACACTGAGAAGGGTGAAGGGGATGTAAGAGAGGAACCATAGTTAGGAGGGCTATGATATGCTGTCTTCTGAGCATGCATGGCTGTGACAGGGCAGGGCTCATGGGGCCTGTCCCACCCTGCTCCGAGGAGCTAACAGCAGTCAAAGGATGCTTAATCATTATTTCAGTGATAGCAACTGGCTAGTTACTAATGCTTCAAAGGATAATATCATACTCAAGGCCATTTGAGAATTTTTTTAAACCCAGTGGGTCACAAAACTAAAACAAAACAAAAAGACAGGAAAGTGGGATGGGGACTTGGTGGGAGTGTGACCAGAAAGGGTAGTCATATATGAAATTGTCAAAATGTAAATATATTGGGGAGACAAAGCAGATCCAATAAAATCTGTTTTTTAAGCACTTAAAAACAAAAACAACAATAAAACTAAAGATAAGAGCTTTTGTTACTATTTCAGAGGGCCAGAGTTCAGTTCCCAGCACATCAAGCAACTTACAATCACCTGTTCCCTTGAGGTCCAAGGGTTCTGATGACCTCTTTTGGCTTCTGTAGGCAGGCAGGCATACACTCATGAATGCATACACACACACACACACACCTTAAAAAACGAAGCAAAACAAAACAAAAAACAAAAAGTAAGGAAATGAAAGGCAGTAAGTAAGAATGCATTCTCAGAATTTCTCAGGGGTATATATTCCTGAGGGCTAGAAAGTATAGCCAAAGCTCTAGACTAAATTCCTTAAAACAAACAAAAACCTACTTGTATCTTAAAAATAAAAAAAAAAAAAATGTAGGGATGGGAGTATAGGTGGATGAATGCAAGACTCCTAGCACAGTGAAGCCATGGGCTAACTTCTCATTATTGTGAGAAACAGTAAGTATCCTTTTTCTATTTGTGTTTGCGTAAACCATTTTCCCTCTTCAAACTGATCAGTAAAGCTATACTAACAGAAGGTGGGCTGTGGCTATCTTGTGCGAAAGCACATCACAGATGAAAGGAAAGCACAGGTGGGAGAGATGCCAGAGGATGTTTAGACGGCAGAGCACAGTGTAGTGTATCAGCCAGTCAGGCCACAAGTCTAAAAATCTCATTCAGAAGATGAAGAAGAGTCGTGGAACTAGTGGACTGTCATTCAGACTTCAGCAATAATCCAGCAGAGACAGGAGATTACTCTAGTCACTCAGGATTACTTCTGGGTAACTTGTCTGTGGTATTTTCCCTTATGTTCCAAAGCAGGGGAGGAAACAATGAAGCTGAAATCAAAAGGTAACAAAACTCCTCAGAAACAATCATAAAAAGGAGATGCTTAATGACAAGCATTCTGACAAGCATTATGCCTCAGTGTCTGAGGAGACAGAAGTAGTAAGAAAACTAGAGACTGAAGAAAGAGGCAATGCCATGATGTCATCGGTTGCTTCAGGTGTTCAAGTCTGGAACTGTCAGTGTGCAAATCCAAGCCCCTGAACTTCCACTAAAGAGACACTTAGTGATAGACTTGCAGGAAGATATTAGTGGAAGGGCAGAAGACAGACACTTGGTAAGTATGTATCAAAGTAGGGAAAACAAACAAAAAACCCCATAAAAACAAAAATGTAGTGCGAATTTTGGTTTCTTTGAAAAATACATAAATATTATGAGAGTGTGTTTTTGTTTTACTCCCAGGTGTGAGACACAGGGATGCTTCAGATTGTCCACAGCATCTGACTAAAATTTGCCTCGAGACTCTAGAAGGGGTGTGATAGTTTCCGTGATTGTGTGCCATTTGGAATTCTGGAATTCTCCAGAGGGTCTACAAATGCTAGGGCGTCAAGAGGTTGTTGGGAGTGTGGATTGTAGGCTGGCTGCTGATGGTTGCTAATGGTTGCAGTTTCTAAGTAGTTGTGCACTTAACAAAAACAACAAGAAGGAATTAGATATCCTGATGGCAAAAATCAAACTTGCCCCAAGGAATTCAACGCCCCTAATCAGCAGAAAGTAGTCTAAGGATAATGCTGCCCCCGTCACCTTTATCCTTTTTCTCTCTCCTATCTAAGCTTAGGGGGTTAAACGGATGGAAGAAAATGGGTGGAAGGGAAAAGAAGCCATCAACTAGCAAACACTAGTTACATACAAGTGGTGTCCAGACAAGAATCTAGGCAGAATGGGAAATGTGACTTCAAATAATGTAGAGAAAATGGCAGGGGATGAAGGAATGCTTATTTCTTTTCAAGATGCCAGCAAAAAATTTATTGGGGTTGTTACCACTGGTATATCCCACCCCACCCCCAGCACTTTGCTCCCAGAGAGGATTTTCTGGTTTTGTCTTGTTTTTCTTCCGAATTCTGTTTCAGAAAGGTTGGAAGAATGGCTTAACGGTTGGAAAAATTGTGGGTGAAATGGAGGGGCCTGAGAAACAAAAAATGGCTGAAGTGCTCTCTCTTTTCTGAAAGGGTTGCAGAGTTGGCTGTGTAACTGAAAAAAATGTGTGTGGAAGTGGAAGTGCTTGGGAGGCAGGAGCACTGGAAAAGGGAGAACAAAAAGGCTCAGTCCAATGCAAAACTTACAAGCCATTTCAGACAAGAGCAGCCAAGAGTCACCAGGTTATGGGAAAACAACTGTGGACTTAAATCAGTCTGTATACCGTAAAGATGTGTTAAGATCAAAATGGAAGCCTGCAAAAATTTTGCACCAGGGATGCAGATTTGTTTGTATTTCCATAGAAAATAAAAAGCTGTAGATCCCATCAAAACTGATAAAGATTAGAAATGAGCAGGAGAGGTCTCCTGAAAACCCTGGCCATTGATCCAAAAAGCACTTATTTCACAGAAAATGTGTTTGTGAATAATTTTCTACTAAAACATAGCACAATTAATGGCTTAAAACACAAAAGGGGAAATGTAGTGAGAATTTTGGTTTCTTTGAAAAACAAAGAACTCCGGGAACATGTTTTCATTTTACTCCCAGGTGTGAGATGTGGGGCTGCTTCAGATTGTCCACAGCAGCTGACTACGATTTGCCTCCTTCTCTAGCTGGGGTCTGATTTTTGCCAACTGCAGACAGCATCTGTAATTGTGCGATGCTTAGAATTCTGGGGACTCTTCAGTGGATATATAAATGCTAAGGCCCCAAGCAGTTGTTGTAGTTGTTGCTGTTGTTGTTTTTGTTGTTGGTGGTGGTGGTGATGGTATGGGCTGTTAGTTGCTGATAGTTGCTAAGTATTAGTGCACAAGAAAGGAACAACAAAAAATTAGATGTTCTGACAGCAAAGATCAAACTTGTCCCAAGGAACTCAGCACCCCTAATCAGCAGGAAGTAGTCTAACAATAATATAGCCCCATTTCCCCTCTATCCTTGTTTTCTCTCCTATCTCTCCTAGTGTTAGGAGGTGGAAAGGACAGAAGAAAAGGGGTGAAGAAAGGTATAAGAAAAGAGAACCCACAAAGTAGCCAATGTCTGGCTACATAAAAAAAAAACAAAAAAAAAACAAAGTTAAGCAGTCTTAGATAATGGGGGAGGAAGAAAAACTTTGCAGGAGATATGAAGTATATATGCATGCATTTGGTTTTCGTTACCTGCTTATTTTTCTTTTGAACCCATTCCTTGTGCTTTACTTCAGCAATTATCTTTCTTTTTTCACGTTCTTCCATTTCTTTTCTTTTTTCTATTTGCTGATTTAATTCCTGTGAGATTTTAAACAAAGAGCAGCACTTAACAGAAATACCCAAATAACATAATTGTAAAAAAGGTGAGGCTAAATTAGACATGAATGTATCTTCTCTTATAGAACATGTATTACTAGTGCCAATATTTCATTCAAGTAACTCTGGGATTTAAAAAAAGCATTGGTAGAACATGCAAGTCATACTATAGGAATACTAATAATTGGTTGGCAGCAAAACACTAGTTTCTTAGACTAAGTTTCAGCAAAATTACCTGCATTGAAATCAGCTTCTTTCCCATACATAAGTATTTTGGCATCACTGTGAGGTACTGGCAGTAGCTCAAGAGAATTATAACTTTCTTTTTATAGTTATTAAAAAAAAAAAAACCTTCTAGATTCTTAATGAAAATAGAGGACAAGAATGAAATAAGTCTTACATTTTCAGTTCATAACTACACTGAAGAAATGTAAAGAAGACATTTTCCTTAGAGGCAAAAAAAAAAAAAAAAAAGAATCTGATGTTTTCTTCATTGATTTTAGAGATGCTGGAATATAAAACAAAGCCATGTTCAGATCCCAGATTACTTAACTGCCTTGCTGCCACTAGAATCAATGTGTCTGATTGTTTTCTTGGGAGAATGAAGAAGGTATGGCTAATAAAACACAAGGTAAATGCCAAATAACTTGCTACTCATCAGTAACATCCATACACTGCAGAGAAAACTGTTCAAACTAGACTTCTCTAGGATTCTACAATCAATCATTGCTGACTACCTGTCTTCTCTCTCCTTAGTTATTAATAACCTATGTTCCTTTGGTCTACTCTCTTAGCCATCCTTCCCTTCCCCTAAGACCCACCTATTTGAGCATACTTGCCAATAAGGACAGTTTTCTCTCAGTATAATTCCAGTACCTTAAATGAAATAAAACTTACACAAGAACCAAGTTTTTGCACTTTAGTACAAATCACAGGCTGGCTAATTTAAGTGAGTGCTTGTCTAAATTCTACTAGATAAAAGACAGCTGTCTCTTTCACTCAGAAACTCTCAACTTTTAAACATTGTCTAAAAGCAAATTTTGATCTTAGTATTAAGACTTCTTCACTAACTAGCTATTATTCCTTGATTACTCATATAATACTTTTTTATAGAATGTTTGCTATATAGCTTAATATGAACTGGGTGTGTGTGTCTGTGTGCCTGCATGTGCAATGCTCACATAATGAAGTATGGGTACATGCATGTCACTGATAGCTTTCAGGAGTTGGTTTACTCCTTCCATTATGGGATCTGAGAATCAAACTGACCTAGGTCATCAGTCTTGCAGGCCAGCATCTTTACCCACTGAGCCAATTCACAGGGCTTATCTTGCTATTTGAGAACAGGGTCTCACTGGAACCTAGGGCTCAAATCCCAGGACCCATCCCATCTCTACCTCCCCAGGACTGCATTTATAAGCACTGTTGTATAAAATGTTTATGTAACTATCAGATCTATATGTAGAGACTTATCTACATATATGCATTTATATGTGTATACATAGGGAGTGTATATAGATATATTTTTCTCCTTTGTTTTCAGACACAGCTCTATGTAGTCTTCCCCATTTAATAGGTAACCAACAATTTTCCTAGTCAGCTTTCCTCAGAATAGTTTTCAAGCCATTAATCATTCTCATCAGTCTTTGTCACTGAGAACTCTAAATCACCCCTTTGCCATGAATTCTTGCTTCACAGTATTCAATTTATGTGGGGTTTCTCAAAAAGAGGAAATTGATACCACGCTATGCACTTCAAACATCTCCACTCACCATCTTGCCCTTTAAAGCCATGTTCTCAGAGTTAGAAGCAATTTTACAGTTAACATGTACAATAGTTATGAATGATCATACTTATGTCCTTTTAAAGGTTCTTTAAATAATGAACAATTGCAAAAGGGGCTACGCAGATCTTAAGACCCTGCTTTATGGTTGCCAATTATTAGTTAGTCTAAGGGCTAAAGAAGACTCAGTAATACCCAGAAAATGCTAACACTGACCTAAAGTAGTGGTCCAATTCCAGAGGATCTTTTTAATAAATAACTTTCCCTCCCATCCAAAATGCCCACCACATTCTAGAAACACGAATCTCTTCCAAGTTTGGCATTCACTCCATCTATTCATCACCAATGTAGGCCTCTTCCAGGACAGGAGTCTTCACTCAAAAGCCCAACATGGCCTGCTGGTATACCACTGAATTTCCCATCGAGTACACACTTTATGGTAAAAATACAATCAGCATGAATGTGTATTTCAATATATTGTAACTATATGCAAAGAAGTTTTAGCTACTGAAGATAACAATTAAAAACAAAGCAAAAAAGCTTTGCCCATTCTATATCCCACCTGATTGCTTTATCCAAGGTTAATTAAATGACCAATGTTAATGTGGTGAGGAAAAACAATGAAAAACCACCTGGTTTATTAAAAAATAGGTATTTTACAAGTTTAACACATTATATTCACATATGAAGTTAATTAATGAAACTAAAGACCTCGGAGAGAATGAGGCTAGAGAGATGGATGGCTCAGCTGTTAAAAGCATGTTCTTGCAGAGAACCCACGTTCAGTACCTAGCACTACTTCCTGTGGAGCACAACCTCCTCTAACTACAGCTCCAAGGAGTTCAGTGCCCTCTACAGACTCCACAGGCATCTACATACTTATACAGTCACACACACACACACACAGAGGCATCTACATACATATACATACAGTCTCACACACTCACACACACACACACACACACACACACACACACCAGTAATAAAAATCACTCTAAAAAGAGACCATTGAGAATCTAGACAGGAAGCTAAAGAATTACTAAAACTGTAAATAAAATACAAATAACCTGTGGAGTCCAGTGTGCTGGCATTTATGATATTGATATTCAAAAATAATAACATTTAAAATTTTTAAGTAGGTAACTTTAACGACCTAATATAATTATAACTCTAACAGAAATATCTGAAATGAATATGTCTGTTGATAGAATCAAACACTAATGAATGAAGCTAATCTCTTTTTTTTTTTTTTTTTTTGGTTTTTCGAGACAGGAACTCACTTTGTAGACCAAGCTGGCCTTGAACTCAGAAATCCGCCTGCCTCTGCCTCCTGAGTGCTGGGATTAAAGGCGTGTGCCACCACGCCCAGCTGAGGCTAATCTTTTTAATGATCCAACTTACCATATAATTTTTTTTAATTTAAAAAGATGACAAAATGTCAGAGATATGAGAAAAGAGGACTAGCGAGAGGAAGGAGGAAAGAATAGGGAAGTGGGAAGGATAGGGTTAAAATACAGTCTATACTTGAACAAGTCTCATGACAAAAGTCTTCACACTACAACAAATATGCACTAATTAAATAATTAAATGGTTAAGACAGCTGTGTGGCCTACAACTGAAATCCCAGCATTCGGAAGGCTGAATCAGGAAGAACATTGAGGCTGGGGTCAGGATGACACAGCAAGTTCAAGGACATCCTGGGATATATTAAAAAAAAGACCGACTCAAACTGTCGAAAAAGTAAATAAATATTAAGGCTGACTCATTCATTTCTAAAATACATCTTGATATTGTGAAGAAAGGCATTTATATTGGAAATCGTTTTCAGTCCTAAGTTTTCCACTAACTAAAACCTTAACCAATTACTTCTCTGACTTCCTGATTTTTAGCTTTAGTAGGAATCTGAGAATCTTTAGTAGGAATTTTACACCACATTATTCCTGTGGTGTAAGAAAGAAAAAAATCTGGGGGTAGGAGAGAGTGCACTGTGGTTAAGAGCACTTGACTCGTCTTTCAGAGGTCCTGAGTTCAAGTCCCAGCAAGCACGTGGTAGTTTACAACCATCTGTAATGGGATCTGATTCCCTCTTCCAGTGTGCATGAGGACAGAGCATTCATATATAAAAAAATACATGAACAAATTTTTTTAAAAAAACATCTGTGCTCCTTATGATATAGATTATAAAATCAAAGAGGGGATACAATAAATAAGGAAAGCAGGAAATGAAACAAAATGAAAAGCATGAAAAATGTACTGATTACAACTACTCAAAATAAGCTGGCAGAAAGCTAAATGGTCAGCAGACATGTTGATATCCCCGGCATGACAGCTACATACCAGTCAGACAAAAGCTGGGCAGATGTGGCACACACCTTTAATCCCAGCACTTGGGAGGCAGAGGCAGGTAGATCTCTATAAAGAGCAAGTTCTAGGACAGTCTAAACTACACTGAGAAAACCTGTCTCAAACAACCAAAAAACAACATACAGACAAAAACACCTTAGTCATGTCACAGTTAAGTAATAAGGTAGCACAAAAATGCTAAATAAATCTAAAACTTAAATAATTATACCCTTCTGTATGTTTAATTATTATGGCATGGATTTTATATTATTATAATTTGTTCTCAAAACAGCTTTTCTTAGTAATTATTGGCTTTCATACTCAGTAATATCTAACTTGTATTGAGCATTTTCTATATACTCGGCCATAACCCAACAGTAAGCTCTCTCTCTCTCTCTCTCTCTCTCTCTCTCTTTCATCAAAGCACAGAAGAATTTGCTCAAAGTCTTACGTTTTGAAAATAGAAAGTATGGCTCAAATGCATGCTATTAACTACTCTATTGCTAATGTCTGGCTTGTGGATGAAGAAACCAGGGCTAAAAGAATGTAAACAACTTTCCCACATTCAAATTCCAGCCTTGTTCTATATGACTCCACAGGCCAGGCACTCTTACTACTTTTCTTTTAAGAAGTTTCTTCCTTTATGTGCTGAGTAAAAATGATTTGAAGTAACTCTTTTTGTCTTAGCAAGTGACTTGTAGGGAGGATCCAGACAATGCCATAAATACCCCAGTGGCCTCTCTGAATTACCACAAGGTAGTAAATCAGACTGTAAATCTAGTATTAATTCAACGGGTTAAAAACAAACAAAACCAAAATCCAGTACTAGCTGTTGCACAAAACTGAGAAATTTCAGACACATATATATACGCATATTCATTTTCTGCTTAATAAAAAGAACAGACTTGTTACTATGCACAAGTATTTCTATTGATTGCTTTTATTTTAACTCCACAGGATGACCTTGAACTTCTGATCTTTCCAACTCTACCTCCCAAATGCTGGAAATGCAGTGGAGTAAGGCATGTGCCATCACACCTGCCAGGGTTCTGTGCCGTCACACCTTCATGAATGCTAGGTGAGCATTCTACCAAATAAGCTGTATCTTTAGCCCTGAACAAATATTTTTAATATATTGAGTCAATGAGTATAAGTCAATACTGGAATGTTTGTCTAGCAAGTAGATGGTCCTAGGTTTGATTCCCAGTACTGAGGGGCAGGCAGGGGAAGTGGCTAGGCTAATAAGGTAAGACTCCAAAATAAATAAAAAAGCATTAAGAAGATCATAATGGCAATGATACAAATAATACCAATAAAATCAAAATCAGTCATTTTCATACTTTGTTTCATTTAATCTTTATAAAAACCCTGTGACTAGTACAATTTCAACTCTCTTGTAGAGATAGAGAAATTGAAGTACAAAAGATGAAATAACTTAGCAATGCTAACCAGCAAGTGAAAAGGCTGTAACTGGGGCTCTTACTAAGTCTCCTAATAGCAAGCAAAGCTCTCTCTAAAGTCCTGGTGACAAGGAGGGTTTCCCATACAGTGTACTCTTCCAGGGACTGATTTACATGCTAGGATATGGAGTAGTGTGTAACAGGAAACAATTGAATGGAATGTACCCATAACCACTGGAGTTAGGCCAAGTCTCCTGACTTGTGACTTTCAACCTACCAAAAAAGTCAATAGAAAAATTAGCTTTAAAACTGATCAGGAAAATTTATTCTATTACTATAAAGGTTTTGGTTTCTATGATTTTTATGTTAACATGGCTACTAAGAGATGAAAATAAAATCTCCATACAGTGAACAAATTTTGATACATATTTAATACATTCTATATATAATATTATCAGGAAGCCACTTTAAAGTGATATTATAAAAGCATTTAGTTAGGATTGGGGGTGTAACACAAAGGTGAGAGCACTTGCCTAGCATGTTCAATTCTCAGAACAAAACAATGTTTTCAGCCAGGCAGTGGTGGTACGCGCCTTTGATCCCAGCACTTGGGAGGCAGAGGCAGGCGGATTTCTGAGTTTGAGGCCAACCTGATCTACAGAGTGAGTTCCAGGACAGCCAGGGCTACACAGAGAAACCCTGTCTCGAAAAACACAAAAAAAAACCAAACAAACAAAGTTTTCAACGATATGGAAATATATTAGTATCTCACAGGAGAAAATGCAGGTTATAAGAGAGTTGGATTGTATTTCCTTCACAAGAGTCCCTTTTAGTATTCTGTGTCTATGTTTGAATATGAAGACTAAAATAGAAAGGTTGGCTGGGGATGGTTGTGCACAACCTTGATTCCAGCACTGAGGAAACAGAGACAGGTGGATCTCTGTGGGCCGAGGATTCAATGAAGAGACACTATTTAGTTTACCTCCAGAACTTTCTGTTGTAGCCGGCCACGCTCTTCTTTCTCCTTGCTAACAAACCACATCTCCCATGGTGTCAGACTACCATCCTGTAACAGCACCAGCTTCTGTCCTTGTTTGTCTTGGGACTCAACTTCACAGCTACAAGAAAGAATGGGAGCACTTACCACAGAGAACTCTTTCCACTCAGAAACATTAGCTGTACGATGAAAGCAACAATGTAATACTTCTAACAGTCTCATTTTTACAAATCCATCTGAATGACTTCACCCATCAAACTGCCTTTACTTCTAAAAAAAAACCACACTATGTAAGAATCCACTGGAGCATCCCAAGCCCATCCATCTGCCTCAATTTTAGCATTGCTGGGTTTTTTTTTATTCTTAAAAATCCTACTTGAACAGTTAATTACTACATATAATCAAAACCAGACCTTCTTTCCTTCCTTAACAGTAGTATATCAGAAAAAATGTGTATACATATGGAGCAAATACAAAACAAAAACATGTTAACAATCAAGGATTCTGGGTAAAGGAGGAATCAGATATTTGTTGAGATTCTCTTTCAATTTTTTTGAAATTGTTTTAAAATTAAAAGTTGCAAAGAAAATACTTGTCTATTACTATGGCTTTGTTTTGTTTTCTCTAATTTTTCATGCTGGGAATTGAACCCAGGGACTGGAACAAACTAAGTATTATGGTTGATTCCCTTTCCAGTTTCTTAGTGAATCTACAACTCTTCAGGCTATGAGTCTCCTGTCAGTCTCCATTCCCACCCTGTGCCTTCTGTAACTCTTCTGGGCAAGGAAATCTAAGAGCAGAGCAACTTAGCTAATGCATAATGGTCACAAGAAAGCTTAATGACCAGGCCCCATGGAAAAGACTGCTCAGGGCCCAAAGCAGAATGCATCTGTCTGTATGTGCACGTATGTACATGAGTACAGTGCCAACAGAGGCCAGAAAAGTGTTAGATGCCCTGAAGCTGGGTTATAGGCAGTTGTGAACATCAGATGTGGATGCTGGGTACTCAAATCATGTCCTCCACAACAGCAGTGTGTGTTCTTAACCACTGAGCCATCTCTACAGCCTCCTCTAAAAACAAACACAAAAAAACTGTGATGCTGATGATAAATTCCAGGTTTATCTTAAATAGCATTCTGCATCTCCCTCGCTCCTAATATCTAGTTTATTATAGACCCTAGTTCTATGTGTTTATAGTGTTCCTTCTAGCAAACAATGGCCTCATCAACTGTGTTATGTAATTTTCTCTACTTCATAAATTAAGTTTACTCATTTTCCTGCTGTTAGTCATTTATTCACACCATTATAGAATCTGTACTCTGGAAGGAAAGAGATACTGCTGATATATTATTTATATACTCCCTTCTTTCTCACTCTTGCAGAATGACCTTATCTTATTCTACATGAAATCTCATTACATCTTCTTGGTCCCACATCAGCAATATAGCTCAGACCTTTATCTTGGGTTCCAGACTTCTTTCCAACCATCCAGCTATTAAAGTTAGTACAAAATAAATCCAATCATTTGAGCACTCATCCCAGTCTCCCAATAAAAGTTAATTTCTCTTCCAATCCTTAGTGAAGAGTACCTAGTAACCAAAACCAGAGACTTTCATTTTCAACTCCACGTGATCCCACATTTTACATACATATAGCCACTTGTAGTAACGTATCTATAGCCTTCTGTTTTTCCAAGCCATTCCTCCTCCAACCTTACAATAAATGGTCTTTTCCCTTTCTTTCAAACCACTCTTAACAGCTTTATACAGGTTCACCCCTTAACTGAATCCTTGTATCACCTCAAACATTCCTCAGTGAGTCTTTTACCTTCCACATAAAATCCATACTCCTGAGTTGGCTCCTCCTTTTAGCAAACTGATCCAGACTTCATGTTTCTGGTTTGCTGAACTGCAGGTTGATGAATGTGTCACGCCTCTAGGCTGTCTATAGCTCTGCCCTAAAAGTAAAACTCCTGTCTCCACAAAAACCTGATAAACCTACATCATATTTTTTTCAGATGTAGTCTTAACTAGTCCTTTGACTATGGACTGATGTGTGAAAGCAGGCTAAAACTAGGTCCTCTCAGCTTACTCAGGCTTTGAATGAGAACCAAGGAGGCCTAGCTCCTCCCCAGCAGGCTCCCTATTGGTTAGCGGTTTGGCTCCTGGAAGCTAATGCAAGTCTCAGTGGCTGAGCTGTACTCTGCTGGCCTTTATTCATCATGCTGCTAAACTATAACATACTGTTTGGGTCTTTTGAATATTGACTAGATACTGCTGATATATTATTTATATATTTATATATTACAGTACTCACCAAAGCCTTTAAATTTCCTTTTAAAATATGTTAAATCCACACTGTCCTGAAAGTGCTTATGAAAAGACTCCTAAAATTCTAGTTCAAAATTCTACCAGGCTAACCAGGAAAGGCCTGTTTCTTGTTGCTATTAGCAGTCTGGAAAAGCAGCTTGCTCTGTGACTTCCACCCTCAGCAGCGTGAACTTTCACCTCTCATCCTTACAAAAGTGCCCTCCCATGTGAGTGACCTCCTGTTTGACTCACTAATTCTTACATGAGTGCCTTACTGAATGGGAGCTATCTTGCTACTTATATAAAAAGCATGGCCTTGCCAGCTGGAATTTCTTAAAATCTCCTGTACTATGCCTGACACAGCCTGGCAATCAGAAACTTGTAAATGCTTCCTGAGGCTGTCTGAAGGAATATATCCTAAAATGAAGCTGTCTTAGAAAAATTCCTACGGGGACATGCCCTTGGTTCCAGTTTCCATAGTAATGAGGACATAGTATAAGGAAACGTAAACCCTGAAGAGATACCTGAGTACTAAGCCCCGGGCTGCTTGCACCTAGCTGTACGCCTTTGAGGCAGACCTTAGAAAAAATTCTATCTTCTCATCCCCACCTTGTAAAAGGTTTATCTTTATTTATGAGTCTATATGCACTGAGTATGAGTGTATGTGCATCAAGTGCAAGCATGCAAGTGTCAGTAGGAGAGTGTCAGATTTCCTGGAACTAGAGTTGTGAACCACCTGATGATGAAGGTGCTTGGACGTGAACCTGGGTCCTCTGTAAGAGCAGTTCACCCTCTTAAGCACCGAGCTCTCTCCAGCCCAAGTAGACTTTCTATCTGTATTCTAATACAGTTTTCTTATTTGTGAAATGATTTGGGCTTTTCTTTCTTGATACTAGAAGTCCTGTATATCTTGTTTATGGTCCCCTCTACCTACACTAATATGTGGCAAAATAGTAAATGTTTGCTGAATGAATCAACGTAAATAAACATGATGATGGCGTTATTAACTAACCCCCTTGATAAACACTCACTATTCCATTAAATATTCTCACTCAGATCAGAGTATGAACATTTTGGGCATCTGTACCCAGCTCTTTATATTTAAAGCACCTACTTACTACAACCCAGCACCAGCTACACACTTTGATGCTAAGTTTATGGATAAGAGCTCTGGAGTCGACAATGTGGTTTTTGAGGCTTTTAAAGTGTGCTTGCGACTGTGTATAGTAAGTTTCTATGGAAACTGAGGCTGCACTCATCTGTCTCAGGAAAAGGGAACTAGGAATCATGGGAAATCCGTGACCATTTGTAAGAATTTGCCCAGCACCCTAGGATGCAGGTGCTACAGCCTTTGAGCTTGAAAACAGGAGGTTATACGGCTCGGGGTAACAACAAGGCCTTCTGAACCCCATCTCGAGGGAGTCTTGACAAGTGCTGTGAGGGCCGGGCTTTGAGTTTACCTGGAGCGCCCCTGGAACTCTATTCCTTCCAAGCTCTCCACCTTGGTCTCTGACTCACGGGCATCTTCGTCCACGGCCTCTTCATCCTCCCCCTCACTGTCGTCGGCGCCAAACGGAAAGCTCTGGTGGCCAAGGGGAGACAACAGGGACAGGGTGGAGTTGCTGCAGCTCAGAGACGGCGGCGACAAGCACTCGGTCAACGCCACATCCTCCAGCCCTGGATCCCCGGAATCCACTAAGAGGTCGACGACAAAGCTCGAGGAGGGCCGGAAGCCCGGCTTGCAGCGGGCGAGGTAGCGGGTGCACGGAGCGGGAGAGGCGGCCCGCCACGGCCCTACGGCCCGCATCAGGCCCGCCAAGTTCAAACGGTCCGAGCGAGGCCGGCGGCGCGTTCTCCCAGCAGGCTCCGCGCGCGCCGTCCAGCCAATCAGCGCCAGCCGTGTTGTCATAGCGACGCTTGTAGCCCGCAAGCGGCTTTGTCAAGGCTGGTGGAGCTTGGCTTCCTCAGTCAGGTAGGAAGGTTCCCGACTGACGGCTTCAGCTCGGGCGTCATCCGCCTGTTCCTGACGCTCTCCTGAGTACTGTGTTTGCTGTGGTGTTGAAGGCCATTTGGTACACGACACGTGTCAGTGTCACTAAAGCGGATCCTTTAAAAGGAAAAGACAGAAGCCTGAAGCCATGGTTATTCCCCCTTCCTCATAAAAGCTCAGGGTCATAAAACAAACAAACAAACAAAAAACTAGCACTCGTGATTGAATTTTTTAGTTCATTTTTGTTATTTTTTTTTTTTTAACATCAGGCTGCAGTCTAGGGAAGAGAACTTTATCCGAGCCAAGAATCCTCTGTGGGCACAAGTCTCTCACTGTATGGACAGCATCTGTCAACATAATCAGTTCCCCCACACCCACACCCCAAGGCAGGGTTTCTCTGTATAGCCCTGGCTGTCCTGGAATTCACTCTGTAGACCAGGCTGGCCTCAAACTCAGAAATCCGCCCGCTTCTGCCTCCCAAGTGCTGGGATTACAGAGTGCGCCACCGCTGCTCTGCAACACAATCAGCTTTATCAGGATGTGTTAACTTTCTAGTCTTTCAAAGCATTTGTGTCCACTCCAGCGTGTCCATAACAGAGCAGCAGATCATGAGCCAACCTTAAAATCCATCGTTCTTTTTATAATGAAAATTCAAACTGTGATGCAGTAGGCATTTTTCTAGGACCTCTTGTCACTCTCCTTTTAGGGACCGAGGCTCTAGCTGAAGTCCGAAAGGAAAAGATGGCAGATGTTGAAAGTGAGCTGCGTATTCATACTCACAAAACTGCATATATTTGTAAACGCAGCTTTTGGCTAATGTACATTAGTGTAAGCAACATCACAAGTGAAATGAGAGCATCTTTAAAATTTTCATAGCGCAGTTAGATATGGTAGAAATACTACCAACCAAAAGTGAGGCAAAGGTTACAGTGACTATAAATGACATGCTAGCACCATTTTGTTCATTTTTCCAGTAAAAACAATGGCATTGGAAGAAAAGTGTACGATGGACTAAGAAAGGTGATTTAGTCGACTTATGGCTATGACTTACTCCAGTTATTCAGTACTGGCATATCTGGTTAAAATATTTTGTCAGAAAACACCCTTGGTGTCAGTAACCCAGAGACACTGGACTACCTTACTCCTTCACAAAGACAGGAACTTGAAAAACAATCCCCCCCATTCCCCCCAAAATAACCTAAAGGTTTTGGGGAAGGGAATGGACCTGACTTTGAACCAGTAGTTTTCCTCTTAATATCCTTAAATAAGCTATTTGCAATGATCTTAATTTAATCCTCCCCCAAATAATCTACCCTGCTATCATATTCATTTACCCTCAGCTGTACTCAGGACTTATCTCTTGATCTCTGTCACCATCCCATATTGAGTTCCCCATCATAAACCTCTCGGTGTAGGAATGTTCTATCATACTTTCCTAACCCTCTGAATGTTTTATTAAAGTGTTCTGGATACTCTAGGATCAGTGTGCTCACCAAGAACATTAGCCTTAAAGGCTACGAGGCAGTTAAATGGCCTGCTGTGGCTGTTTGAATGTTGTCGGTTTTTACAGTGCTATTCATTACTTGGACTGAGAAGCAATAGTCAAGATGGAAAGGATTATACAAATGTACAAATTAGCTCTCCCCTGAAGTTACAGGGTGTGGACATAACAGTATCTTCTTAATACTCGTTTTCAATTTAATAATATGAGGGTTTTTTTAAATTGGCATGGAAACTCCCTGCAAGAGTGACTTTTGCTTGAAAATATTTAACTATGTTACAAAACTAATTCCTTTGCCAGTAATCCTTATGGCAATTTCATGATATGGGTTCAAAAATGTCTTCCTGCACATACTTAAGTATTAACATATGAAATATGTCTCAGCTTGTGTCGAAATAACGCAAGAGTCCAAAGGACTGAAGGGGCTTAGTGAATGTGGTGAAGATGACTCATTGTGTGCTGCGGACAACTGTGAAAGGTGTAAGTAAGGTCATTACACCGTGCTTTTTGTTATACGTTTCCAACCTTCAAAGTTTAACATAAACTCACTACTCTATCCAAAGCTAAGATGAATGGACTGAGTGGGGGGAGATTCAGTCAGTAAACTGCCTACCTCGAAGCATGAGCAGCCGAGTTCCATTTCCAGCTCCTACATAAAACTGCAGAGGGGTGGCACAAGCTCAGGCCAGTCGTTCTAGCTAATCAGATTGTCTAGCCTAATCAGTGAGTTTCAGACTAACTGAGAGAACCTGTCCCAAATGAGGGGGATAGACTCCCTGAGAAGGACAAGTTGTCATCTGGCATGAACACACCTGCATACACCCACACTCAAAAAATAATAAACACACAGAGAATTAGGTTTTGATTTGGTTCATGAGTGTTTTAAGGATTTACTGAAATTTGCTGTGGTTTATCAATTGTCTTTTCATTTGAGAAATGAGGGTTCTTAAGCATCTAGGAAAGTCACTGCATGTAGTATCTTACAGATTGTTAATTCTTGCCTTCAGTAAAGATCCAATGATTACTATCCTCTTAAATATCACAATTTGTTTTCTACTATATAGTTTAGATTTGGGATAAAACTTTTAGTATAGTGTCCTAGAATTTTATAGATAGCATGAAAATTATGTTTTCCAGGGGTTATTTCCAACATTTCTTTTAATATTTGGTAGTTAAAAATTTTAATTTGACTGTGTGATACTAAGAACACTCAGTAATGCACCTAGTTACAAATTAAGAAATACTAGATTGCTTTATAGAAACTCTTATTGTTTAAAACATCATGTACAATGCTATATTTAATACGAGATATTTAGCACAGTTTACCACGTACTTTACCTAACCTTCTATTGTTGTTTTATTTGGGTTTTTGCTTTGTTTTGTTGGGCGTTTTTGAGACACAATCTCTCTGTAAAGCTCTAGCTACTCTGAAACTTACTATGTAGACCAGGCTGGCCATGAACTCAGAGATCTACCTGTCTCTCCCTACCTCCCAACTGTTGGGATTAAAGGAATGAGCCACTATGCCTGGCCTATTCTACTTTATTTTATTTTATTTTTTTAAGATTTATTTATTTCATTTATATGAGTACAATGTCACTGTCTTTATGTCTTCAGACACCAGAAGAGGGCATCAGATCCTATTACAGATGGTTGTGAACCACCATATGGTTGCTGGGAATTGAACTCAGGACCTCAAGAAGAGCAAGCAGCCAGTGCTCTTAACTGCTGAGCCATCTTTCCAGCCCCCTATTCTGTTTCTTAAAGAAAAAAAAAAAAAAGAACTGTTTTCAATAACTTGAATTTTAGGAAGAAAGCCTTTAATTGGGATTTTCTTACCAAGTTATGATTTAATATTTATCAGATGTGTAAATATACAAACATATTTATGTTGTAAATAGATGACCTTACAAAATTACAGCACACAGTAAATAAATCCCTCCCACATTTTATACAAACTACATGATTTTGATATACAAAGATTCTGTTTTTATTCCACTGACAATGTACAACCAAGACTATTTACAAGGCAAGGAAAAAAATCAAAAACAAAAACATGTATATAAACCACAATTAAACATTCTGCTACTGGCAGCCACTATAGTTTAGGAGGTAGCTTTAATTAAACAAAATGAACAGAAGCCACATTTCCCAACTCGTGTTCTAAAAATAATTTACATAAGATAAAATTCATCATATGCACAGTATGTACAGTTTAATCAAACTGCAATCTAGCTTAAGTTTTTGTTTAACCAGTATAACTAAGATGGCAGTGGGCTTGCTACTGACTTAACAGAGTGTTGTCTTCCACATCAGAAGCCTATAGGTAAGAATCAAGTAAATTTAAAAAATTTAAAGACATAGGACAAGGTTTGATTCCCCCACTCCTAGTATGTGTCTCATTTAACCACAGCACATAGCATCTGAGCTACTGAATGGTTCTGTTGGTTTTTTTTTGTTTGTTTTGTTTTTAATTACAGCATACAAAAATGTATGGAAGTTCTCATACAACAGCTCACTAAAAAATAAACTTAAGTGCTTTGTGTCATGATTACTATCTTACAATTGCAAAAAAAAAAAAAAAAAAAAAAAAAAAAAAAAAAAAAAAAAAAAAAAAAAA